>NW_027507791.1:50706497-51101497 GCF_037356315.1 Lithobates pipiens
GAACAGAGTAGTATAGAGAAGAGAAGAACGCAGTAGAGTAGAGTAGAGAAGAGCAGCACAGAGCAGAGAAGTGTAGAGTAGAGCAGTGCATAGTAGGGTAGAGTAGTGTAGGGACTCGCCAAAGAGGGATTACTTTGATGCACTTGGCCAGCTTAAACATGTATTGCAATGTATGAGAACAAAAAAAATCCCTGTTTTAATGCAAAGTTTGCAAAGGAGTGTATGAGTAGAGTAGAGCAGAGTACAGTAGAGAAAAATCCCTGTTTCAATGCAAAGTTTGCAAAAAGTGTATGAGTAAAGTAGAGCAGAGTACAGTAGAGTAGAGAAGAGCAGCGCAGAGTAGAGTAGAGCATAGTAGAGAAGAGCAGTGCAGAGTAGAGTAGAACATAGTAGAATAGAGAAGAGCAGCACAGAGTAGAGTAGAACATAGTAGTGAAGAGCAGCGCAGAGTAGAGTAGAACATAGTAGAATAGAGAAGAGCAGCGCAGAGTAGAGTAGAGCAGCGCAGAGTAGAGTAGAGCATAGTAGTGAAGAGCAGCGCAGAGTAGAGTAGAACATAGTAGGGTAGAGAAGAGCAGCGCAGAGTAGAGTAGAACATAGTAGTGAAGAGCAGCGCAGAGTAGAGTAGAACATAGTAGAGTAGAGAAGAGCAGCGCAGAGTAGAGTAGAACATAGTAGAGAAGAGCAGCGCAGAGTAGAGTAGAACATAGTAGAGTAGAGAAGAGCAGCACAGAGTAGAGTAGAACATAGTAGAGTAGAGCAGAGCAGCGCAGAGTAGAGTAGAACTGGTGCTGTGTATTAAAGTCACCCAATTAATAGATTTTAATTAAATGAAAATACAGTTGCGTGCTTCTGTCATTACTTATGAATTCAGTTGAAGGGATAGTCCATTGTTAGTGCATAAGTACCCCAGACTACAGAACATTCCCACTTCTGGATGCTAAGCTTTTGACAAGAGAGTAGAAAGTAGGGTGCACAATCACCTACGGCCACGTCACCCTGAATGCGCCCGATCTCAGATGCTAAGCAGGATCAGGCCTGGTTAGTACCTGGATGGGAGACCGCCTGGAAATACCAGGTGCCGTAAGCTTTTTCCCAGCCTGTTGTTTGCTTGGGCGACCTGTTGTATTTTTCCGCTTGTTTGCCCGAGGTGAGAACCTTGGCTTTTGTCAAGAGAGTTGAAAGTAGAGGGCCCAATCGCCTATGGCCACATCACCCTGAATGCGTCCAATCTCATCTGATCGCAGATGCTAAGCATTGTCGGGCCTGCTTAGTACCGGCATGGGAGACCGCCTGGGAATACCAGGTGCCGTAGGCTTTTTCCCAGCCTGTTGTTTGCTTGGGCGACCTGTTGTAATTTTCCGCTTGTTTGCCCGAGGTGAGCACTTTGGCTTTTGTCAAGAGAGTTGAAAGAGGAATGCCAATCGCCTACAGCCATATCATCCTGATTGCGCCCGATCTCGTCTGATCTCGGATGCTAAGTGGAGTCGGGCCTGGTTAGTACCTGGGTGGGAGACCGCCTGGGATTACCAAGTGCCGTAGGCTTTTTCCCAGCCTGTTGTTTGCTTGGGCGACCTGTTGTATTTTTCCGCCTGTTTGCCCGAGGTGAGCACCTTGGCTTTTGTCAAGAGAGTTGAAAGTAGGGTGCCTGATCGCCTATGGCCACATCACCCTGAATGCGTCTGATCTCGTCTGATCTCGGATGCTAAGCAGGGTCAGGCCTGGTTAGAACCTGGATGGGAGACCGCCTGGGAATACCAGGTGCTGTAGGCTTTTTCCCAGCCTGTTGTTTGCTTGGGCGACATGTTGTATTTTTCCGCTTGTTTGCCCGAGGTGAGCACCTTGGCTTTTGTCAAGAGAGTTGAAAGTAGGGTGCCCAATCGCCTACGGCCACATCACCCCAAATGCGCCCGATCTCATCTGATCTCGGATGCTAAGCAGGGTCGGGCCTGGTTAGTACCTGGATGTGAGACCGCCTGGGAATACCAGGTGCCGTAGGCTTTTTCCCAGCCTGTTGTTTGCTTGGGCGACCTGTTGTATTTTTCAGCCTGTTTGCCCGAGGTGAGCACCTTGGCTTTTGTCAAGAGAGTTGAAAGTAGAGTGCATGATTGCCTACGGCCACATCACCCTGAATGCGCCTGATCTCCTCTGATCTCGGATGCTAAGCAGGGTCGGGCCTGGATGGGAGACCGCTTGGGAATATCAGGTGCCGCAGGCTTTTTCCCAGCCTGTTGTTTGCTTGGGTGACCTGTTGTATTTTTCCGCTTGTTTGCCTGAGGTGAGCACCTTGACTTTTGTCAAGAGAGTTGAAAGTAGGGTGCATGATTGCCTGCGGCCACAACAACCGGAATGCGCCCGATCTTGTCTGATCTCGGATGCTAAGCAGGGTCGGGCCTGGTTAGTACCAGGATGTGAGACCGCCTGGGAATACCAGGTGCCGTAGGCTTTTTCCCAGCCTGTTGTTTGCTTAGGCGACCTGTTTTATTTTTCCGCTTTTTTGCCCGAGGTGAGCACCTTGGCTTTTGTCAAGAGAGTTGAAAGTAGGGTGCTGGATTGCCTACGGCCACATCACCCTGAATGCCCCCAATCTCATCTGATCTCACATGCTAAGCAGGGTTGGGCCTGGTTAGTACCTGGATGGGAGCCCACCTGGGAATACCAGGTGCCATAGGCCCCTCCCAGCCTGTTGTTTGCTTGGGCAACCTGTTGTATTTTTGCGCTTGTTTGCCCGAGGTGAGCACCTTGGCTTTTGTCAAGGAAGTTGAAAGTAGGGTGCAGGATTGCCTACGGCCGCATCACCCTGAATGCACTCGATCTCGTCTGATCTTGGATGCCAAGCAGGGCCGGGCCTGGTTGGTACCTGGATTGGAGACAGCCTGGGAGCACCAGGCGCTGCAGGCCCCTTCCCAGCCTGTTGTTTGCTTGGGCAACCTGTTGTATTTTTCCGCTTGTTTGCCTGAGGTGAGCACCTTGGCTTTTGTCAAGAGAGTTGAAAGTAGGGTGCCCAATCGCTTACGGCCACATCACCCTGAATGCGCCCAATCTCGTCTGATCTCGGATGCTAAGCAGGGTCGGGCCTGGTTAGTACCTGGATGGGAGACCGCCTGGGAATACCAGGTGCCATAGGCTTTTTCCCAGCCTGTTGTTTGCTTGGGTGACCTGTTGTATTTTTCCGCTTTTTTGCCCGAGGTGAGCACCTTGGCTTTTGTCAAGAGAGTTGAAAGTAGGGTGCAGCATCACCTACGGCCACATCACCCTGAATGCGCCCGATCTCATCTGATCTCGGATGCTAAGCAGGGTCGGGCCTGGTTAGTACCTGGATGGGAGATCGCCTGTGAATACCAGGTGCCGTAGGCGTTTTCCCAGCCTGTTGTTTGCTTGGGCGACCTATTGTATTTTTTGGCTATTTTGCCCGAGGTGAGCACCTTGGCTTTTTCCAAGAGAGTTGAAAGTAGGGTGCACAAACGCCAACGGCTACATCACCCTGTATGCGCCCGATCTTGTCTGATCTCGGATGCTAAGCAGGGTCGGGCCTGGTTAGTACCGGGATGGGAGACCGCCTGGGAATACCAGATGCCGTAGGCTTTTCCCAGCCTGTTGTTTGCTTGGGCGACCTGTTGTATTTTTCCACTTGTTTGCCCGAGGTGAGCACCTTGGCTTTTGTCAAGAGAGTTGAAAGTAGGGTGCACAACTGCCTATGGCCACATCACCCTGAATGCGCCCGATCTCGTCTGATCTCGGATGCTAAGCAGGGTCGGGCCTGGTTAGTACCTGGATGGGAGATCGGCTGGGATTACCAGGTGCCGTAGGCTTTTTCCCAGCCTGTTGTTTGCTTGGGCGACCTGTTGTATTTTTCCGCTTGTTTGTCCGAGGTGAGCACCTTGGCTTTTGTCAAGGCAGTTGAAAGTAGGGTGCAGGATCACCTACGGCTACATCACCCTGAATGCGCCCAATCTCGTCTGATCTCGGATGCTAAGCAGGGTTGGGCCTGGTTAGTACCTGGATGAGAGACCGCCTGGGAATACCAGGTGCCGTAGGCTTTTTCCCAGCCTGTTGTTTGCTTGAGCGACCTGTTGTATTTTTCCGCTTGTTTGCCCGAGGTGAGCACCTTGGCTTTTGTCAAGAGAGTTGAAAGTAGGGTGCACAAACGCCAACGGCTACATCACCCTGTATGTGCCCGATCTTGTCTGATCTCGGATGCTAAGCAGGGTCGGGCCTGGTTAGTACCGGGATGGGAGACCGCCTGGGAATACCAGGTGCCGTAGGCTTTTTCCCAGCCTGTTGTTTGCTTAGGCGACCTGTTTTATTTTTCCGCTTTTTTGCCCGAGGTGAGCACCTTGGCTTTTGTCAAGAGAGTTGAAAGTAGGATGCAGGATCGCCTACAGCCACATCACCCTGAAGTCCCCGATTTCGTCTGATCTCGGATGCTAAGCAGGGTCGGCCTGGTTAGTACTTGGATGGGAGTTCGCCTGGGATTACCAGGTGCCGTAGGCTTTTTCCCAGCCTGTTGTTTGCTTGGGCGACCTGTTGTATTTTTCCGCTTGTTTGTCCGAGGTGAGCACCTTGGCTTTTGTCAAGGCAGTTGAAAGTAGGGTGCAGGATCACCTACGGCCACATCACCCTGAATGCGCCCAATCTCGTCTGATCTCGGATGCTAAGCAGGGTTGGGCCTGGTTAGTACCTGGATGAGAGACCGCCTGGGAATACCAGGTGCCGTAGGCTTTTTCCCAGCCTGTTGTTTGCTTGAGCGACCTGTTGTATTTTTCCGCTTGTTTGCCCGAGGTGAGCACCTTGGCTTTTGTCAAGAGAGTTGAAAGTAGGGTGCACAAACGCCAACGGCTACATCACCCTGTATGTGCCCGATCTTGTCTGATCTCGGATGCTAAGCAGGGTCGGGCCTGGTTAGTACCGGGATGGGAGACCGCCTGGGAATACCAGGTGCCGTAGGCTTTTTCCCAGCCTGTTGTTTGCTTAGGCGACCTGTTTTATTTTTCCGCTTTTTTGCCCGAGGTGAGCACCTTGGCTTTTGTCAAGAGAGTTGAAAGTAGGGTGTGGGATCACCTAAGGCCACATCACCCTGAATGCCCCCGATCTCGTCTGATCTCGGATGCTAAGCAGGGTCGGCCTGGTTAGCACTTGGATGGGAGTTCGCCTGGGAATACCAGGTGCCGTAGGCTTTTTCCCAGCCTGTTGTTTGCTTGGGCGACCTGTTGTATTTTTCCACTTGTTTGCCCGAGGTGAGCACCCTGGCTTTTGTCAAGAGAGTTGAAAGTAGGGTGCGCAATTGCCTATGGCCACATCACCCTGAATGCGCCCGATCTCGTCTGATATCAGATGCTAAGCAGGGTTGGGCCTGGTTAGTACCTGGATGGGAGATCGTCTGGGAATACCAGGTGCCGTAGGCTTTTCCCAGCCTGTTGTTTGCTTGGGCGACCTGTTGTATTTTTCCACTTGTTTGCCCGAGGTGAGCACCTTGGCTTTTGTCAAGAGAGTTGAAAGTAGGGTGCCCAATCGCCTACGGCCACATCACCCTGAATGCGCCTGATCTCCTCTGATCTTGGATGCTAAGCAGGGTCGGGCCTGGTTAGTAGCCTGGATGGGAGACCGCATGGGAATATCAGGTGCCGTAGGCTTTTTCCCTGCCTGTTGTTTGCTTGGGTGACCTGTTGTATTTTTCCGCTTGTTTGCCCGAGGTGAGCACCTTGGCTTTTGTCCAAGAGAGTTGAAAGTAGGGTGCACAATTGCCTGCGCCACATCAACCTGAATGCGCCCGATCTTGTCTGATCTCGGATGCTAAGCAGGGTCGGGCCTGGTTAGTACCAGGATGGGAGACCGTCTGGGAATACCAGGTGCCGTAGGCTTTTTCCCAGCCTGTTGTTTGCTTAGGCGACCTGTTTTATTTTTCCGCTTTTTTGCCCGAGGTGAGCACCTTGGCTTTTGTCAAGAGAGTTGAAAGTAGGATGCAGGATCGCCTACAGCCACATCACCCTGAAGTCCCCGATTTCGTCTGATCTCGGATGCTAAGCAGGGTCGGGCCTGGTTAGTACCTGGATGGGCGTTCGCCTGGGAATACCAGGTGCCGTAGCCTTTTCCCAGCCTGTTGTTTGCTTGGGCGACATGTTGTATTTTTCCGCTTGTTTGCCCGAGGTGAGCACCTTGGCTTTTGTCAAGAGAGTTGAAAGTAGGGTGCCCAATCGCCTACGGCCACATCACCCCGACTGCGCCCAATCTCATCTGATCTCGGATGCTAAGCAGGGTTGGGCCTAGTTAGTACCTGGATGGGAGACCG
Organism: Lithobates pipiens; assembly: GCF_037356315.1. NCBI lineage: Eukaryota > Metazoa > Chordata > Amphibia > Anura > Ranidae > Lithobates > Lithobates pipiens. The sequence continues at coordinate 50,712,787 of NW_027507791.1, forward strand.
CCTGGGAATACCAGGTGCCGTAGGCTTTTTCCCAGCCTGTTGTTTGCTTGGGCGACCTGTTGTATTTTTCCGCCTGTTTGCCCGAGGTGAGCACCTTGGCTTTTGTCAAGAGAGTTGAAAGTAGAGTGCATGATTGCCTACGGCCACATCACCCTGAATGCGCCTGATCTTCTCTGATCTCGGATGCTAAGCAGGGTTGGGCCTGGTTAGTAGCCTGGATGGGAGACCGCATGGGAATATCAGGTGCCGTAGGCTTTTTCCCAGCCTGTTGTTTGCTTAGGCGACCTGTTTTATTTTTCCGCTTTTTTGCCCGAGGTGAGCACCTTGGCTTTTGTCAAGAGAGTTGAAAGTAGGGTGCAGGATCGCCTACGGCCACATCACCCTGAAGGCCCCGATCTCATCTGATCTCGGATGCTAAGCAGGGTCGGGCCTGGTTAGTACCTGGATGGGAGTTCGCCTGGGAATACCAGGTGCCGTAGGCTTTTCCCAGCCTGTTATTTGCTTGGGCGACCTGTTGTATTTTTTGGCTTGTTTGCCCGAGGTGAGCACCTTGGCTTTTGTCAAGAGAGTTGAAAGTAGGGTGCACAATTGCCTACGGCCACATCACCCTGAATGTGCCCTATCTCGTCTGATCCCGGATGCTAAGCAGGGTCGGGCATGGTTAGTACCGGGATGGGAGACCGCCTGGGAGTACCAGGTGCCGTAGGCTTTTCCCAGCCTGTTGTTTGCTTGGGCGACCAGTTGTATTTTTCCACTTGTTTGCCCGAGGTGAGCACCCTGGCTTTTGTCAAGAGAGTTGAAAGTAGGGTGCACAATTGCCTACGGCCACATCACCCTGAATGCGCCCGATCTCATCTGATCTCAGTTGCTAAGCAGGGTCAGGCCTGGTTAGTACCTGGATGGGAGACCGCCTGGGAACACCAGGTGCAGTAGGTCCCCCCAAGCCCATTGCTTGCCTGGGCGACCTGTTGTATTTTTCCACTTGTTTGCCCGAGGTGAGCATCTTGGCTTTTGTCAAGAGAGTTGAAAGTAGGGTGCACAATCACCTACAGCCACATCACCCTGATTGCACCTGATCTCATCTGATCTCGGATGCTAAGCAGGGTCGGGCGTGGTTAGTACCAGGTTGGGAGACCACCTGGGAATACCAGGTGCCGTAGGCTTTTTCCCAGCCTGTTGTTTGCTTGGGCGACCTGCAAGGTCTGATCCCGTCTGTCTGCAAAAATATCAGGCAGACCTGATCGGAAAGCATTTGTGAAAGGACCCTAATGCCGTGTACACACGACCGAATTGTCCAGTGGACTTAATCTGCCGGACCGCATTACCCCGGAAAATTCGATCGTGTGTGGGCTCCAGCTGACTTTTTCATCTTAAAGTCCGGCGGATTAGAAAGTAGTTTTGACTCAAAATTTGTCCGCCGGACTTGGCTTTCAGCGGACAATCCGTTCGTCAGTGTGCTAGTCCGGCGGACTAATGCTGCGTACACACGAGCGGACTGTATGGCATACTTAGTCCGTTGAAACACATTTCAGCGGACAATCCGCTGGTGTGTGGGCTTCAGCGGACTTTTTCAGCGTGCAGTCCGGCGTACTAAGAATTTCTTTTTTTCCGAAATTCTGTCCGTCGTACTCGCATTTCGGCGGACAATCCGGCCGTGTGTATGCCAGCAAGCCGTACTTTTGAAATGAGCGGACTTTTCCCGCCCGGAGAAAAGTCCGCTCATTTCGAGCAGGTCTCCAGGTAGGTGGGGACCGCGAAGGAGACGTCGCTGGCCCCGCCGCCTGGTATGGACTTAAAGGGGAACCCCAACGCTGAAAAAAATCGGCGTGGGGGTCCCCCCCAAGTCCACAACAGACCCTTGTCCGAGCACACTACCCGGCCGGCCAGGAAAGGGGGGCGAGCCGTAACAGGCCGCGTGCCCTCAACATGGGGGGTGCCTTGGGGAAGGGGGGGCCGCGCGTCCCCCCCACCCCAAAGCACCTTGTCCCCATGTTGATGAGGACAAGGGCCTCTTCCCGACAACCCTGGCCGTTGGTTGTCGGGGTCTGCGGGCGGGGGGCTTATCGGAATCCGGGAGCCCCCTTTAATAAGGGGGCCCCCGGATACCGGCCCCCCACCCTATGTGAATGAGTATGGGGTACAATGTACCCCTACCCATTCACCTGTAAAACAAAAGTACAAAAAAAACACAACACACGAGATAAAATACTTTATTGCACAGCTCCGGGGGCTTCCGTCTTCGGGGGTCTTCTCGCCGGACTCCTCCGCTATCTTCTTGTAGCTCTTTTGCTAGCGGGGGAGTCCGGCTTTCTTCCTCGCCGCCGGCCTCTTTTCCCGACTTCGGGGGTCTTGTCCCCCTCTTCGGTTCTTCTGCCGGGCCACCGCGCCTTCTTATAGCTCTTTTACAGGCGGTGGCCCGGTCTTCTGTCGCCGCCTTCCGTTCTTCTTCTTCTTCTTCTTCTTCTTCTTCTTCTTCTCCTTCTCCTTCTCCTTCTCCTTCTCCTTCTCCTTCTCCTTCTTCTCCAGGAGATGTTGACTCGACGCTCTCTCCGGCCACAATGCCAGGGACGCACTGCGCGGCCACTTATGTAGGGACAAGGGGCGGTGTCACATGGGTTGGTCACATGGGTTGATGTCACATGGGGACTGTGACATCGTAAGGGGGCAGGGTCACCATGTGACATCAACCCATGTGACCAACCCATGTGACATAAAGCCATGTGACACCACCCCTTGTCCCTATATAAGTGGCCGCGCAGTGCGTCCCTGGCATTGTGGCCGGAGAGAGCGTCGAGTCAACATCTCCTGGAGATGAAGGAGAAGAAAAGAAGAACGGAAGGCGGCGACAGAAGACCGGGCCACCGCCTTTAAAAGAGCTATAAGAAGGCGCGGTGGCCCGGCAGAAGAACCGAAGAGGGGGACAAGACCCCCGAAGTCGGGAGAAGAGGCCGGAGGCGAGGAAGAAAGCCGGACTCCTCCGCTAGCAAAAGAGCTACAAGAAGATAGCGGAGGAGTCCGGCGAGAAGACCCCCGAAGACAGAAGACCCCCGGAGCTGTGCAATAAAGTATTTTATCTCGTGTGTTGTGTTTTTTTTGTACTTTTTTTTTTACAGGTGAACCAACGGCCAGGGTTGTTGGGAAGAGGCCCTTGTCCTTATCAACATGGGGACAAGGTGCTTTGGGTGTTGAGGGCACGCGGCCTGGTACAGCTCAGGAGGGGGGGCGCTCGCTCGCCCCCCTTTCCTGGCCGGCCAGCGTGCTCGGACAAGGGTCTTCTGTGGACTTTTTTTCGGCGTTGGGGTTCCTCTTTAAGTCCATACCATGCGGCAGGGCCAGCGACGTCTCCTTCGCGGGCCCCGCCTACCTGGAGACGCGCTCGAAATGAGCGGACTTTTCTCCGCGTGTGTGGGCGAGTCCGTTCATTTCAAAAGTAGGGCGGATAGTACGGCGGACTTAGTACGCCGTATTAGTCCGCTCAAAAAGTGCCGTGTGTGGGCAAGTAGCTCGTTCGGAAATTCCAACGGACAGTCTGGCGTACTTTTCCGCCAGACTAAGTACGTCATACAGTTTGACCGTGTGTACGTGGCATAAGAATGACGTGTGCTCAGAAGCAAGTACGAGAAGGAAGCTATTGGCTACTGGCTATTGAACTTCCTTTTTCTAGTCCCGTCCTACGTGCTGTACGTCATCGCGTTAGAAATCGCCGGACTTTCGGAGTGTCCGTGTGTGGCCAAGTCCGTTCGTTAGAAAGTCTGGCGGAATGTTTGTCGGACTAAGTTCGCCAGACAATTCCGTCGTGTGTACGCGGCATTAGGTTCTCAAATGCCACGTACACACGATCGGACTTTTTGACAGCAAAGGTCCGACGTCTGACAATTCGATCGTGTGTGGGCTCCAACGGACCTTTGCTTGCCAAAAATCCGGCGGACTTTAGAAACAGAACATGTTTTAAATTTTTCCACCGGAACTCCGCCGGACTGAGAAATCCGTTCGTGTGTATGCTAGTCCGATGGACAAAAACTGACGCTAGGGCAGCTATTGGCTACTGGCTATGAACTTCCTTATTCTAGTCCGGTCGTACGTCATACGTCATCACGTTCGAATCCGTCGGACTTTGGTGTGATTGTGTGTGGCCAAGTTCGTTCATTCGGAAAGTCTGTCGGAACTCCGCCGAAAGTCCGTTGGAAAGACCATCGGACCTAGTCCCTTGAAAAGTCTGGTCGAGTGTACGTGGCATAACAAACCTCTGAGGGCTTCACAGAACAGCTGTATTTATACTGAAATTAAATTACACACAAGTGGACTTTATGTACTAATCAGGTGACTTCTGAAGGGGATTGGTTCCACTAGATTTTAGTTAGGGGTATCAGAGTGAAGGGGGCTCAATACAAATGTACCCCCCACTTTTCACATATTTATTTGTAAAAAAAAATTTAAAAAATGTATAATTTTCCTTCCACTTCATAATTATGTGTCACTTTGTCTTGGTCTATCACATAAAATCTCAATAAAATACATTTACATTTTTGGTTGTGCCATGACATAATGTGGATAATTTCAAGGGGTATGAATACTTTTGCAAGGCACTGTATGCTAGGGAATGATTAGGCTGGGGGTTAGGTGGTTTTTTTGCTTCCAAGACAGTAAAAAAACTGCATGTTGGGCTGGTGATCCTCTCCCATTCAGACGTCACTCTGGAACCTGCAGTCAGGGGCAGCCTCATGGGTGGTGTATTACTTTCTGCTCCCCATTCAGACCCTGCCATCAAAGGGCCATTTGGTTGCGTTGGCCTCCCTGGTCAAATGTTTCCAGATCTCTATTGATTATATCTGCTTAAAAATATTTTACTGCAATGTCGTCTTGATAAATGACCCATCTGATGTGCTATTTTGTAGGATCTGCAGCAAGGCCTGTGTTGAAATTCAGCCCAAACTATAGTACGATCTTCAAAGGAGAGAAAATTAAAATGACCTGTGATTCCCAGCCTAAGGAGACGGAATACGCCTGGTTCTTTAACAATGAGAAGATTGGAGGGAATAAAGGGAATATATATACGAAATTCCAAGTGCTAACGTCATGCAGAGCGGAAATTACCACTGTCAGACCCCAGATGGTAGCAAAAGTGAGATGGTCACACTGAATGTGACTGAAGGTGAGCTAATCCAACAAGCCAATGACTTACTGTACTAGTTGTCACTAACATACTGCTATGTCGCAGAGATACATCTTCAGGGGCGGAGGAAACCCTGAGCTCCACCTGAGCAGAGGGTAACAAGGTGTACCCCCGTTTCTTGTCTCAGGGACAGCTGGGCAAAGCCAACCTTAGCCAAAAGCCATAAAAGCATAATGAGTTCAGGCAGTGGCAGAAAGCGAGAGAGCACAGTCTGCACCGCTTCTCTCCTCACTGCTCTCTGCACTGGGCTGACAGGAGTAGTGCTGCTGCTGTCACTACTCTTGTCAGCGTTGAAACAGAAGGAAGGCGCCTCCATCCCTACAGTAAACCACTGCACCCAGGACAGCCACCCCTCCCGTCCACCCCTTGTCCCGGCCCTAAGTTTAGGCCATACTGGCTACACCACTCATGATGAAAGTCTGGAGCCACCTGAAAAGTTACTATTTCATGTTGCCGGCCAGTACTACAGAAGTGCTACTTGGTGGTTATATATTGTTGCTGATAATTTTAATCTGTCGTTGACCGATAGAATATGCTGCTGTATGATATTACTTTTTTTTTTTTAATCAGGTAATTTTTATTACCCAGATATTTAAAAGACAATAGGCAATCAAACAATAACAAAAAAGTATAAAAGGAAAAATACCTAATAACAAAAAACAAAAAACACTCAAATGAAGCACCTCAAGTACATGTATTAAGGACGTATTAAAATAAGTGTGTAGAGGATTTGTACATTACTCAGAGATTGTGCAGTATGCTAAAGAAATTCAATATCCAATGAACAACATAGCTTCACCGCTAACAATACCATAGACAATCCTTTTTTATTAGATGAAGTTACCATTGTGACTTTTACCAACCATTCGCCCGGCCACAATACATACCCCAGGCTTTCCTGTGTCTCCTCTCCTCGTGTCTCCACCACCCGGTGGCCAACGTTGCTTTTCCTCTGGCTTTCCTCAGGGCAACCAGCTTCCCCTGCATCTTCTCGCCTTGCATCCCCCCCACCTTCTTCCCAGTGGCCAGCGTAGCCTCTCCTCTGGCCGGCTTCCCCTGAGTCTCCTCTCCTCGTGTCTCCTCCCAGCGGCCAGAGTAGTTTCTCCTCCGGGCGACCGGCTTCCCCTGCGTCTCCTCCCTCCTTCTCCCAGTGTCCAGCGTAGCGTCTCCTCTGGCTTCCCTCCAGGAGACCTGTTTCCCCTGAGTCTCCTCTCCTCGTGTCTCCTTCCAGCGGCCAGAGTAGCTTCTCCTTTGGCTTCCCTCCGGGCGACCGGCTTCCCCTGCATCTCCTCCCTCCTCCTCCCAGCGTCCAGCGTAGCTTCTCCTCTGGCTTCCCTCCAGGAGACCTGTTTCCCCTGAGTCTCCTCTCCTTGTGTCTCCTCCCAGCGGCCAGAGTAGTTTCTCTTCTGGCTTCTTTCTGGGCGACCGGCTTCCCCTGCGTCTCCTCCCTCCTTCTCCCAGTGTCCAGCGTAGCTTCTCCTCTGGCTTCCCTCCAGGAGACCTGTTTCCCCTGAGTCTCCTCTCCTCGTGTCTCCTTCCAGCGGCCAGAGGCGACCGGCTTCCCCTGCGTCTCCTCCCTCCTTCTCCCAGTGTCCAGCATAGCTTCTCCTCTGGCTTCCCTCCAGGAGACCTGTTAACCCTGAGTCTCCTCTCCTCGTGTCTCCTCCCAGCGGCCAGAGTAGTTTCTCCTCTGGCTTTCCTCTGGGCGACCGGCTTCCCCTGCGTTTCCTCCCTCCTTCTCCCAGTGTCCAGCATAGCTTCTCCTCTGGCTTCCCTCCAGGAGACCTGTTTCCCCTGAGTCTCCTCCACTCATGTCTCCTTCCAGCGGCCAGAGTAGCTTCTCCTCTGGCTTCCCTCCGGTCGAACCGGCTTCCCCTGCGTCTCCTCCCTCCTTCTCCCAGTGTCCAGCATAGCTTCTCCTCTGGCTTCCCTCCAGGAGACCTGTTAACCCTGAGTCTCCTCTCCTCGTGTCTCCTCCCAGCGGCCAGAGTAGTTTCTCCTCTGGCTTTCTCTGGGCGACCGGCTTCCCCTGCATCTCCTCCCTCCTCCTCCCAGTGTCCAGCATAGCTTCTCCTCTGGCTTCCCTCCAGGAGACCTGTTTCCCCTGAGTCTTCTCTCCTCGTGTCTCCTCCCAGCGGCCAGAGTAGCTTCTCCTCTGGCTTCCCTCCGGGCGACCGGCTTCCCCTGCGTCTCCTCCCTCAGATAGGCCATCAGTACATCAGGAATGATCATTTTTCAGATACAGTATCTATACCAAATATATGCCGTAGTTTGTGGACTCTATAACTTTTCGGCAGACTAAGTATTCAATATTCATTCGCTATTGTTGCACAACTGGGTGGGCTTCGGGCGGTGTGCTCTGTGCCCCGAGCCCACCCTATTTTGAAGCCTATTAAAGCCTAGCTCTAATCACGTGCTGCAAAAAAAAAAAAACACCCCCCCATTGGAATCCATGCATCCAACACCCAGCATGTAGATTAGGGGCAGGGATGAGGGGGGCGGCACCTGTTACGCCCCTTATGGATGGGCCACCACTGTTTGAATCCAACCACCAGGATCACATTTTTTTAGAAATTTCTCAGGCACCTCCTATGCTTACTACATTGTAGTGTTATGCATACATTGACTTTTTAATGATAATATTCAATAAATCATTTTTCCATAAAATTGTTTTTTTGTTCCTATATCTAGTTGCCTTCAAAGTCCCAATCCTCTTCGGGGGACCTCTTTTTACTTTCCAAAAAGGGGTCATTTAGGGGGAATTTGTACTGTTATGGCATTTTCGGGCCTCAAGAAATGAGATATGCCATTGGTACATCAGGAATGATCCATTTTCAGATACAGTATCTATACCAAATATATACCGTAGTTTGTGGACTCTATAACTTTTCGAAAGACTAAGTAATAGACTGATTTGGGTTATTTTCACCAAAGAAATGTAGCAGAATTCAGTTTGGCTTAAAGTGGTTGTAAACCCTTACAAACCACTTTGACCTACAGGTAAGCCTAGATTAAGGCTTACCTGTAGGTCCAAGCAATATCTCCTAAACCTATATGGTTTAGGAGATATTTGCCCGAAAATAGGCACCGCTGTCTATGGCGCATGCGCCGTAGACAGCGGCGCACAGGCGCACTGAGCGCGGCATTCTCGGCGACAGAGCTGCCGCGCGTGTCGGCTCCCGTGCGCATGTGCGGGAGTGACGTCACCGCGGCTTCGCCGAATGACAGCGGCGTAGCTGCGAGACACCACCAACAAGATGGATGCGGCGGACTACAGGGGACAGCGGCGACTTCGCTGGCTCCTGTGTCAGGTAAGTGACACATAATGGGCTACTATGCTTTGCCTTTGCAGGGAATGAAAGAGGAAGTAAACTCATCAGGGTTTACTTTCTCTTTAAACTTATGAAGATTATTTATTGGTAAAATTTTATAATTATAAATTTTTTTTAAAGTTTATTTATCAAAAAATAAAACACACAGTGGTGATTAAATACCGCCAAATGAAAGCTCTATTGTGTTAAAAAAGCTCATAAGGGTACAGTGTTGGATGACCGCCCAATTGTCATTCAAAGTGCGGCGGCGCTGAAAGCAGAATATTGACCTGGGCAGGAAGGGGGTAAAAGTGCCCGGTATTGAAGCGGTTAAAATAGCAACTTTTGGTAGATTGATCCTAAGTCACCACATCCTATAATGGCCGATGAGAGAGGAGCGGAACAGTATGGTGAAAAAGATAACCAGTGCTGGGCTTGGGCCAAGTGGGCCTGTCTATCAGGCACTGGTCACTCTTGAGTTACCCTTGCTCTAATACACAACTTATATGATTCTGTATTTCAGGCCAGTTGATCCTGCAGACAGCACTCTATATTCACGAAGGTGATCGCTTGATTCTGAAATGTCACCACAATCCTGGAATTACTGGATCACAGAGTAAATTTTACAAAAATAAAGCTGAATTAATTAATTTGAATAATGATCCTCTGTTTATGGTATCAGACATTACCATGAATGCATCTGGTTTGTACAGCTGTATAAAAGAGTTATCTTGGGGTTCCTGGAGCTCTCAGTCCACAGCGTATGCCACCATAAAAGTCAAAGGTAAGGTCTGAATGCTGAATTTGGGATGAGCGGGTCTTTATCGCTTGCAGTTCTCCTATTTATGCCCAGAGCTTTAACGATTTGGTCTGTATTAAGCTTTGTGGTGGGATAGCGCTGTCACTCAGAAGCTCCGCAGTGATTGGAGAAGCCATCAAGGAGTGGGTGACAGTGGCAGGGATGTGAAAGAAAAAAAAAAACTGGGAACAATGGAAATTCCAAAATCTACATTATGAGATATACAAACAGTTAAAAGATAAATAGAAGAAAGAAAAAAGAAAACATCCAATAAACATATACATCAAGTGATCGAATAACAGTAACAGGCATGTACTGGCCATTGGGACTACCGGGAGTTTCCCGGTGGGCTGATGGCTCAGTGGGCCACTCTGATGTAAGGAGGTGCTGATGGGACACTCTGAGGTAAGGAGGTGCTGATGGGACACTCTGATGTAAGGAGGTGCTGATGGGCCACTCTGATGTAAGGGGGCTGCTCATGGGACACTCTGATGTAAGGGGGCTGCTCATGGGACACTCTGATGTAAGGAGGCTGCTCATGAGACACTCTGATGTAAGGAGGTGCTGATGGGACACTCTGATGTAAGGAGGTGCTGATAAGCCACTCTGATGTAAGGGGGCTGCTCATGGGACACTCTGATGTAAGGAGGCTGCTCATGGGACACTCTGATGTAAGGAGGTGCTGATGGGACACTCTGATGTAAGGAGGTGCTGATAAGACACTCTGATGTAAGGGGGCTGCTCATGGGACACTCTGATGTAAGGGGGCTGCTCATGGGACACTCTGATGTAAGGGGGCTGCTCATGGGACACTCTGATGTAAGGGGGCTGATAATGGGACACTCTGATGTAAGGGGGCTGATAATGGGACACTCTGATGTAAGGGGGCTGATAATGGGACACTCTAATGTAAGGGGTGCTGATGGGACACTCAGTTGAAAGGGGGCTGGTGATGGGACACTCTGTTGAAAGGGGGCTGGTGATGGGACACTCTGATGTAAGGGGGCTGATAATGGGACACTCTGATGTAAGGGGGCTGATAATGGGACACTCTAATGTAAGGGGTGCTGATGGGACACTCAGTTGAAAGGGGGCTGGTGATGGGATACTCTGTTGAAAGGGGGGTGGTGATGGGACATTCTGATGTAAGGGAGTGCTGATGGAACACTCAAACTGTAAGTGGGCCGGTCTGGATGAAGTCCAGGGCCAAATTTCTGTCCCAGTCCAGCCCTGAACAGTAATAATCAACATCCAAGGTAGTCTCTCACGATAGTGTCCTATGGTCCTAAAAATCATGTGCTCCACCGTCTGTGATGCTCTCCATCACCAGGGGAGGGCTGGCAGCCTTAGGCCTGGGGGGGGGGGGGGACAAGTCCAGTCAAGTGGCCCATTGAGCCACCGAATCAGCACACCATCCATGCCCACCTTTTTTTTCAATGCAGCCTCACTAGTGCCCATTAGCTCAGCCTCATCAGTGCCCATCAATGCAGCCTGATCAATGCTGCCTGATCAGTGCCCATCAATGCAGCCTCACCATTGTCCATAAATGCAGCCTAACTAGTGTCTACCCAATGCAGCCTGATCACTGGGGCAGGGCAAACGCAGCGTATAGGGGGGGAGATGGGATGTGGGGGTCAGCTGGGGGTGTCAGTGTCTCAAACCTGGCATCTCAGCTCAGTAGGTCCTTGCATGCCTTGTCCTCCTGGGGGGGTGATTCTCCTGGTCCTGGGGTAAAGTTGCTGCCAGCACTGAGCCAGCCACGAGTCTCGACTCCCTGGCGCTCCCCACATCAAAGACTACAGTTGTAGTCTCCTCTGTGTTTGGGCGCAGACTACAACTCCCAGAAAGCAAAAGCGGACGGCCGTGGCAGCCGTACCCCCAGCCCAGCTTCCTAGAGAAGGAAAAAAATGTCAGTGGGCAGCAGCATAAGTTAACATAAGTTAACTTCAACATAAGTTAGGGCAGCCTAGGGGAAATTGCCCCCCCTTTCCCCCCGGCCCAGCCTGCCCCTGTCCATCACTATAGGAAGAACCATCAAATTTAAAGTAATCGTAAAGCCTTGTGTCAACTTTTTGGTTTTCTTGAAGGCACTGATGATGTAGCTCCGACCAAATGAATGCCCCCTGAGAAGGCAACATCACCAGTGCCTTTAGGGAGATCTCCTACGTAATTGGTAAAACCTTGCAGTATTGTTGTACGTTCTACGTGAGCTCATAACCGCATACTGCTCATCTTGTGCCTGTGCCTTATGATGTTACATTCATTTGTTTAAAAAAAAAAAAGCCTTCCCCCGTGATCTTGATTTTTTTTTTTTTATACGGACAAATGTAGAATCGTATGGGACATGTGCGAGATGAGCCGCAGGATGCCATGCGCTCCATACGACCATATTGCAAGCCGATCCTGGAAAGAACTGTTAACATGGAGGTGTGGAAGCATGGCACGGGCAGTTAGAGAGACACAATAATAAGGATGAAAGGAGGAGAGGTAGACATTTTGGACAATTTCATGCTGCCAACTTTGTGGGAACAGTTTGGGGATGGCCCCTTCCTGTTCCAACATGACTGCGCACCAGTGTACAAAGCAAAGTCCATAAAGACATGGATGAGCGAGTTTGGGGGTGGAGGAATTTCACTGGCCTACACACAGTCCTGATTTCAACCCGATAGAACACCTTTAAGATGAATTAGAGCGGAAACTGCGAGCCAGGCTTTCTTGTCTAACATCAGTGCCGGACCTCACAAATGCTCTTCTGGAAGAATGGTCAAACATTCCCATAGACACACTCCTAAACCTTGTGGACGGCCTTCCCAGAAGAGTTGAAGCTGTTATAGCTGCAAGGGGTGGGTCAATATTGATACCCTACAGACTAAAACGGGGATGTCATTAAAGGTCATGTGTGTAAAGTCAGGTGTCCGAATACTTTGACAATATAGCGTAGATAGATAGCTAGATAGATAGATAGATAGATAGACTGCAGCATTATGAAGAAAGCCTCTGGGTCTATGTTAGCCCTTGTACACACGGTAGGACATTCTGTCAACCAAATCCGTTGGATTTTGTCAGACGGATTTTGTCCGACGGATTTTGTCCGAAACTGTTGCATACACACAGTCGGAAGAAGTTGTCGGAAAATCCGATTGTACATAACGTGATGACGTTATTTCGTTACGACGGGACTACGTTCAGGCTAGTAGCCAATAGCTTTGGTCTAGGAATTTGATCTGAGCATGCGTGGCACTTTGTCCGTGGGAGTAGGCCACACATGATCGGAGTATGTCTGATCGGAGCATTTTGTCGGAAAATTTTATGTACAAGTTGGAAAACTTGGTCCGTCGGATACTCCGACGGAAACAGTCCGATGGAGACCACACACAGTCAGAATATCCGACAAAACGGTCCGATAGGACACATTCCGTCGGAAACTCCGACCGTGTGTACAAGGGCTAACAGTAGAAGGGGTCCCAGAACCCGCCAACACACACATCTAGTGTAGGGGGGAGGTGGCGGAGAGTATGGGGTCAGCAAAGAGCTTGGGGGCGGCAGAGAGCATGGGGGGGGATGGCGGAGAGCATGGGGGATGGCGGAGAGCATGGGGGATGGCGGAGAGCATGGGGGGAGGCGGAGAGCATGGGGGATGGCGGAGAGCATGGGGGGAGGCGGAGAGCATGGGGGATGGCGGAGAGCATGGGGGGAGGCGGAAAGCATGGGGGAGGTGGAGAGCATGGGGGTGGCGGAGTGCATGGGGGGTGGTGGAGAGCATGGGGAGAGGTGAAGAGCATGGGGGGTGGCGGAGAGCATGGGGGGGTTGGCGGAGAGCATGAGGGTGGCGGAGAGCATGGGGGCGGCAGAGAGCATTGGGGTGGCAGAGATCATGGGGGGAGGTGGAGAGCATGGGGGGAGGTAGAGAGCATGGGGGGATGGCGGAGAGCATGGGTGTTGGAGAACATGGGGGGTGGGCAGAGAGCACAGGGAGGGTGGCGGAGAGCACGGTGGAGCTGGCAGAGAGTATGGGGTCGGCAGAGAGCATGGGGGCGGCAGAGAGCATGGGGGGGATGGCGGAGAGCATGGGGGATGGCGGAGAGCATGGGGGTGGCGGAGAGCATGGGAGGAGGCGGAGAGCAGGGGGGTGGCGGAGAGCATGGGGAGAGGCGGAGAGCATGGGGGTGGCGGAGTGCATGGGGGGGTGGCGGAGAGCATGGGGAGAGGTGAAGAGCATGGGGGTGGCGGAGAGCATGGGGGGGTTGGCGGAGAGCATGGGGAGAGGTGAAGAGCATGGGGGGTGGCGGAGAGCATGGGGGGGTTGGCAGAGAGCATGGGGGGATGGCAGAGAGTATGGGGGGTAGCAGAGAGCATGGGGGGTGGCGGAGAGCATGAGGGGATGGCAGAGAGTATGGGGGGGTAGCAGAGAGCATGGGGGGGTGGCAGAGAGCATGAGGGGATGGCAGAGAGTATGAGGGGATGGCAGAGAGTATGGGTGCGGTGGAGAGCCCAGGGGGAGCAGCAGAGAGAAGCAGGATAGGAGGAGGAGCGGTGGGGGCGGCTGCATATAGAAGAATAATTCTCTCCATCCTCCTCCTGCAATCTCTGAATGCTTCTCCTCTCCCTCTCGCAGGCATTCCGCTACTGCAGGAGAAACATGGAGAGAATTATTTTTCTATATGCAGCCGCCCCCACCGCTCCTCCTGTGCAGTTTGGGGGGGGCTGAACTCACATTTTCACCGGCTCCAAGGTGTCGCTCTGGCTCCTCCTCCCGGCACCGACGGCTGAGCTATACAGGCGGCCGCGCAGCCGAGCAGAGGCCGAAGGAGTGACATTTAGCTCCTCCCCCCGGCGCCGATGGCTAAGCAGCCGGGCGGCCGAGGAGAGGCCGAGGAGAGGCTGGATGAACGGCGCCAGCTCAAGCCCCGCAAGGACTTGCAGCCTGGCGGCCCCGGCGGCCGCGGCCCACCGGGCAAGTGCCCGGTTTGCCCAATGGCCAATCCGGGCCTGAGTCTACACCTCTTCTACCGTGAGGACCCAGCGTCTCCAAGGTCTTCAACTTCCATCTGCAGGCACCTGCACCCTTTCGTTGTCCTCACGCTCCCTGTTCCCATCTCCAGGGGCGTGGAGACCGGAAAAGTGCGAGAGGCCACCCTCAACAGTCTGACTCCGCTGTAAGGTACGTGACAAGTAGGTAATTAAATATGTACATGGTTGGCAGCCATTTCTGCTCATGGCTCTGTTTTTTTCCTTCATAAAAGAACGACCAATTACCCTGTGACATTTGTGTTTTTACAGAACTGTTCACAGTCCCTGTAATCAGCGTGACCCCAAATCCAGCAAAAGCAGGTTATAACGTGACTATAAAATGTCAGGCAACTGCCTCGAAATACAAACTGAAAACAGAACTGTTGTATGGGATCTACAAAGATGGACAGATCATTCAGAGATTCAGCTTGGCTAATCAAAGCACAATTCCGGCCGGAAAACGTTCTGGGAAATATTACTGTGCTGTGACACCTAAAACGAGCACTGTGACAAAGAAAAGCCAAGAAATAAATCTAAAAAGTAAGTATATATCAAGAGCTGGGAGATAGTATAAAGCAAGGGTGTCAAACTCCAATTTTATTGACTGCTGCATCAGCAGTATAGTTTCCTACAAAGAGCCGTTCGTGCAGAATTCGGGATTATGCTACACACAGAGTGCAGGGTCCAGGAGTGCGTTACGTACAGAGTGTAGAGATCAGGATTGCACTACGTACAGAGTGTAAGGTTTAGGGGTGCGCCATGTAGACATGGGCTCCGTCAATAAATTTGTTTCTTTCTGTTCCGTTTCGATTCGTAATAAAATTAATTCGTACTTCGTATTTCGTGTCCGAAATTCCGTTCTGTTTCATACGAAATACGAATTGTCGTTAGGTTAGTTTATTATGACTTGCAAACGACTTCTGTAATAGAAGTCAATGTAAGTTGCCTGAAGACTAGGGATGAGCCGAACACCCCCCGGTTCGGTTCGCACCAGAACTTGCGAACGACCCCCGCGTTCGGTACGAACGTTAGAACCCCATTGAAGTCTATGGGACTCGAACGTTCGAAATGGAAAGTGCAATTTTAATGGCTAATATGCAAGATAGTGTCCTAAAAAGGGTTTGGGGACCTGCCTCCTGCCTCAGGGGACATGGGTCACTGCAAAAAATTTTTTTAAAAACTGCCGTTTTGGCGGGAGCACTGATTTTAACCACTTGCCGACCGCCTAACGCCGATGTACGTCGGCAGAATGGCACGGGCAGGCATAAGCACGTACATGTACGTGATTTGCCTCCCGCGGGTCGGGGGCCCGATCGGGCCCCCGCCCGGTGCCTGCGGCGGTCGGTTTTCGTTCGGGAGCGATCCCGGACGAGGGGACGGCCATTCATTCATGGCCACCCCCTCGCGATCGCTCCCGACGAATGAAAATCCCCCGTGACATCACTTCCTCTCCTGTAATGTAAACACAGGAGAGGAAGTGATGTATTCTCTCCTCGTGTCGGTCTTTTTCGTTCCGGCACCGAGGAGAGCGGATCGGTGAGTTGCACCTAACACTACACTAACAGTAGAACACGCCAGGCACACTTTTCACCCCCCTGATCACCCCCCAATCACCCCCAATCACCCCTGCCCCCCCCAGTCACAGTGACACCAAGTGCATTTTTTTTTTTTTTTTTTTTTTTTTTTTTTTTTTTGCATTGGTGTCATTTGTGACTGTAATAACTGTTAGGGCAGTTAGGGCTAGCCCCCTTTAGCTCTAGGGTGCCCCCCTAACCCCCCCAATAAAGGTTTAACCCCGTGATCACCCCCCGTCGCCAGTGTCACTAATAAGCGATTTTTTTCTGATCGCTGTATTAGTGTCACAGGTGACGCTAGATAGGCAGGTAAGTATTTGGGTTCGCCGCAGCTTTTTATAGCGTCAGGGACCCCCATATACTACCGCATAGCCCCCTGATTGCCCCCCAGTTAACCCTTTCACCAGTGATCACCATATAACTGTTACAGGTGACGCTGGTTGGTTAGTTATATTTTTTTGTTTCAGGGCACCCGCCATTTATTACCTAATAAAGGTTTAACCCCCTGATCACCCGGCGGGTGATATAAGTTTTTTAGGGTCAGATAAGGCCTGCGTCGCCCCAGCGTCAGGTTAGTGCCAGTACCGCTAACACCCACGCGCAAAGCATACACCTCCCTTAGTAATATAGTATCTGATCAGATATATATTAGCGTTGCCAGCATTTTAGGTTTCCCAAAACGCATTGTTAGCGGGATCAGCCCAGATACCCGCTAGCACCTGCGTTTAGCCCCTCCGCCAAGCCCAGCCCAGCCCACCCAAGTGCAGTATCGATCGATCACTGTCACTTACAAAACACAACACACATAACTGCAGCGTTCGCAGAGTCAGGCTTGATCCCTGCGATCGCTAACAGTTTTTTTTGTAGCGTTTTGAAACAGTCGCTGACAGGCTAGGTGCTTTTTTACCTGTGAGTCTCACTAGTGTACCCCTAAATTTAGAGCCCAAAATGGCAAAGCGAAGGTACACTAGTGATGAGGCCTACACGTTTCTGAGCATGACAGATAGTGAAGAGGACGTCACTCATCTGTCAGATTCAGGCTCAGAATACGATCCTGTAGAGGACAGCGGCTCCATGACAGATAGCTCTGACGACGGAGATGAGGCCGCTGTTAAGAACAGGTGTGCCCAATCCCGTATGTATTCTGTTGTTGAGGTGCAGGAACCGCAGGTCACTCGTATGGAGCAGAGACGTACTAGAGCCGCTCAACCTTCTGGTGAACTGGCAAGCACCAGCGGCCTAGTACACCCTGGACCTACATCCAGCACTGCAGTAACACGTGGTGACGTGGCGAGTCCCATAAGTGCAGTTCAAGCTGGCGAGGTGGCAAGCACAAGTAGTGTCCCGCTGCCACCAAGAAGAAGACAAAGACAGGCCCGTCGTACCCATAGTGCCCTTCCTGCAGAATTCGCCAATCCTATTTGGGTGCCCACCACTTCTGCAGAACCCGTACTTCCCCCATTCACTGGCCAACCTGGCATTAACGTGGAAACAGTTGATTTTACGACACTTGACTTTTACTCACTGTTTTTCACCGAAGATCTCTTTAGATCTATTGTGGACCAAACCAATTTGTACGCTGCTCAACACATCGCCACTATTCCCCAGTCCGCCCTTGCCAGACAATGGAAACCAGTTACGGTTTCCGAATTTAAAATCTTTCTGGGCCTCTCCCTCAACATGGGCATAACCAAAAAGAGTGAGTTGCGGTCATATTGGTCCATTGACCCAATTCACCATATGCGCGTGTTCTCTGCTTCCATGTCCAGGGCACGATACGAGATGATTTTGCGGTTCATGCACTTCAGCGACAATGAACTCTGTCGTCCTCGTGGAGACCCTGAGTATGATCGGCTCTACAAAATTCGGCCCCTCATAAACCACTTCAACCAACGTTTTGCAGCCTTGTTTACTCCCGATCAAGTTGTCTGCGTTGATGAGTCCCTGATTAAATTTTCTGGTCGCTTGTCCTTCAAACAATACGTCCCCAACAAGCGTTCCAGATACGGGGTCAAGATGTATAAGCTCTGTGACAGGGCCACAGGCTATACACGTAGTTTCATGGTTTATGAGGGAAGAGATAGTCACGTAGAGCCGGAGAACTGCCCTGATTACATAGGAAGCGCTGGCAAGATAGTGTGGGACTTGGTGTCACCCTTATTCGGAAAGGGGTACCACTTGTACGTGGACAATTATTACACAAGCGTGCCACTCTTTAGTCACTTGTTTGATCAGCAGATTGGAGCATGTGGCACCGTGCGACCTAATCGCCGGGGCTTTCCCCAGCGGCTTGTAGAGTCCCGTCTTAGGCTGGGGGAGAGAGCCTGCTTGCGCAGTAATAATTTGCTCGCTATGAAGTGGAGGGATAATAAGAATGTTTTCGTTCTTACCTCCCTTCATGCAGACACGACGGTCCAAATTTCTACGGCGACTGGTGTTGTGGAGAAACCCCTCTGTGTCCACAAATATAACCTTAACATGGGAGGGGTGGACCTCAATGACCAGTTGTTGGCGCCGTATCTAGTTGCCCGTAAGTCCAGACGCTGGTACAAAAAAGTGTCTGTTTATTTATTCCAATTGGCTATACTGAATGCTTATGTACTACACAAAGCTTCAGGACGGACTGGATCCTTCCTCAAATTCCAGGAGGATATCGTCAGAGCCCTTCTGTATCCAGACGGTGCTCCACCTCACCTTCCCCTACCAGATGCAGTAAGCCGGCTGCATGAGAGGCATTATTCTTATGTCATCCCGAGTACCCCTACCCAACGAGCCCCCCAAAAAAGATGTCGTGTCTGTAGCAAGCGCGGATTTAGGCGTGACACCCGTTCTTATTGTCCCCGCTGTCCTGACCAGCCTGGTCTTTGTCAGGGTGAGTGTTTTGAACGCTACCATGAACTAGTTGAGTATTAGCGCAGGGTACAGCATTGCACAAGCTAGGCACACGTTCACAGGGTCTCCCAAGATGCCATCACATTTTGAGAGACCCAAACCGCTGGAACCGTTACA
The DNA here is from genome assembly GCF_037356315.1 of Lithobates pipiens. Classification (NCBI taxonomy): domain Eukaryota; kingdom Metazoa; phylum Chordata; class Amphibia; order Anura; family Ranidae; genus Lithobates; species Lithobates pipiens. The sequence continues at coordinate 50,731,663 of NW_027507791.1, forward strand.
ACAGAAAAAGTGTTAAAGTTACAAAAAAAAGTGTTAAAAAAAAAAAAAAAAAAAAAAGTAAAAAAACCAAAAAAACCAAAAAAAATATAAAATAAAAAAACCAAAAATAGTTGTCGTTTTATTGTTCTCTCTCTCTCTATTCTCTCTCTATTGTTCTGCTCCTTTGTACTGTATTCTATTCTGCAATGTTTTATTGTTAACCATTTTTTGTTTTCAGGTACGCCATTCAGCTGTAGCGTGGATTTATTTATCTTGACAGCAACAGCGTTTGCTCCCACGATATGTAAAGCCACGACTCCAGCGCTGTCGGAGGTGATTTCACCACCACAGTTAAAAAAGAGCATATATGCCGAAGCATGGGGGCATAAGGGGTGGAGGATCGATTTTGCTCCTAATGCCGCGTACATACAGTCAAAATTCCGACGGAGGGCTTGCCCGTGGAAAAGTTTGAATGTATGTACGCGGCATAACTTTTTTGCGGGAGGATGCCCCCATGCTTCGGCATATATATATTTTAGGCACAGATTGTGTTAAATGTGTTATTTTTTGCGATTTTTTTTGTATTTGCTTTGCAGGTATGGTAAGTCCTACTGTTATACTGTAATGTTACTTTGTTTTATTGTTAACCATCATTTGCTTAGCAGGTACGCCATTCTGCTGCAGAGCGGATTTATTTATCTTGACAGCAACAGCGTTTGCTCCCACGATACATAAAGCCGCGACTCCAGCACTGTCGGGGGTGATTTCACCACCACAGTTAAAAAAGAGCATATATGCCGAAGCATGGGGGCATACGGGGTGGAGGAACGATCTGCTCCTACCTTTTGCGGGAGGATGCCCCCATGCTTCGGCATATATAAATGGTGCATGTATGCCCACCATTAGAAAGTGGGTGGATGAAGGGTGGTATCTAATGGTGGGCATGCCCACCGATCAATATTTTTTTTTCGTTCAGCCCACAGGCTGCATGAAAAAAAAAATACAATATATGCCCAACCAGTTCCAGCAACATACTGGTATGTTGCGGGACTTTGAGTGCTTATACCAGAATGATGCCTGCAGGTTTAGGTATCATCTTGGTATCATTCTTTTCAGCCAGCGGTCGGCTTTTATGTAAAAGCAATCCTAGTGGCTAATTAGCCTCTAGACTACTTTTACAAGCAGTGGGAGGGAATGTCCCCCCCCCCGCACCATCTTCCATGGTTTTCTCAGGCTCTCCTGTCCCAACAGGGAACCTGAGAATGCAGCCGGTGGTTCCGCCAGCTGACCATAGAGCTGATCAGAGACCAGAATGGCTCCAATCATCTCTATGGCCTAAGACACCGGAAGCTACGAGCATTTCATGACTTAGATTTTGCGGGATGTAAACAGCGCCATTGGGAAATTGGGAAAGCATTTTATCACACCGATCTTGGTGTGGTCAGATGCTTTGAGGACAGAGGAGAGATCTAGGGTCTGATAGACCCTAATTTTTTTAAAAAAGAGTACCTGTCACTACCTATTGCAATCATAGGGGATATTTATATTCCCTGAGATAACAATAAAAATCATAAAAAAATATATATAAATGAAAGGAACAGTTTAAAAAAAAAAAAAAAAAGCAAAATAAATAATAAAAAAAAAAAAAAAAAAAAAAACCACCCCTGTCCCCCCCTGCTAAGGCGCAACGCGGAACACAAGCGTTGGTCTGGTGGCATATGTAAACAGCAATTGCACCATGCATGTGAGGTATCACCGCGAAGGTCAGATCGAGGGTACTAATTTTAGCAGTAGACCTCCTCCGTAAATCTAAAGTGGTCACCTGTAAAGGCATTTAAAGGCTTTTAAAAATGTACGTAGTTTGTCGCCGCTGCACGTTTCTGCGCAATTTTAAAGCATGTCGTGTTTGGTATCCATGTACTCGGCCTAAGATCATATTTTTTATTTCATCAAACATTTGGGCAATATAGTGATTTTTAGTGCATTAAAATAAAAAAAAGTGTGTTTTTTCCCCAAAAAATGCGTTTGAAAAATCGCCGCGCAAATACCGTGTGAAAAAAAAATATGAAACACCCACCATTTTAATCGGTAGGGCTTTTGCTTTAAAAAAACACTACATGTTTGGGGGTTCAAAGTAATTTTCTTGCAAAAAAAAATATTTTTTCATGTAAACAAAAAGTGTCAGAAAGGGCTTTTTCTTCAAGTGGTTAGAAGAGTGGGTGATGTGTGACATAAGCTTCTAAATGTTGTGCATAAAATGCCAGGACAGTTCAAAACCCCCCCAAATGACCCCATTTTAGAAAGTAGACACCCCAAGCTATTTGCTGAGAGGCAGGTCGAGTCCATGGAATATTTTATATTTTGACAAAAGTTGTGGAAAAAATACATTATTATTATTTTTTTTTTTTTTTTTGCACAAAGTTGTCATTAAATGATATATTGCTCAAACATGCCATGGTTATATGTAAAATTACACCCCAAAATACATTCTGTTGCTTCTCCTGAGTACGGGGATACCACAAGTGTGAGACCTTTTGGGAGCCTAACCGCGTACGGTACCCCAAAATCCAAGCACCACCTTCAGGATTTCTAAGGGTGTAAATTTTAGATTTCATTCCTCACTGCCTATCACAGTTTCGGAGGCCATGGAATGCCCAGATAGCACAAAATCCCCCCAAGTGACCCCATTTTGGAAAGGAGACACCCCAAGCTATTTGCCGAGAGGTATGGTTAGTATTTTGCAGACCTTCATTTTTGTCACAAAGTTTTGAAAATTGAAAAAAAGAAAAAAAATATACATTATTTTTTTTTTTCTTCATTTTCAAAAACAAATGAGAGCTGCAAAATACTCACCATGCCTCTCGGCAAATAGCTTGGGGTGTCTACTTTCCAAAATGGGGTCATTTTGGGGGGTTTTGTGCTATTTTGGCATTTTATGGCCTTCAAAACTGTGATAGGTAGTGAGGTGTAAAATCCAAAATTTACACCCTTAGAAATCCTGAAGGCGGTTCTTGGTTTTCGGGGCCCCGTACGCGACTAGGCTCTCAAAAAGTCCCACACATGTGGTATCCCCGTACTCAGGAGAAGCAGCAGAATTTATTTTGGGGTGTCATTTCACATATGTCCCTGGCATGTGTGAGCAATATATCATTTAGTGACAACTTTGTGAAAAAAAAATAAAAGTTTGTAATTTTCCCGCAACTTGTGGCAAAATATAAAATATTCCATGGACTCAACATGCCTCTCAGCAAATAGCTTGGGGTGTCTACTTTCTAAAATGGGGTCATTTGTGGGGGTTTTGTGCCATCTTGGCATTTTATGGCCTTCAAAACTGTAATAGGTAGTGAGGCATGAAATCAAAGATTTACGCCCTTAGAAAGCCTGAAGGCGGTTCTTGGCTTTCGGGGCCCCGTACGCACCTAGGCTCCCAAAAAATCCCACACATGTGGTATCCCCGTACTCAGGAGAAGCAGCAGAATTTATTTTGGGGTGTCATTTTACATATGCCCATGGCATGCATGAGCAATATATCATTTAGTGACAACTTTGTGAAAAAAAAAATAAAAAAAAAAAAGTTTGTAAATTTCCCGCAACTTGCGGCAAAATATAAAATATTCCATGGACTCAACATGCCTCTCAGCAAATAGCTTGGGGTGTCTACTTTCTAAAATGGGGTCATTTGTGGGTGTTTTGTGCCATCTTGGCATTTTATGGCCTTCAAAACTGTAATAGGTAGTGAGGCGTGAAATCAAAGATTTACGCCCTTAGAAAGCCTGAAGGCGGTTCTTGGCTTTTGGGGCCCCGTACGCAGCTAGGCTCCCAAAAAGTCCCACATATGTGGTATCCCCGTACTCAGGAGAAGCAGCAGAATTTATTTTGGGGTGTCATTTCACATATGCCCATGGCATGCGTGAGCAATATATCATTTAGTGACAACTTTGTGAAAAAAAATAAAAAAATAAAAAAAGTTTGTAATTTTCCCGCAACTTGCGGCAAAATATAAAATATTCCATGGACTCAACATGCCTCTCAGCAAATAGCTTGGGGTGTCTACTTTCTAAAATGGGGTCATTTGTGGGGGTTTTGTGCCATCTTGGCATTTTATGGCCTTCAAAACTGTAATAGGTAGTGAGGCGTGAAATTAAAAATTTACGGCCTTAGAAAGCCTGAAGGCGGTGCTTGGTTTTCGGGGCCCCGTACGCGGCTAGGCTCCCAAAAAATCCCACACATGTGGTATCCCCGTACTCAGGAGAAGCAGCAGAATTTATTTTGGGGTGTAATTTCACATATGCCCATAGCATGTGTAAGCAATATATCATTTAGTGACAACTTTGTGAAAAATTTATAAAGTTTGTCATTTTCCCGCAACTTGTGGCAAAATATAAAATATTCCATGGACTCAACATGCCTCTCAGCAAATAGCTTGGGGTGTCTACTTTCTAAAATGGGGTCATTTGTGGGGGTTTTGTGCCATCTTGGCATTTTATGGCCTTCAAAACTGTGATAGGTAGTGAGGAGTAAAATGACATATGTATGCCCTTAGAAATCCTGAAGGCGGTGCTTGGCTTTCGGGGCCCCGTACGCGGCTAGGCTTCCAAAAAGTCGACCACATGTGGTATCCCCGTACTCAGGAGAAGCAGCAGAATGTATTTTGGGGTACAATTCCACATATAACCATGGCATGTGTGAGCAATATATCATTTAGTGACAACTTTGTGTAAAAAAAAAAAAAAATTTTTTTTTTTGTCATTATTCAATCGCTTGCGGCAAAAAAATAAAATATTCAATGGGCTCAACATGCCTCTTATCAATTTCCTTAGGGTGTCTACTTTCCAAAATGGGGTCATTTGGGGGGGTTTTGTACTGCCCTGCCATTTTAGCACCTCAAGAAATGAGATAGGCAGTCATAAAATAAAAGCTGCGTAAATTCCAGAAAATGTACCTTAGTTTGTAGATGTGACAACTTTTGCGCAAACCAATAAATATACAATTATTGACTTTTTTTTTACCAAAGACATGTGGCTGAATACATTTTGGCCTAAATGTATGACTAAAATTGAGTTTATTGGATTTTTCTAATAACAAAAAGTAGAAAATATCATTTTTTTTCAAAATTTGCGGTATTTTTACGTTTATATCGCAAAAAATAAAAATCGCAGAGTCAGTCAAATACCTTTAAAAGAAAGCTCTATTTGTGGGAAGAAAAGGACGCAAATTTCGTTTGGGTACAACATTGCATGACCGCGCAATTACCAGTTAAAGCAGCGCAGTGCCAAAGTGTAAAAAGACCTCTGGTCATTTACCAGCAAAATGGTCCGGTCTGAAAGTGGTTAATGACGATTAAAGTGAAAAAAAAAAGGTGAAATATTCCTTTAAATATGGTGCCTGGGGGGTGTCTGTAGTATGCCTGTGAAGTGCCACGTGTTTCCCGTGTTTAGAACAGTCCCTGCACAAAATGACATTAAACGGAAATAACACCATTTAAAACTGCTTGCGGTTTTAATGTTATATCTGGTTCCTGCAATATGGTTGAAAATCATTGAGAAAAATGGCATGGGTAGCCCTCCCTGCCCATTACCAGCCTATTTGGGTCTTGTACGCATATTAAGGGGAACCCCGTACCCATATTAAAAAAAGGAAATGCGTGTGGCCCCCAGGCCCTATATACTCAGAACAGCAGTATACAGGCGGTGCAAACAAGACAGGGACTGTGTAGGTTTGTTGTGTTAAGTTGAATCTGTTTGTCATTTTCAACCGGTACATTTTTAAAGTGTAGCTCCAGTCAAAAAAACTATTTTTAAGCTTTTTGGAAAACATAGGGAAGGGTTATCACCCCTGTATAATTTGTTTTGTCGTCCATCTTTTTTCATCTCACTTGCTGCTGTCTCCTTGCGTTTGCAAGTAGGAGATGTTTGTAAGTTGGATGTTTGAAAGTAGGGGCCTGCCCTATATTATAGCGGTATGTACTGGGTACAGAGCACGCAGACAGCACGCACTATCTCCTAACACTACTGACTGCAAGCTCTATTATTAACCACTTGACCACTGGGCACTTAAACACCCTTAATAACCAGACCAATTTTCAGCTTTCGGTGCCCTCACATTTTGAATGACAATTACTCAGTCATGCAACACTGGACCTATAGGAAATGTTTGTCCTTTTTTTCACACAAATAGAGCTTTCTTTTGGTGGTATTTAATCACCTCTCAGTTTTTTATTTTTTGTGCTATAAAAGAAAAAAGACCGAAAATTCTGCGAAAAAATGAATTTTTCTTCGTTTCTGTTATAAAATTTAGCAGATTAGTAATTTTTTCTTCATAAATTTTGGCCAAAATTCATACTACTACATATCTTTGGTAAAAATAAGTACAAATTGGTGGATATTATTTGGTCTTTGTGAAAGTTATAGAGTCCACAAGCTATGGTGCCAATATCTGAAAATTGATCACACCTGAAGTACTGACGGCCTATTTCCTTTTTTTTTTTTTTTCACAAAATTGTGATATTATCAGGTTATTTCACACACACAGCATATGCATACCACAAATTACACCCCAAAACACATTCTGCTATTACTCCCGAGTACGGCGATACCACATGTGTGAGACTTTTACACAGCGTGGCCACATACAGAGGCCCAACATGCAGGGAGCGCCATCAGGCGTTCTGGAGCACCCAGGCCAATTCTGACATTTCTCTCCTACATGTAAAAATCATAATTTATTTGCTAGAAAATTACAGAGAACCCCAAAACATTATATATATATATATTTTTTTTAGCAAAGTCCCTGGAGAATACAATGGTGGTCGTTGCAAATTTTTATCTCACGCGGTATTTGCGCAGCAATTTTTCAAACGCGTTTTTTTGGGGGAAAAAACAGTTTTGTGCTTAAAAAACAAACAAAAAAAACAGTAAAGTTAGCCCAATGTTTGCATAAAGTGAAAGATGAAGTTATGCTGAGTAAATAGATATCAAACATGTCACTCTTCAAAATTGCACATGCCCGTGGAATGGCGCCAAACGTCGCTACTTAAAAAATCCCCATAGGCGACGCTTTAAAGTTTTTTTTACTGGTTACATGTTTTGAGTTGCAGAGGAGGTCTAGGACTAGAATTATTGCTCTCGCTCTAACGTTCTCGGCGATACCTCACATGTGTGGTTTGAACACCGTTTTCATATGTGGGCGGGGCTTACGCATGCGTTCGCTTCTGCATGCGAGCACATGGGGACATGGGCGCTTGAATTTTTTTTGTTTTTTTTTATTGTTCATTTTACTTTATTTATTTTAGTTTGACATTTTTTTCCCCAAAAATATATTTTTGATCACTTTTATTCCTATTACAAGGAATGTAAACATCCCTTGTAATAGGAATATGGGGTGACAGGTCCTTTTTACAGTGAAATCTGGGGGTCAATATGACCCCACATCTCACCTCTAGGCTGGGAAGCCTGAAATAAAAAATAAAAAAAGATTCTGGCTTTGATCGTACTGGCGAGTTGGTAGAAGCACCGGAGGGCGGTGAGGGGTGGGGGGCGTCTATGGCTGGGTATTTCAGGGTATCACCGAGTATGGCTGGGTATCTCCGAGTATGGCTGGGTATGGCAATTTATGGCAGGGTATTGCAGAGTATTGGCGGGGTATTGGCGGGGTACTACAGAGTAATAGCAGGGTACTGCAGAGTATTGGGGGGTACTCCAGAGTAATGGCAGGGTACTGCAGAGTAATGAGGGTTACTGCAGAGTAATGGGGGGTACTGCAGAGTAATGGCAGGGTACTGCAGAGTAATGGCAGGGTACTGCACTGCAGAGTAATGGCGGGGTACTGCAGAGTAATGGCGGGTACTGCAGAGTATTGGGGGTACTGCAGAGTATTGGGGGGTACTGCAGAGTAATGGGGGGTACTGCAGAGTAATGGCAGGGTACTGCAGAGTAATGGGGGGTACTGCAGAGTAATGGCAGGGTACTGCAGAGTAATGGCAGGGTACTGCACTGCAGAGTAATGGCGGGGTACTGCAGAGTAATGGCAGGGTACTGCAGAGTAATGGCAGGGTACTGCAGAGTATGCACTGGTATTGCAGAGTATTGGCAGGGAATTGAGGGGTTAAATTCGGTGAGCAGCGATGTGGGCACTGCAGATGCAGCCCACATCGCTGCTGACACCGATCTCTTTCCCCTCCGCTGTACCGATCGGTACAGAGAGGGGAGGGAGGAACCGGCGTCATAACATGACGCCGGTTTGTTTACAAGTGATCACTCTGTCATTTGACGGAGCGATCACGTGGTAAACGGCCGCTATGACCTGCTGTTTACCGTGATCCGTGATGCGCCGGGTCCTGTGGACCAGGCGGTCACGGATGCTCTCGAGTGCGCGCCCCAGGGGGCGCGCGAGAGCAGAATTCTGGGAGGCCGTTTAATTAACGGCCTCTCAGAGTTAAACAACCGCCCTGAAGCCGTTAATCGGCAATGGGCAGTTGTTAAGTGGTTAAAGCTAGATCACTAGCTATATAGGTGAGGTGAATATAGTGGTGTATACTGCGGTCAGGGCACAGACAACAACCACTACACAGCAGCAAGATAGGAAATCAGCCAAAAACGATTGGTGTGTAACTGTGTTGAAGGTACACAGAACACCCACTGCTTCAGATGCTAACACACTACACGAGGCCGCCTCAAAGGCGGCCTTATATAGTGTGGGGCGTGCACTACACAGCCTGAGCTATGATTGGCCACAGGCAGGATGCCTGTGGCCAATCATGGCTCTCCTCGCTGCTGGCGCTGCGATTGGCCAAGCATGCGGGGTCACAGTGCATGCTTGGCCAATCATGAACCAGCAATGCATTGCGCTATCGCAGTGCATTGTGGGCCACTCGAATTTTGACGCGAACGGCCCAAACGTTCGGAATTCGCCGAACAGCCAATGTTCGAGTCGAACGTATGTTCGACTTGAACACGAAGCTCATCCCTACTCCTGAACAGCACAAACTTTGGACTGTGGCCACGGCAGACCCGAGGTGTGCGAGCTTGTAAGCGTCGTTCTCACCCTCTCCTCGGTGCCCAGACACAGATGCCAATCTCACCACTTCCCCGTTCAGCTCCAAACATTGCACATTACTGGTGATGATTGCCGCACAGCCACGCCCCCAACGTTTCATCATACATTGACTTCCTCATGGGGTTGGCTGCACGGCAGGACAATCAAACTATTTATACCCTCCCATCCATCCCATTCACAAGATCCGCCACAGCGCTTGCGCACATCTCGTGCCCCCGTTGGTATAATTGTCAGGGCTGGCTTAGCCCTTTCTCCTCTGGGCTGGCCGCTCAGCTGTCGGCTAATTGCCAGCTCTCTTCTCTCTCCACAGTTACCAGCTGTTCCCGATGATGCTCGTCTGGCCTGCCTATATAAAGTCTTCCAGCTCATTTCTCCACTAGGAACCTTCTCCTGCTTTTGTTTCAAGACTGGCTTGCTAACATCCCTCCTGGCTTCCATACTGCTTGCGGTTGCTCTCCTTGGATCCCTGACGTCCGGACTGGCTGATTACCAGATCTGGTTTATGAACTTTGGACTGGCTGACTACCCGATCTGGCTACTGGACTCTGGCTTGCTTGACTACGCTTTTTCCTATTTACCTTTTTATTTTTTATTAATAAACAAGTGTGATTTGATTGTACTTCTGTCTCTGTCTGTTTCATGGTTCCTGACAATAATCTACCGATGATCTATGTTCATATTGAGCATTACACCCTAACTCATGGGACAGCAGGCCGGAATGTTATGCAATAAATTGAAATAAGACAAGCAGACAAGTATTTGGAATAATAACACATCAAAAAACTCATCCAGTAAACTTAAAGCTAGCCTAACCACTACGGCTCAGGCAGCAACAACAAAGTACCCAAAAGGGCAGGCGGACCTAAGGCCAACTGCCCACAGAACCCCAACCCGCGGCCAACTCAACACAAGAGCTTAAATCCACATTGAAAATATCCAAGCCAATATCAGACAAATGGATGCCATCCTGCCTGTAAAGGCCTGGAATACCCCCCTCTAGCTCAGTGTGCCTAAAGGATAACATTCCCAATCTAGACAATAGCTCGGATACTGCCCTATTCACTCTCTTCCTGATTTTTTTCAAAAGGGCGTACAGAAGGATAGGAAAGCCAACCCATTATCTGCACAATTTCCAGAAAAAAACACTACCGGACTGGGAAAGGATAACTGGATTTTCTGTAGATCATCCCTAATCTGAAAAATAAGGTCCAAGGTTTTACGATAACCAATATCATTACCTCCTAGATGAATAATTAAGATATCCGGAGAGGGAAAATGAAGAAGAAGCTGTGAAATAAAAGAGCTTAGATCTGACCATAACATTCCCTTCTTTCCGCACCAAAAAATCTTAAATTTATTAACATCCAATCCTAAATTGCTAGTATAAACTCGTTGTTGAGCTCTCAAATTCGCCCAATAGATGAAGGAGTGTCCAATCATCCACACAATGCGAGTTTTACTTGAAATAGTTCATAGCATTACGTTAGGACGAATATAAAGCAGGTACCTATCCGATTTCCATCTACCAATCTGTTTAATGGATCTAACGTCAAAACCCAATCTAGCGGCCTCTGTTGCTGCTCCAATTCGAAAAGAATGTGACGATAAATGCTCCTGATCTAAGTTTAGAGCCTTCAAACACTTCTTGAAAACACATACGAACTGGTACTTAGTAAGGGGTAAACCTGATTCATGAATAAAAAAATTTGAAAACCCCAAAGGCATAATTGATAAATATTGACGTATCAGAGCCACCGCGGCAAATACTAGCACTTACACACATCTAATGTTAAAGAGGAAGTAAACCCTGGTGAGTTTACTTCCTCTTTCATTCCCTGCAAAGGTAAAGCATAATGGACTACTATGCATTGTATAGTAGTCCATTATGTGTCACTTACCTGACACAGGAGCCAGCGAAGTCACCGCTGTCCCCTGTAGTCCGGCGCATCCATCTTCTCGGTGGGTCTCGCAGCTCCGCCGCTGTCATTCGACGAAGCCGCTATGATGTCACTCCCGCGCATGCGCACGGGAGCCGCCACGAGCGGCATATTCGCCGTTAACGATGCCGCGCTCAGTGTGCCTGTGCGCCGCTCTCTACGGTGCATGTGCCGTAGACAGCAGTGCCTGTCTTTCGACAAATATCTCCTAAACGTGTAGGTTTAGGAGATATTTCTTGGACCTACAGGTAAGCCTTAATCTAGGCTTACCTGTAGGTCAAAGTGTGTTGTAAGGGTTTACAACCACTTTAACCAATCACCTTTACCTACCTGATCCGTTTTGGATCTGCTAATCAAAATATTTATTCAACTTTCACAAACAACAACTTCAGATGTGTGTATTTGAACCAGCTCAGATACCATAAGCCCGCAAAAAACATAACCGAAAAAAACGCACAAAAAAGAACCGATTCAAAGTAAGAAAAACAAATGTCATCTGTTATGGAGCAAAGCTCCCCCAGCACTAATGGGGTGATGGGCTTCCTTGAATCAGGTCTAAAATTTTTCCTTTTATAACCTTTTAAAGCTTGTTTTATAGAAAAATATTGCATGCAAGACGGCATGTTATTTAATTTCAAGAAAAGAGAAATTCTAGACAGAGTTTTATGTATGTAGGAGCAAGAATAATTTTGCTCAAAAAGAGAACCAAGAAACTTCAATAATAGTAACTCAGACACGGAACCCAATGGTTCACCTATCATATTCAAAAATGTTACATACAGAAACCAGGCACACTGATATCCTGCCCAAGTAGAAGGTGCCAAAGAATTGATAATATAAGCAGAAATGGGCCTTAAACCAGGTCCCATAAATTGATTGGACAGGAATGACCCACTCGATCCGCCTCCGGAAATAGCTTGAAAAAAACGCTCCATCTGTAAACGAGACAACGCATCCGCCAAATCATTGTCCTTACCTGGTACATGTACAGCCTTTAACCATATGTTTAAACTTAAGCATTTAAATATCAGGTATCTTATAAGGACAATGACTGGCGGAGACTTGGATGTTAAACAATTAATAGCAGAATTTACTCCTTTATTATCTGTACTCAAAATTCTTTTATTTTTGAAAAAAGAACCCCAATTCTCAAGTGCAACAATGATAGGGAATAATTCCAGTAAGACTATGTTTTTAATGTAACCTTTTACTAGCCAAGAGTTATGCCAACGTTCTGCGCACCAATGCTTCTGCCAAATTGCGGCAAAGCCATGTGACCCTGCTGCATCAGTGAAAAGGAGGAAATCTGAATCTAGAACGAAATCCTCCTGCCATAAGGCCCTACCATTGAAATGTGAAAGGAATTGCAACCAAACCAGCAAATCCTCTTTCATATCACTGGATAATCGCACATGTGAAAAGGGGGATTTTAAACCAGCGATAGCGAGGTAGAGCCTCCTAGAAAATATTCTGCCCACTGGCATGACTCCTGTAGCAAAAGCCAGAAGCCCCAACAGAGACTGCATCTCCTTCAAGCAGGCTTTCTTTTTCCTGATTAGCTTTAACAATATAGAGCCGATCTTCTCAATTTTTTCTTCTGGTAACCTGAACTATATTAACTCAGTATCAATAATGATACCTAAAAATTCCAGACAAGTGGAAGGATAATATAGTCTTTTCATGAGCCAATGGTATACCAAAATGTTCACAAACCTCAAAAAAATTGTAATAAAGTATCACAATCGAAGGAATTGGGAGGGTCTAAAAACAAAAAATCATCTAAATAATGAATTAAAAATTGTGAACCAGAAATGGAAGAAATCACCCACTGTAAAAATGAAGAAAAAGACTCAAAATAAAAACAGGAAAGGAATAACCCATAGGTAAACATTTATCAAAATAAAAACTACCGTTAAAGAAAAACCCAAGGGAATTAAAAGATAAAGGATTAATGGGAAGCAAGCGAAAAGCTGACTTGACATCCGCTTTTGCTAAAATAGCTCCCTTCCCTAAAATTCTTAACTTTACTAGAGCATCTTCGAAAGAAGCATATCAAACCGATGACATACTCTAATCAATTTGGTCATTAAGGGAATTGCCTTTGGGAAAAGATAAGTGATGAATTAATCTAAAATAATTCTTTTCCTTTTTTGGAACTACTCCTAAAGGAGAAATCTTGAAATCAGAAAATGGAGGGAAAGAAAAAGGGCCCGCCACCCTTCCTTCTGAAATTTCAAAATTAACCTTATCTAAAACTACCTGAGGAAATTCAGACAGATTTCAAATTATTAACTATATTACAACCTTGCCCTTGAAATATAGGCAATAAAAACCCGTTCCTAAATCCTTCAATGAGAAGATGGGCCTTCAACTTGTCTGGAAACACCTGAAGCCATGGGAGCATATTTGCTAAGATCACTGGTGTGCGTGCTTTTTGGAAAATTTCCAGATTGTAAATTTGCTGCTGACATTTTTTTTGAAACATTTTGTAACTGAGTGCGCTCCAGCACAAAAGGCGTATTTACAGGAATTGGACCATTTACACTGATTGTCGTTGAAATTGAAACAGATTCCTCTTTTATAACCGGCAGTGCTGTTAACTGGTGGTGCTAACAGTGCCCTTGAAAACGTTTGCCTCTGGGGTAGAAAAAGGTTCAGCCAAAGGCCCATATCCTTAACTCCCCAGTGTAATCTAGGATGAACGGACAATTTCTAACGAAATGCCTCATCAGAATTAAACCATGCCACTCCCCCAAATTTTTTTACATGCTTCAAATATAATGTCTAATGCCACGTACACACGACCGGACTTTTTGACAGCAAAGGTCCGAAAGAACGAGTCCGTCGGACACTTCGATCGTGTGTGGGCTCCATCGGACCTTTGCTTGCCAAAAATCCGGCGGACTTTAGAAATAGAACATGTTTTACATTTTTCCACTGGAACTCCGCCGGACCGAGAAATCACTTAGTTTGTATGCTAGTCCAACGGACAAAAATCGACGCTAGGGCAGCTATTGGCTACTGGCTATGAACTTCCTTATTCTAGTCCGGTCGTACGTCACCACGTTCGAATCCATCGGACTTTGGTGTGATTGTGTGTGGCCAAGTCCGTTCATTTGGAAAGTCCGTCGGAACATGCAGGTAGGTTAATTGGCTTCTGTCCAAAATTGGCCCTAGTATATGAATGGGGACCTTAGATTGTGGGCTCCTTGAGGGTAGGGACCGATGTAAAGGGATAAGGGTAGACACTCACTCAAGTTGTACTGGATGGACTGGTGTCTTTATTCAACCTTACTAACTATGAAACTATGAAACTATGAAACTCCGCTGAAAGTCAGTCTGAAAGACTGCCGGACCTAGTCCCTCAAAAAGTCCGGTCGTGTGTACGCGGCATAAGTGTTGAAATAAACCCGTACTTTTTTCAGGGGATTTTTCACATAAAACACCCGCAAAAATACAAAACGCCTGTAACCAGTTATTAAAATTTTTTGATACAGGTCTACGTCTGTCATCATCCTCCTTTTTCTCTGATTTATTAATAAAATCTTTAGCGGAAGGAAGAAGTGAAAGAATATCTATAAATTCCCCCCCCGACAAATTTTTTCCTTAATAACCTTAGACAAATGAAATCCTAACGGCGAAATATCACAGGGCATGGACTCCTTTAAGCAAATTTCCGGTAAGTTTTGTGACTTAGCATTGCTATAAGAAACATTGCTTTTCTGTTCTAAATGAATTGGCAAAGCTGGAGGGCCATTAGCAGAAACGCCACTAGGTGGCGACCAAACTCCCGTGGCTGAAACATCAGAAGCTAAAACATTACTCATAGCTGGCTGACAAAATTATTTCTGGACAGCTAATTCTTTAGACACCTTAGTTAATAATTCTATAAAACGATTTAATAACTCATTAACAGAAGGTGTATACATACCTGCACTCCCTTGATGCAAAGCAGGCCCACTATCAAGCCCTGTTTCAGTGAAAGGCAGCATGGTCGGTAGCCTAGGTGATGCCTGACGCTGTGGAGAGGGAGACTACTCCCTCAGAGAGGTTGCCCCGCCTTCCGTACCGCCTCCGGCCCCGCCCCACCGCTTCAGACGCGGGAGCTCTTCCGCTCAGCTGGCCGCTCTGCCTGCCCGCTCCAAGCCTTCCCCCACCCGCCTGCCCTCTGGTACGGTCCTGAGAAGGACCAGCTGTTTTATGTACAGCAGGGCACGGCGGGGTAGGTGAATAGCTCCGGCGGGGGGTTTCGCTTCCTCTTCGCCGCCCCATTAGAATGACCGGGGGCGGCGCTTCCTTGCTGACGCGCCGGCTCCTCCTCCACATCTTCGGCATCCGCTTCTTCCTGACACAGCGACGGCTCCTGGGCTTCCACCGTTGGCCGCTCTCCTCTTCTCTCCTCCGGACCAGGACGGCTGACAGGCGGTGTAGCTCCCACCGGAGCCTCTTGACACGACGGCCGGGGGAAGTCTAGGCACTGGCGACTCCAGGCTTCCCCGCCATCCTCTCCAGCCTGCTCGATCAGTCGCCGAAGGAGGCTCATCTTCCGGCCTCAGAAGAGACTGCTTGTTCAGGGCAGAACCCAGAGAGAACACCACAGCTCTTCTTCTGAGCCCATGAGCCCCCTAAACGGAACACCCTTTAAATAGCCCTGCATACCCCATAAAAACTGGTTTAAACCAGTTCTTCCCGGGCTTTTTCAAGTTTCAAGTTTTCCTGTACCCCTCCTCAATACACGTGACTAACAGCTGTCTCCCCGCGAGCCACAGGCTCTTCAGGGGAACTTGGGGGAACAGCTGATCCAGCCGCTCTCCCATGACGAAAAGGGGGGAGCGGCAAGAAACTGCCCTCTCCCTTTTCCTGTCAAGGTTAATGTAGTATCTGGTATGCATTTAACATAATACATGTACCCTGCTATATATCCTTCAAACATTATTCCACATGGTCAGTTTAAAGTAGGATGCTTTACAAACATGTACATATTTTTCTTAACATAGTGCGCTCCCATCCTATCTTCTCATATGGATAATGATCACTTTGTGAAGTTATAATCAATATACCCATCCGATGTACTAACGTGTGTATTTTTATGGATATTTATTTAACCTTACTTACACAAGGTCAAATTTGGGGTTCTATTAACCCTTTCATGACTAAGCCTATTTTTGACATTTGGTGTTTACAAGTTAAAATCCATATTTTTTTGCTAGAAAATTACTTGGAACCCCCAAACATTATATATATATATATATATATATATTAGCAGAGACTCTAGAGAATAAAATGGCGATTGTTGCAATATTTTATGTCACACAGTATTTGTGCAGCAGTGTTTTAAACGCAACTTTTTGGGAACAGACACTTTAATGAATTTAAAAAAAAGGAAACAGTAAAATTAGCCCAATTTTTGAATAATGTGAAAGATAATGTTACGCCGAGTAAATAGATACCAAACATGTCACGCTTTATAATTGCACACACTCGTGGAATGACGACAAACTACTCTACCTAAAAATCTCAATAGGCGACGCTTTAAAAAATGTTTCCAGTTACCAGGTTAGAGTTACAGAGAGCTAGAATTATTGCTCTCGCTCTGACGATCGCGGCGATACCTCCCATGTGCGATTTGAACACCGTTTACATATGCGGGCGCTTTACATTTTTTTTAAAAAATGTCTTATTTATTTTCAAATTAATAAATAGTTTTTTGTTTTTTTTTAATAATAGTTTTGATCACTTTTATTGCTGTCACAACAAGGAATGTAAACATCCCTTGTGACAGTAATATTTGGTGACAGGTACTCTTTATGGAGGGATCGGGGGTCTAAAAGACCTCCAATCCCTCCTTTACACTTCAAAGTATTCAGATCGCCGTTTTTGGCGATTTTGAATACTGTATATATTTTTAAATCCGGCGCCATTGGCAGCCGAGTAAATGGGAAGTGACGTCATGACGTCGCTTCCGTGTTTACAATTAGGAGACTGGAATGAAGCTTCTTACGGCTTCATTCCAGTCCCTCCCTAGCCGCCAGAGGCATTGGATGTTTGATCGGGGCTCCCGATTGAACGGGAGCCCCGGTAAGAGCGGCGGGAGGCGGCGGGAGGGGGGACGCCCCCTACTGCTCCTCCGGCATAACAGCTGAGCGGCTTTTAGCCGCATCAGTTGTTTTGGCTGGAAAGCCGATCGCCCGCTCTAAAGATCAGTACCGGGATGATGCTTGCAGGTGCGGGAATCATCCCGGTATAACCCCAGGAAGCCGAGTACGAACATCTGCGTACACTCGTTGGCAAGGGGATAATTCTGGTTGATGGCTAATTATGGAGTCACGGGATGTGGTTTTGAGATGCATTTGCTTGGTGACCCCATGTTAGTACATCGGATGGGTATATTGAGTATAACTTCACAATGTGATCATTATCCATATGAGAAGATAGGATGGGAGCGCACTATGTTAAGGAAAATATGTACATGTTTGTAAAGCACCCTACTTTAAACTGACCATGTGGAATAATGTTTGAAGGATATATAGCAGGGTACATGTATTATGTTAAACGCATACCAGATACTACATTAACCTTGAGTTAGGATGTAATGCTCAATATGAACATAGATCATCGGTAGATTATACCAGCGGGGACTAGACATGGGCGCCGTCAATAAATTTGTTCCGTTCCGTTACGGTTTGTATTAAAATTAATTCGTGTCCGAAATTCAATTTCAATTCGTACGAAATACGAATTGACGTTAGGTTCGTTAACTTGAACGAACGTTCTTTACGATGAATTTTAAGGCAAAAATATATATACCTCAATATGACAGTCGATGCTGATGGAAGTTTGGTTTTTATCCGAAATACGAAACTCCGTTGAAGAATTTCCTATCCGAAATACAAATTTTCGTTAGATGAGGGGCTTCCACCATCCCTGTGCTGTGCTGACTTCCTCCTGGGGCTGTACCCCTGCTGTGCTCAGTATGTCAGCACAGCACAGGAATTTGGGTACAGCCCCATGAGGAAGTCAGCATAGCACAGGGATGGTGGGAGCACCTCATAATAAGCATAATGCGTCGTTGACGTGACAGCGACTGATCCAAAAATTCGTAAACAAAAGTTCGTATTTTGTACAAAATTCGGACGCATGGCAATTCGTATTTCGGATCCTCCTGAATGTACGAATTTAGGGAAATTCGTACGAATTTGAGATTCGTACGAAACTAATCACACATGTCTAGCGGGGACACGAGATGTGCACAAGCGCTATGGCGAATCTTGTGAATGGGATGGATGGGAGGGCATAAATGGTTTGAAGCCAGGAAGGATGTTAGCAAGCCAGTCTTGAAACAACAGCAGGAGAAGGTTCCTAGTGATGTGACCAAACGTGAAGGCAATGGAGAAATGAGCTGGAAGACTTTATATAGGCAGGCCAGACGAGCATCATCGTGAAAAGCTGGTAACTGTGGAGAGAGAAGAGAGCTGGCAATTAGCCGACAGCTGAGCGGCCAGCCCAGAGGAGGAAGGGCTAAGCCAGCCCTGACAATTATACCAGCGGGGACACGAGATGTGCGCAAGCGCTGTGGCGGATCTTTTGAATGGGATGGATGGGAGGGTATAAATGGTTTGATTGTCGTGCCGTGCAGCCAACCCCATGAGGAAGTCAATGTATGATGAAACGTTTGGGGCGTGGCTGCGTGGCAATCATCACCAGTAATGTGCAGTGTTTGGAGCTGAACGGGGAAGTAGTGAGATTGGCATCTGTGTCTGGGCACCGAGGAGAGGGTGAGAACAACGCTTCCAAGCTCGCACACCTCGGGGCCGTCGTGGCCACAGTCCAAAGTTTGTGCTGTTCAGGAGTGAGGCTTGCTGTGACTTTGATATCTATTTGCTGGCTTTTGAACTGTGAAATGTGAGTGTAAAGGTTGAAGTGTTTTTGTGTTTTAATAAATTGATTCATACGGTTTTACACTATTGCAGCACCTTTATTATTTTACTATTTTACATGTGGAATATTTGAATTTGCACAATGGATGATTGGAGCAACGGTTCACTACCTTTATTTTTTTATTATTTTACATGTGGAATATTTGAATTTGCACAATGGATGATTGGAGCAACGGTTCACTACCCGCTGTTTGGCTGATAAGCGCTTAAGCCTGATACAAAAGTGCTGGGAGTCGGTGAGTGCGTTTCTTAAGGGAGTGGAGTCACTGATCACTTGTGGTGTGGTGGATGGAATAAGAAGAGACATTACTGGACATTTTCATGAACTTTATCTTAATTTTGTTTGTTCTGTGACACATTAATTGGTTCACTTATCACAGGGTGATACAATTGTTGTGCTCACACATGTTGTTCATACCATTTAATTGTTGTTACGTTTCTTGGAGTTAGTTATAATTTATAGTTAAGCGCCATTATTTTTCCTTTTTTCTGATTTTAGTTTTAAAAGGTAAAGTACGATTTGCAACATATTATACTTATCTGCTCTGTGCAATGGTCTAGCACAGGGCAGCCTCTATCCACTTATTCTGGGGTCCCTTGCCAGTGTTCCCGGCTCCTCCCCTTTGCTGATTGACCCCATAATTTTCTGATTTTAGTTTTAACCGGTTCCCGACCAGCGCACGCCGGCAGAATGGCACGGGCAGGCATATTGGCGTACAGGTACGTCCAATCTTTAATGCCGCCCTGCCATCGTGAGCGTGCCGCCAGCGGCGCGCTCACGTGCCGGTCGGGACCCCCGTGAGTCCGGTCGCATACCCGCAATCGTCTCACGGGGTGGCTGAATGGAGAAATGCCATTGTAAACAGCATTTCTCCATTCTGCCTAGCAACTAGTGACGCTGATCTCTGCTCCATGTGATTGGAGCAGAGATCAGTGTTCACTAAATGAAAGCCCAACCCCCCCACAGTTAGTAACACACCCGTAGGAACACTTAACCCCTACACTGCCACCCACTGGTTAACCCCTTCACTGCCAGTGTCATTTACACAGGAATCACTGCATTTATATATAAACGCTATAACTTTTGCGCAAACCAATCAATAATCACTTATTGCCATTTTTATCAAAAATATGTAGAAGAATACATATCGGCCTAAACTGAGCGAAAAAATGTTTTTTTATATATTTTTGGGGGATATTTATTATAACAAAAAGTGAAAAATAATGATTTTTTTTCAAAATTGACACTCTATTTTTGTTTATAGCGCAAAAAATAAAAACCACAGGGGTGATCAAATACCACCAAAAGAAAGCTCTATTTGTGGGAAAAAACTGACGTCAATTTTGTTTGGGTGCAACGTCGCGCGACCGTGCAATTGTCAGCTAAATAATGCAACGTCGCACGACCGTGCAATTGTCAGTTAAAGCGACGCAGTGCCGAATCGCAAAAAGTGCTCTGGTCAGGAAGGGGGTAACCGCTGAAGCGGTTAATGTTCTAAATTTAATTTAATTTAATAGAGGGCGCTCTAGGTTCTTTTTCACATGCTTAGCTCTCTATTCTAACTACTCTAATTTAAAAAAGAAAAGCCTAAGTTTAAATTAGAGAGAGACATTCCGAAGATAACAATACTGTATTTTATAATGCTTTCTGTGCCTAGTATCAAGGGCAAACCCAGTTTTAATTATTAATTTGTTAAATAAAGATTTTTTATAAATTAAAAAAATACAAAATAAATAAACATAAAAAAAAAAAATATTGACTCCAAACCAACCCATTCTAGGTTCTTTTAACGAAACGTTTAATAAAAAATGTATTCTTAAAATTAAGAACAATCCTAAATGACTTACATTTTCAGTGGCTCTAGATGAAGGCGCTAAAAACGGAAGGAGGGAGACTGATTAATATCAAGGTATACAGCAAATATTTGTATCTTTCATTAATAGATGTTTGTTACTCTTTCTTTCTGTCAACTTGAGCCAACCCTCGCCACCATATTTTTTTAATGTGACAGGTAGGAGGGGGTGGGCCTATACTTTTAAAGGAAATAATGAGATTTGTGTTCAATTCACTATCTATGTCTGGATCTACTGTTTTAATATCCAGTTTTCAGTGATGTAATCTCTAATGTATTCTTCATATGCTAAGTTTATTATAAATGATGTTCCTATCTATGTATTAAAAAAAAAGCAGCTGGCACTTTAATAAACCAAAATTCGGCTATATGATAATATATCAGTGTGTGCCACACTCACCTCTATAAGGTGCTCCCTCAAAGTTACAGTAGATGAGAATCAACATACAATTTACATTTAAATTTAAATTTTAAATTTAAAAAATGATACTTTAAAAAAAATGTAAAAAAATTTCAATTTGAATACACAATTGAAAGTGAAAAGTGAAAGCACCTTCATTCAAGTTCAACGCGGTCCAATATAATAATAATGTTTGTATTGCATGCTATTACCCGTTAATTATATATTTAAGATTTATTATCTTAAATATATGAGGTGGGTTAAATGAGAGTTCTTTGACCAGAAATGAAAGCTTTAACATAATAATTATTAGAGTATTGTTAAAAGTCTATCTAATAAACCAAAAATATCTATCTATAGACTTACACAAAGGAAGAAAATATTAGGTTGAAATAAAATATTTACATGAGTATATTCCTTAAAACAGTGATCTACAAACATATTTAGTTCGAATTAAAAGGGCATGCCTTTCCCATAATTACCCATTCTTACCAAAGTTCCATTCTGATGGCTGGTCTCCCAGAAAAGAGAGAACGTTACCTCCCCGCTAGTCTGTGTATATCAAACCAGGCTGATGTCTCATTGGTTGGCATAGCGTGACTCCTGGTTGGTCAGCTTCCCTATACTTTGTCTAAGCCGGCTCCCTTTAATGCAAATCCTAGTGATGATTATTCTGAGCAGGAGAATGTTGCTGGGAAGTTAAGAATTGATTCCGGGGTGGGACTCACTTCATTGCATATCCCAGCATGGGATCCTTTGAAGTGAGTATGTGTAAAACAATGGGCTTGAAACCCATTGTTTGTACACAAAAGCCTAGGCACCGTCTTGTCTGCGTAGCCTAACCTTCTTGGTGGCTCTGTTACATAGATACAAAGTTCCCCTGTTCCCCCCGAAAATAAGACCTAGCGTGATTGTTGTGATGGCTGCAATATAAGCCCTACCCCCAAATAAGCCTTCGTAGGTCTTATTTTCAGGGTAGGGCTTATTTGGGGGGTAGGGCTTATATTGCAGCCATCACCGACAATCACGCTAGGTCTTATTTTCGGGGAAAAAGGGTAGTTGAACTATATTCATAATTACAATATTTTACAGCTAGTAATGGAGATTTCACATAAACTCATAAGGCAACAATGTAATACTTTCTTCTGTGATCTACTGAAAAGAATGCATCAGGGATGGCAATCTTGTGTTCATGTGATCACACTTCTAGTGGAAAGGATCTCACCTTGTTGGATGGACCTTATGTGATAAAGGTCACATATAGCTTTTTCCCTTTAGAGATATTTGACAATCTAGGTCAAATAACTGCATTCATCAATTCTCTACGTATATGAGCAGAGTTTTTTTTCAGCTGGAACTTGGTGGAACTCAGTTCCACCACCTCTGGCTTGGGCCCTCTACTTCCTGTTCACCTCTATGGCTTGTAACCACAGAAGTCTGGCTTCTGTGTTTGTAAGTGAAAGTCTGTCTCCCAATGGCTCCCACTGAGTGCAAGATGGGGGCAAGGGAGATGTAGGTGCCCAGGGTACAGTGCAGATGCCCACACACCTACTCGATGATCTCCCCGTATCATGCCCTTTTAAGACCCTCCCACTGTGAAATTTGACCACACCCACAATATGATGCGGTTTGGAGGGTGTGTGTGTGGGGGGGGGGGGGGGTGAGAGAGGTTTTTGGGGGGTTGTGGTTGAGTTCCTGTACCTATTTTCTGTGAAAAAAGCCCTGTGTATGGGTAACTCAAAATGATAAGACCTTCAGAAACCCCATAGTGCTATTTATTGATAAAGATATAATTTTATTATTTTATCACATAAGGTCCATCTAAAAAGGTAAGATCTAGTTTTTCTATGCTGATGTTGAGGGAACACTTTAGAGATGCGAACATGGTACATATTGATTTATCAACATATGCTCAGTTTAAATTGCCAAAGTTTTGGAACAGTTTTTTTTTTTTTCAAAGAATGACCACACTTAAAATGGACATTCATTTTTTTAATTGTAAATAATATATTAAATTAAATTGACCTATTGTACATTCAGACACCCATGATGGGCTGTTTCTACTCACCTTTTTGGCCGATTTTAAGGTTGGCATAGCATAAGTCTTCATCAGCATTGGAGTTGGTGGAAGGTACTGATAGAATAGAAAATAACAAATATTATTTAATACTCAGATCAGATGACAATCGCTTAAAGTTACATACACTATACTATAAGTATTGGGACTGAGTGGTTGAACTAGATTGACTTGAGTCTTTTTTCAACCAAACTAATTACACTATATTAAGTATTAAGACGCCTGCCTTTACAAACACATGAACTTTAATGGCATCCCAGTCTTAGTCTGTAGGGTTCAATATTGAGTTGGCCACCCATTGCTGCTATAACAGCTTCAACTCTTCTGGGAAGGCCGTCCACAAGGTTTAGGATTAGTGTGTTAGTAGGTTAATTAGTTAGTAGGTTTAGTGTGTCTATGGGAATGTTTGACCATTCTTCCAGAAGCGCATTTGTTAGGTTAGGCACTGATTTTGGAGAGAAAGCCTGGCTCACAGTCTGCGCTCTAATTTATCCCAAAGGTGTTCTGTCGGGTTGAGGTTAGTAATCTGTGCAGGCCAATCACGTTCTTCCACCCCAAACTCGCTCATCCATGTCTGTATGGACCTTTGATTTAAGCACTGGTGCGCATTCATGTTGGAACAGGAAGGGTCCATCCTCAAACTGTTCGCACAAAGTTGGGAGCATGAAATTGTCCAAAATGTCTCGGTATGCTGACGCCTTAAGAGTTCCCTTCACTGGAACTTAGAGGCCAAGCCCAACCCCTGAAAAACCCCCCACACCATAATCCCCCCTCCACCAAATGATTTGGACCAGTGTACAAAGCAAGGTCCATAAAGACATGGATGAGCAATTTTGGGTTGGAAGAAGTCCTGATCTCACCTGATAGAGCACCTTTGGGATGAATTAGAGCACAGACTGTAAGCCAGAACTTCTCGTCCACATCAGTGCCTAATCTCACAAATGCTCTTCTGGAAGAATGGCCAAAGATTCTCATAGACAATATCAGGTCATCTCAGCATCGGGTCATTTTATGGGCAGAGGCAAACCAAGTTCTTTTGCAGCTTACCTTTCTTTTTGAAATTAACTTTAGCGTAATACGCATCCCCTTCCTGAGAGAGTCCTTTGGATGATTCTGTAAAAACAGCAAAAATTTAAAAAATGCATCAAACTCCTGCAATCATCACAGGTAAGGATGAGCTAAGGATACTGTCACATACAGCAGGCTGCTGGCCCAATCAGCTGTGGCCATGGAATTTCCCGCAGCTGCATGTAACAAAAGGGTGGGGATGCTGGTGACATCATTGGGGTAGTATGGCCTCATGGGACCATATTGGCTCAGTTATGTTACCAGTTTCCCTGCCCCTTTCCTCCATGTTGGTGCAGGGTGGGGCATTCCACAACGCCAGCTGATTGGCCCAGCAACCTGCTGTCATGTGACAGTTTCCCACAAACTTGAGTCAAACTCGGTTTGGCTCGAAACTTGCCTGATCTATAATCAAAAGCAACTCACAAATTGTGAAAAGGTACATTTCCCAAAGTCCTTGTAGGTAGAAATGTGCAGAATGAAAATATTAATTTTGTTTCCGATTCGTTATTTACATAAATTAGTTTAGTTAAATTAATTTAAATTTGTTTTGTTTATTCAAATCGATTCAAATTGAACTCAATTCAACCGAATTCACACAATTCTAATCGATTCAAATCAAATTCCATTCTGAATCAAATGTATCTTTAATGCAAAATTTGAATTTTGGAAGATGGTTATGTTCTTTCTATTCCATTCTATTCCATTGTTTTTTTCTATTCGATTATATTATTTTCTATTCTATTTCGAATTTTCGTAAAATGGTTATATTGTTATATATTTTCTATGCGATTGTTTTTTTCTATTCTATTCTATTCTACTCTATTCAAATTTATTCTGTTTGAAATTCAGATTTCGGAAGATGATTATATTTTTTCTATTCTATTGTTTTTTCTAGTCTAGTCATTTCTAATCTATTTTATTTGAATTCAAATTTATTCGATTTGAATTTTGATAAATGGTTATATTCTATATTCTGCTGTCTTCTATTCTATTGATTTTTTTATTTTATTCTATTCTTTTATTTTCTATTCTATTCTGTTCAAATTTGAATTTATTCTATTCGAAATTTGGAAGAAGGTTAGATTCTATTTTAAACCATTCTTTTCTTTTTTCTATTCTATTATTTTCTAAATTATTCTAATCGAATTCAATTGTATTCTATTTGAAACTCAAATTTCATATGATGGTTATATTCTATTTTATTCTATTCTTTTTTATTCTCTTCTATTCTATTCCTGTACTTTCTATCCTTTTTTTTTCTATTCCATTCTTTTCTAAACTATTCTAACTTAGTTCAAATGTATGCTATTTGAAAATCAAATTTCGAAAGATGATTATATTCTTCAATTCTATTGTTTTTTTTTTCTATTCTAGTCTTTTCTAATCTATTTTATTTGAATTCATATTTATTCTATTTGAATTTTGATAAATGGTTATATCTTGTTCTCCTCTATTCTATTGATTTTTGAATTTTATTCTATTCTTTTATTTTCTATTCTATTATATTATATTCAAATTTGAATTTATTCTATTTGAAATTTGGAAGAAGGTTAGATTCTATTTTAATCCATTCTTTTCTTTTTTTCTATTCTATTATTTTCTAAATTATTCTAATCTAATTCAATTGTATTCTATTTGAAACTCGAATTTCATATGATGGTTATATTTTATTTTATTCTATTCTATTATTTTTTATTGTCTTCTATTCTATTCCTGTACTTTCTATTCTATTTTTTTCTGTTATAGTTTTTTCTGTTTTACTCTATTCTTTTCTATTCTATCCCTTTCTTTTCTATTCCATTTTCTTTCTATTCTTTTATTTTCTATTCTGTTCTGTTTTACTATATTCTATTCTTTTTTTTTTTTTTTTTTTTTTTTTTTTTTTTTTGGCTACTTCAGCGAATTATTCATGAGGTCCAATCAGATTAACGTTCATATACGTTATCCTCATTTCCACATCATTGTAGCCTTTATTTTCTAATTGAAATCCCAAACATAGATTTCCACTTTTTTTTTTTTTTTTTTTTTTTCCCCCCTCCCTCCCTCACATACAAAAAAAAAGGGGAAAGCTACTGTTATCTGGAGGGAAAGGTATACCAACAGAACAAAGCAAACAAGGGGAAAACATTATATAATTCAACCCTACCGTTTCTCCCCTTCTTCACTCCCTTACATCCCACCCCCCCCTCTCCCCCCACCCACCCTCTCCCACCACCTATGCGTAGAAGTTCCAACCTTCTCAGAATCTAACATGTTCCGCGTAGCTCCATGATTTTTTGAATTTTTTCCACTCATGCCATAGCTCTACTCCTGTCTGTCCCCTATCCTCCTGGCTTTCCCTTCGCCTGGTCATCCGGTAAGTCTCTTCCACAGTATCGATCCATTCCCATGTTGCTGGGCTTTCCTCATTTTGCCAATTCTTTGGTATCAGTCTCTTGGCTGCATTTAAAAGATGTGGTACCAAAGAATTCTGATATTTTTTCGTTTCCTCCCTCGTACCATGAAATAAGACCACCCATGGATCCTCGGGGATTGAGATATTTGTAATTTCTCTTATATGATGTAATATTCTTTTCCAATATTCCTTTATTTTGGGGCATTTCCACCACAGATGGGCCATTGTTCCTACTTCCCCACATCCTCTCCAACAGTCCCCTGATTTACTTGGATCTATTTTATGTATTTTATCTGGGGTAGCGTACCATCTAGAAATAAGTTTATAGTTCATTTCTACTGTTCTGCTATCAACTGCAGATTTATGTAAAAGTTTAAAAATTTTCCTCTTAGTGTTATTATCACACAGTGTTCCCATATCCATTTCCCATTTCTGCATATAGGGTAGACTCTCCAGCTCCCCTTCCTCAGCCAGGAGCCCATACAGCTTAGAGATCGTTCCCCTGGAGTCTTCTGCCAAGCAAAGCTTCTCCAGGGGTGACCACTCCTCCTCTGTTTTTAATGGCTGTGGTAGGCTCCTGATAAAGTGAGCCAGCTGGAGATATCTCCACTCGTCTATTTTACCAAGGTCCCCTTTGTGTTTCATCTCGTGTAGTGTCAAAATCTTTCCCCCTTTTATAATATCCCGCACCTGTGCCTTTTCTTTCAACCAATTCCCGCTATTTATTTTTAACCCTGGCGGGAAATATTCATTTTCTTTTAATTCTAAAAGTGGCGAATTGTATTGTTTATTTAAATGCTTATAGACCCTATCCCAAACCCTAAGTGTGTTTTGTGTCAGTATACTAGTGCCAATATCCAATGTCCTGTATTTAGGCGGATTCCAAACTATTTTATTTAACTGTGTTTTACTCAACTCATTCTCTATGTTAACCCATCTTTTTTCTTCATTATTACCTTTTACCCACTCTATTAATCTCGACAGTACGATAGCATTATAATACTGTTGTATATCTGGTACCGCAAGTCCCCCTTTAAGTTTACTTCGCTTCAGGATATTGAAGGAGACTCTAGGCTTTTTTTTGTTCCAAATGAATCCCCCTAACAGGGTTTTGATCTTCGAAAAAAAAAACTTCGGTATCTCTATGGGGATCATTTGGATTTTATAAAGAATCTTAGGGACAATAAACATCTTTAGACTAGTAATACGTCCTAACCAAGTCAGGGGTCTATTAACCAACCTATTACATTCTTTTTTAATTTCATCTAGTAATGGAACAAAATTTAATTTAAATAAATTCTCTAATGGGATTGTAAGTTTTATTCCCAAGTAATTTATCGCCTTTCGCCAGGGAAAACAGAATCTTTTTTGAAGCCCCCTTTTTTCGAGTTCGCCCGTATTGATATTAAGTACCTCTGATTTGGCAATATTAATTTTAAAATTCGAAAGTTGGCCATAATATGCTAGAGCTTCCATTAGTTTAGGCATCGTACTACTTGGCTCCCTAATGTAGAATAGCACATCGTCAGCAAACGCAGCCAATTTATGCTCTTCTTGTCCTATTAAGATTCCTTTGATCTGTAGATCATTGCGAATCGAGGCAAGAAGAGGTTCTAGGGATAGCACAAACAGCAGGGGTGAGAGAGGACACCCCTGCCTTGTGCCATTTTTCATCTCAAAAGGTAAAGAAAGCGTACCGTTGATCTTAATCCTGGAAATTGGGTGATAATAAAGGGTCTTAATCCTTTGGATCATTTTAGGTCCCACGCCCATCCTCTCCAGGGTTCTAAACATGAACCCCCAGTCTACCCTGTCGAAGGCCTTCTGGGCATCTATCGACAGGAGTAGACTCGGGGCCCCTCCCCCCTCACTCCTGGACATAAGGAGCAATGTTCTCACTCCGTTATCCCTCCCCTCCCTTCCGGATACAAAACCCACTTGGTCTGGATGGACTAATGACTTCATTAAAATCTTCATTCTACTGGCCAAAATTTTTGCAAACAGCTTTGTATCGGCATTCAATAACGAAATAGGCCTGAAATTAGAGCACACAGTCTCTTCTTTCCCTTCCTTCCGTAGAACCGTTATAGAAGCAGTCCTCGCCTCTTCACTCAGCTCATACTCGGTCCCTAGATTATTCAGGTAGTTACATAAGTGGGGGATTAGCAACCCCCTGAATTTCTTAAAATAGAATACAGGGAACCCGTCTGGTCCTGGACTTTTACCAGATGCTGAGTCCATCAGAGCCTTATTTAATTCCTCCTCTGAGATGGGTTTTTCTAAGATTTCCATTTCTATTCCTGAAATTTTTGTCAATCGGGCTCTTTCCAAATATTCCTCTATTTTTAGTTCCTTTTCTTCAACCTTGAGTCCTATAGGCTGGTCAACTGCATATAACTTTTCATAGTACCCCCTAAATATTTCCGCGATCTCGCTTGTTCCATAGACCATATCCCCTTTACTTGACTGAATTTTTCCTATATAGTTCCTGGATTTAGCCCTCTGTAATCTTTTTGCTAAATATTTAGTGGGTTTGTTATCCCCATAGTACCTATCCCTAGCTAATTGATTAAACGTTTTTTGAGTTTCCTGTTCCATCAAAGTTCTTAATTCCTCCCGTTTGGTTACTAATTTTTGAAAAATTTCCTTATCCTGGTTCGGGTATTTTTTATGTTGCTGCTCTATTCTAAATATTTCTTCTATCAATGTTTTAATTTTTTCCGATCTCTCCTTTTTCCTTCTAGCCCCCATTGATATCAGGATCCCCCTAATGTAGGCTTTGTGGGCCTCCCATAAATTCTGACTTGAAATATGTCCAGTATTATTAATCGAAAAATATTGTTCCAATTCTTTGCTAATCTTCTCCTCTCCTTCTGCATCCTGAATCAAACCTTCATTTAGCCTCCAAGTGAAGGGCTTGCGCTCTCCTCCCCTTAGTTGCAACTTCATCTTAACGGGGGCATGGTCGGAGAGTGAGACCACCCCAATTGAGGTCTCTACCACCATTTCCAGAATTCTATGGTCTACAAGGATATAGTCAATCCGGGAATACGTCCTGTGCACAGGGGAGTAGAACGTGAAATCTTTCTCATTTGGATGCTGTATTCTCCAAACGTCTACTAATTGAGAATTATGAAGTTTTTGTTTTATTCTTTTTAATTGCACCTTACTAGTCCCCTGTGCCCTGGACGTACTATCCAATCCCGGATCAACACAAAAATTCAGGTCCCCCATCAAGATTACTGGTCCTTTCCCAAAATCTCTTAGTTTCCCCAAGAGGCCCTCTAAGTATTTTGTAGGATCCCTGTTAGGGGCATAAATATTAATCAGTGTGCATTCCGTATCTCTTAATTTCCCTCTCAGAATTAGATACCTTCCCTCCGGGTCCACCATTCTATCTTCTAAGTTAAACTGTATCTTCTTTGAGAAACCAATAGCTACTCCCCTTCCTCTACTTGTTATCGCATCGCCGTAGTACCACACGGGAAACTCCCTTGAATATAACTTAATATTAGCCTTATGAGAAAAATGGGTTTCCTGTAAAAAAATTACCTCTGCTTTATAAAACCTCAATTCCTTCAATATCTTATGCCTCTTACTAGGCGAATTTAACCCTTTGACATTATATGACATAAAGTTTATGGCTTGCGTTATTAAAACTCTAGATTACCTAATAAAAATATCTTTCTTACCTCCTCTACCATAGGTTTTCCTTCCCTCCCCCCCCCCTGTTTCTCCCTTTCCCTACCCCCTAACCCCCCCCCTCCCTCCCCCCCCACCTCTCCCCTCCACCCACCCCTCCCCCCACCTCCTCCCACTCCATCCCCCCACCCCCCATCCCCCGGCCTAGATCTGGCCCTTGGCCCACCGAGTGATCCGGTAATCCCGACCCTCGATAAGTCCTATAGATTCTAGGGTACAGAACAGTTTTCGGCCTTCCCACCCCCTCTTCCCCCCCCCAAGGAATTTCCAAGGGGGTGGGGTGGGGTGGTCAGACCGGCCCCCCCCTCCACACAGATACTTAGACATACTTTCACGTACTTCTCTCCCCTCCTCCCAGCCACCCCCCTCTTCCCCCCGACACCCCCGGGTCCCCTTCTATCCAGCCTGGCAAAGCCGGTGCCTGGATACCCAAACTCTCACAGAAATCTAGCAACTCATCGGGAAAACGCAGCCTAGCTGTCTTGCCATCCTTGAATCCTATAAGACAGGCCGGGAACCCCCAACTATAACGAATGTTCTGCATTTTCATCAGCTCTAACAACGGTTTCAACAGCCGCTTTCTAGTCAAAGTCTCTGCGGCTAAGTCAGGGAAAACTTGTAGATCTGCTCCTGCATAGTTTAAAATCTCTCTCCCCTTTAATTTTGACCATATCTCATCTTTATCTTCACAGAATCTGAATTTTACGATAATGTCCCGAGGCTTGTTTGATCCTCCGTTCCTTAATCTACCTACACGATGGACCCTTTCAATTTTGGGGAATCCATCCTCTCCTCTGCCCAGGAGTGGATTAAATATGTTTTTAACAATCTCTCTCAGGTCTTCTTGCTTGCTTTCAGGAACTGCACGTATCCTTAAATTTTGTCTGCGATTTCTATTTTCTTGATCCTCTAATTGATACAAGATTTTCCTCTGATTCTGGTTAATTAATTTAATATGATCTTTTACTCTTTCTATTTCTAGGGCTTGCTTATCCATATTAGACTCCACTTCTTCCACTCTGTTTAATAGGTGGCCCAAATCTCCTCGCAATAAAGCAATTTCTGATTTAATTGCGACTTCAAGATTAGATAGCATTTCTCTCAGAACTTGTTGAGTTAGAGGCAGGTCTACTCCCTGGTGCTCACCATCTCTACTCGACTCCATTTCATTTTCAGTTGTGAGATCATCCCTTGAGTGTTCCCTACTTTTCTCCTGTTTTTTATCTTGACCCTTCTTTTTTCCTGTGTTCGGGGGTATTTCTTCCGCCCCCTCCCCTTTTGGGCTTCCCCCTGGGGTCAAATATTGCTTAATTGTGCTGTCCGTTGTGTTTTTTGGGGTTTTAAGGCCCCCTCTTCGTCCATTCTGTTTGGAGGATTTATTCATTTTATTGCACTAGGATTACAAATTTTTAAATTATCTCACAATACGTGAGACGGGACCCCCACCACGTTGTGTCCTCCTTAAATAGAGCCTTCCACCCTCCCCTACACTCCTAGGTTTTAAGGGGGGGACTTTCAAGACTGCCCAATTAGGATATAGAACTCTGCCGCACTTATTTAAATAAACATACAGGATAGTTTGCTTTTTAGTCCGGGCCGATAGGACCAGAAGAGAGCACAGAGGGAGACACACACCAGCGGAGTCCCCAAGCCCGTTTTTACCACCTTATGTCCACCTCGTATCAGATCATCAGATATTGAGGAAAAAGAGAGAGAGAGAAAAAAAAACAAACAGACCAAAAAAAACATTAAATTAGATATCCCCCACAGCCGCCGTGCCTTATTCTTTTGGGGTCTGAGAAGAGTTTGCACACCAAATATTTAGTATAGTCCCCCACTGTGTTGCCCAACCAGGCTAGGTTTTCAGTTAAAGCCTCAAGTGAGATGTCATTACCATTGCAACTTTCCACAGATCAGCATTTAGGTTTTGCATAATCGCACCGCTATTTTTGGAATGCTCATTCACTCCCCTGACCCAGCAACTCTAGCAATGACCGTTCAAGCACTTTTTTTTTTTAAAAAACCTTCAGCGCAACTGCAAGATCAAAACTACACAATCCCAAAATCATCATTGCTTATCTGATCCACGTTGCCATCTGTTTTCAGTCCTCTCCTTCGTTTTAGGGTTACGGTGGTTAAGAGCCCTTCTCACCGCTATATGCTAGCGGCGTCCCGAGCGGCGAGGGGGGGAGAGAAAAAAGACAGCTGGGACACAGGGAGCCTGGTTTGCATCTTCATTTAGCCTGTTTCCCGTGTGGCTTCCAGCGAGGGAGGGGGGGCCGGTCTCCGGAGCGGTGGCGTCTAAGATGACACCGGGATGGATGTTTCCTCCAGCTGGAGCCTCTCACTACTCCAGCTGTCCCTCGCACAGCACGCCGTCCTCTCGCTCCGGCCGGCTTCTCACTGCTTCCTCCCCCGGAACCCGCGTCCTACGTCATGACGCTGCTGCCCCACTAGCCGTGAGCGCTCTACTATATTCTATTCTATTCTTTTATTTTCTATTCTATTCTTCTTTATTCTATTCTATTCTTTTCTGTTCCATATTATTTTATTCTCTTTGGAAGTTCAAAATCGAATTTGATTTGAAAAAGATTAGAATTCGATTCAAAAACCAATTCAAATTTCATCCAAATTTTTGTATTGCTACAGTGCCTTGCAAAAGTATTCACTCCCTTGGCATTTTTCATGTTTTGTTGCCTCACAACCTGGAATTAATATGGATTGTTTGAGGATTTGCATCATATAACTTACAGAACACGCCCACAACTTTGAAGATTTTTTTTTTTTAACTGTAAAGCAAACAACAAATAGGACAAAATAACAGAAAAAGTCAATGTGCATAACTATTCACCCCCCCATAAAAGCAATAATTTGTAGAGACATCTTTTGCGGCTATCACAGCTCCAAGTTGCTTTGGATAAGTCTCTATGAGTCTTGCCACATCTCACCACTGGGATTTTTTTCCATTCCTCCTTGCAAAACTGCTCCAGCTCCTTCAAGGTGGATGGTTTGCGCTTGTGAACAGCAATCTTTAAGTCTGACCACAGATTTTCTATTGGATTGAGGTCTGGGCTTTGACTAGGCCATTCCAACACATTTACATGTTTCCCCTTAAACCACTCAAGTGTTGCTTTAGCAGTGTGTTTGGGGTCATTGTCCTGCTGGAAGGTGAACCTCCGTCCTAGCCTCAAATCACACACAGAATGGTACAGGTTTTGCTCAAGAATATCCCTGTATTTAGCACCATCCATCTTTCCCTCAACTCTGACCAGTCTCCCAGTCCAAACTATCATGTTTCACAGTGGGGATGGTGTTCTTTGGGTGATGTGATGTGTTGGGTTTGCACCAGACATAGCGTTTTCTTTGATGGCCAAAATGTTAAATTTTAGTCTCATCAGACCAGAGCACCTTCCTCCATACATTTTGAGAGTCTCCCACGTGCCCTTTCGCAAACTCAAAAGGTTCCATTTTGTTTTTTGCATAAATGGCTTTTTTTCTGGCCACTCCGCCATAAAGCCCAACTCTATGGAGCGTACGGCTTATTGTCGTCCTATGTACAGATACTCCAGTCTCTGCTATGGAACTCTGCAGCTCCTCCAGGGTTACCTTAGGTCTCTGTGCTCCTCTCTGATTAATGCCCTCCTTGCCCGGTCCCTGAGTTTTGGTGTGCGGCCGTCTCTTGGCAGGTTTGCTGTTGTGCCATGTTCTTTCCATTTGGTTATGATAGATGTGATGGTGCTCCTAGGGATCATCAAAGATTTGGATATTTTTTTATGACCTAACCCTGACTTGTACTTCTCAACAACATTGTCCCTTACTTGTTTGGAGAGTTCCTTGGTCTTCATGGCAGTGTTTGGTTAGTGGTGCCTCTCGCTTAGGTGTTGCAGCCTCTGGGGCCTTTCAAAAAGGTGTGTATATGTAATGACAGATCATGTGACCCTTAGATTGCACACAGGTGGACATCATTTCACTAATTATGTGACTTCTGAAGGTAATTGGTTGCACCAGAGCTTTTTGAGGGTAAAGACTTTCTGAAAAATAGTTTTATGTATATATTTTTCTAATTTTACTTCACCAACTTAGACTATTTTTTTCTGATCCACCACATATAATTCAGATAAAAAACAAAACAAAAAAAACATTGAACTAAAGGCTGTAATGTAACAAAATAGGTAAAAAGCTAAGGGGGATGAATACTTTTGCAAGGCACTGTATTTCCATTAAATTTGTTACTATTGTAATAAAGAAAAATGTGTCTGAATTTCGATTTGCAATGAAACAAACCACACATGTCTAGTTGTAAGTTCTGCACTTGAAGCACAGAAAGAAACCTGGTAATCTGCCAGTGAGCTTTTAACTTCCCGCATGAACTGACAACACAGAAATTCTTCTGCACTGAAATCCCAAGCAGTGTTGTCAGTCCTACCTAGTCATTTCTTAGGGCCAGTTCACACCAGATGCAGTTCCATGCAGTTCCATGTGCTTTTTTCCTGAACTAAAAATGCATGCACAGTGTTTTCCATGTATTCCAATGGCTTTAGTTCACACCATGCAGTCAGTTTCCAGTCAGTTTCCGTTGGTTTTTTCTGTTGGAAATTCCGACCATGTGTACGCGGCATAACAGGTTTTCTTCTAAGATTGCCCTGTATTTGGCTCCATCCATCTTCCCATCAACTCTGACCAGCTTCCCTGTCCTTGCTGCAGAAAAGCATCCCCACAACATGATGCTGCCACCACCATGTTTCACGGTGGGGATGGTGTGTTCAGGGTGATGTGCAGTGTTAGTCTTCCACCATACATAGTGCATTGCTTTTAGGCCAAAAAGTTCAATTTTGGCCTCATCTGACCAGACCACCTTCTTCCACATGTTTGCTGTGTCCCCCACATGGCTTCTCACAAACACAAACTGCAAACAAGACATTATGGCTTATGGCATTATGGCTTTCTTTCAAAAATGGCTTTCTTCTTGTCACTCTTCTATAAAAGCCAGATTTATGGAGAGCACGACTAATAGTTGTCCTGTGGACAGATTCTCCTCCCTGAGCTGTGGATCTCTGAAGCTCCTCCAGAGTTAACATGGGCCTCTTGGCTCTTCTCTGAAGGCTCTCCTTACCCGGCCAGTCAGTTTAGGTGGCGGCCATGTCTTTGTAGGTTTGCAGTTGTGCCCATACTCTTTCCATTTTTGGATTGAACAGAGCTCCGTGAGATGTTCAAAGCTTGGGATATTTTTTTTATAACCTAACCCTGCTGTAAACTTCTCCACAAAATTATCCCTGACCTGTCTGGTGTGTTCCTTGGCCTTCATGATGATGTTTGTTCACTAGGTTTCTCTAACAAACCCCCAAGGGCTTCACAGAACAGCTGTATTTATACTGAGATTAAATTATACACAGGTAGACTCTATTTACTAATTAGGTAACTTTTAAAGGCACTTGGTTCCACTAGATTTTAGTTAGGGGTATCAGAGTAAAGGGGGCTGAATACAAATGCACCCCACACTTTTCACATATTTATTTGTAAAACATTTTGCAAACCATTTATCTTCTTTACCTTCCACTTCACAATTATGAGCCACTTTGTGTTGGTTTATCACATAAAATCCCAATTAAATACATTTATGTTTTTGGTTGTAACATGACAACATGTGGAAAATTTCAAGGGGTGTGAATACTTTTTTTTAAGGCACTGTATATAGAAGGTGTGGAATAAGAAAATTTACAGCACAGCATACTTTCTTGGAAAGTGTGGAAGAATATGCGTCAAATGTAGAAATGATAACCCCCTTGGAGTTTTCAGGCAGAGAGTATAGTGTAGGTAAATTTCTTTGAAAGGCAGTGACTCCACTTTTATTGAATACAAAGCATTGGAAAAAGGGCACACATAGTCCTGGAGACAAATGTACCTACACTATACGCTCTGTCTGAAAAGTCCAAGGGGGTTATCATATCTGTATTTTATGCACATTCTTCCATGTTTAATTAGGATGTTGGCAACCCCATACACCCTCTCCCTAACACCATTCCTATACTTGTAAAGTGTGGACTAGGGGAAGTACAGCACAGAATATACACTCGTAAAGTGTGGACTAGGGGAAGTACAGCACATCATACACGCTTCTCGGCCTTTTGGCTAAGATCAAGTGTAGTATCTGTTCTTATCAGTTGCCAGAGGAGGCGCTATGCTACTCCCAAGTGTGGGGAGGGCAGATGCAAATACAATGGTGTCATTGCACCTGGAAGGGCGGTTTCGGTAGTGAAGGGTGTCTGGGTGCCCTTTGAGAAGTCAGCGGGGTCGAGTCTGAACAGTCCGGAAGGGTGCGGATGGGTGCTGCATCGGGTCTGGCCTTAGGACGGGTCTTTTTCTGGCCTTCTGGATGTTGTTGGTGTGGGTGCCGTTCCTGTCAGCGTCCGGTGGAGGAGCTGGCGTCGCCTTGCAAATGATGATGGCGGCCTGGAAGGGTTAGTACTGGTGGAGGCTGTTATTGCTGAGGGCAGCTCTCCCTGAGAAAAAATTGAAGGGCTCTGTATCTGGCAGTGACAGAGGGCTGCACTGATTCAGTCGGGGGGTCGGATTGGGAACTGAAAGCCTATGGTGTATGTGCCCCTGAAGTGGCAGTCCAGGGGTGCCGTATAATCACTGTGAGTGAGGGTCCCTTTGATTTATGGCACCACGGTCACTGCACCATATACACGCTTTTTTAGCACCTGCCTCCTGGACCAGAGGAATTTTTTATTCCTGGGCGGAGGGCCTGGCCTTTGTATTACACAATGCCCACTTTTCACTCTCCTCTCCACTTCCTTCATCCCCCACTTTATTTTATTTATTTCTTTGTGTGTCTCTTCTTGTATTTTTGTGTTTGCACACGGTTTGTTGCACTGTGTGACTGGTAGGATGTAGGTCCTCAGGCCTGCCCTGAAAGTCTTGGAAGGGGGTGGACATGGTCTCCTGGCTTAGTTTGCCCTCTCTCATGGGGTCTCCCTTCAGGGTAGCCCCACCTAGTACTTGTCTGGGTCTGTTTTGGCCGACACCCTCCAGAGAAAGGGGTCCGCCTGGTTTCAGCCAGATGGACCAAAGTGTAAGTACCCTTGTCCCCATCAGGAGCCTAACGCCCTGGGGGATTCAGGGCAAGGCCCTCTGATTTTAGAGGGCTTGTGTACACCCGTTGCACGTTTTTGTGTCACCTCTTTATGTGTGTGCACATTTTTTGGCACCGGGTGAGATTTTTCAGTGTGTTTCACACACCATGGGTTTAAAAAAAGAAAAAAAACAGCATACAAATGTGCAAGAGATAGTGTAAAATAAGGAACGTATAGCACAGTGTACAGACTGAGACCATGAAGAACAGTGAATGTGGGGGACTGGGGTAAGACAGAGATGTTACTTGTGTCTACAAGGTTTGACCATGAAAGATTGAAGGCAGTGAGTGAAGAGGAAACTGGTTACATGCCACAACATATCATTATCTGGAGATCATGGGGTCAGTGCTGGGACAAGGTCCTCTAGTAGACAAGGCAAAGAGACCAAAGTGCTCCCCTTCCCATGTGCTGTGATCTACTTCAGCAGCATTGGTTGCCATTTTTGTACCTCCCTCCTACTGAAGTGCTAAAGGCGGACATCTCTTCTGCCTACCCCTTGGCCCAGGCTTGAATGGGGCACTCTACATAGAATAAGACGTTCAGGCAGTTGTATGGTGTATTGTACGGGTTTGTTGGTCTTTGTTGCCAATACATTTTACAGTCAGGAATGGTCAGGTACTGTACCTGCATCTGGAGGGTCCATTGTTGCTTTTGTAGACGTTGGTGATGGTTTGCGTCTGGACATAATAACAACAATGATGATCACTATGATCACTATGATGGTGATGAGGACGATGGCGAGAATGATGATCAATGTAACATTATCAGAACTTGTCCCTATATTTCAGAGAAAGCAAAACTCAGTGATCACAGGCCACTGGACAATTCCTAGATGTATTTTAAAAGGAAATGGAAAGAGCACAAATCATAGGGAAAATACAAATCTCACAGCAACCAATCAGCAATAAACTCGGAAATCAGAAACACAATTAAAA
This sequence comes from Lithobates pipiens, assembly GCF_037356315.1. Taxonomy (NCBI): domain Eukaryota; kingdom Metazoa; phylum Chordata; class Amphibia; order Anura; family Ranidae; genus Lithobates; species Lithobates pipiens. The sequence goes on from NW_027507791.1 coordinate 50,770,136, forward strand.
ACATAACGTGACATCCGGTTAACTTTTACAGGTCATTGCACTTTGCCCATTGTCATTGATTTTGAATTTTCAAGCTAATAAACTATGGTTATAATTTACAAAGCAATGGTATGGCTGTACCCTCATCCTTCATAGAGATTTTACATGGGACAACATCTAAGAGCCAGTAGTTTGAGAGTGGATATCATTGGGATGGGTCAATGCCACAGTTCAACCTTTAAACACACAAATAGTAGCCACCACATGTTTTAATGTAGTGTAAGATTGGGGTGATCAGACTCAAGCAGTGGGTGCATTTCCAATGAGTGTGCCAGTCCAAAACTGTATTTTTAAGAGCATGGTAGCCCACTTTTATTTAAAAGAACAGAAAAGTTCACGAAAGCCATCAGCAGCCCACGCAGTGGGTTCCACCATTACTGTAACTTGCACAATCCAAATTCTCCAGCCTCCTGGCTTACTCTCTTGCTACATGGCTGCTTCAGGCCTCAAGTGGAGGCCTTAGGCCTGCTCCTCAGACCAAAAGACTTCCTTAGCCCCCGTACACACGGTCGGAGATTCTGGCAACCAAATCTGTTGGATTAATTCCGACGGATTAATTCCGGAAGAGGTCCGGAAGTGATGTTGCATACACACGGTCGGACTCAGTTGTCGGAAAATCTGATTGTTCAGAACGTGGTTACGTTATTTAGTTACGGCGGGACTACGTTCAGGCTAGTAGCCAATAGCTTTGGTCTAGGAATTTGATCTGAGCATGCGTGGCACTTTGTCCGTCGGAGTAGGCTACACATGATCGGAGTATGTCCGATCGGAGCATTTTGTCAGAAAAGTTTACCGGCAAGTTGGAAAAGTTGGTCCGTCGGATATTACGACGGAAACAGTGTAAAATAAGGAACGTATAGCACAGTGTACAGACTGAGACCATGAAGAACAGTGAATGTGGGGGACTGGGGTAAGACAGAGATGTTACTTGTGTCTACAAGGTTTGACCATGAAAGATTGAAGGCAGTGAGTGAAGAGGAAACTGGTTACATGCCACAACATATCATTATCTGGAGATCATGGGGTCAGTGCTGGGACAAGGTCCTCTAGTAGACAAGGCAAAGAGACCAAAGTGCTCCCCTTCCCATGTGCTGTGATCTACTTCAGCAGCATTGGTTGCCATTTTTGTACCTCCCTCCTACTGAAGTGCTAAAGGCGGACATCTCTTCTGCCTACCCCTTGGCCCAGGCTTGAATGGGGCACTCTACATAGAATAAGACGTTCAGGCAGTTGTATGGTGTATTGTACGGGTTTGTTGGTCTTTGTTGCCAATACATTTTACAGTCAGGAATGGTCAGGTACTGTACCTGCATCTGGAGGGTCCATTGTTGCTTTTGTAGACGTTGGTGATGGTTTGCGTCTGGACATAATAACAACAATGATGATCACTATGATCACTATGATGGTGATGAGGACGATGGCGAGAATGATGATCAATGTAACATTATCAGAACTTGTCCCTATATTTCAGAGAAAGCAAAACTCAGTGATCACAGGCCACTGGACAATTCCTAGATGTATTTTAAAAGGAAATGGAAAGAGCACAAATCATAGGGAAAATACAAATCTCACAGCAACCAATCAGCAATAAACTCGGAAATCAGAAACACAATTAAAAACATAACGTGACATCCGGTTAACTTTTACAGGTCATTGCACTTTGCCCATTGTCATTGATTTTGAATTTTCAAGCTAATAAACTATGATTATAAACTATGGTTATAATTTACAAAGCAATGGTATGGCTGTACCCTCATCCTTCATAGAGATTTTACATGGGACAACATCTAAGAGCCAGTAGTTTGAGAGTGGATATCATTGGGATGGGTCAATGCCACAGTTCAACCTTTAAACACACAAATAGTAGCCACCACATGTTTTAATGTAGTGTAAGATTGGGGTGATCAGACTCAAGCAGTGGGTGCATTTCCAATGAGTGTGCCAGTCCAAAACTGTATTTTTAAGAGCATGGTAGCCCACTTTTATTTAAAAGAACAGAAAAGTTCACGAAAGCCATCAGCAGCCCACGCAGTGGGTTCCACCATTACTGTAACTTGCACAATCCAAATTCTCCAGCCTCCTGGCTTACTCTCTTGCTACATGGCTGCTTCAGGCCTCAAGTGGAGGCCTTAGGCCTGCTCCTCAGACCAAAAGACTTCCTTAGCCCCCGTACACACGGTCGGAGATTCTGGCAACCAAATCTGTTGGATTAATTCCGACGGATTAATTCCGGAAGAGGTCCGGAAGTGATGTTGCATACACACGGTCGGACTCAGTTGTCGGAAAATCTGATTGTTCAGAACGTGGTTACGTTATTTAGTTACGGCGGGACTACGTTCAGGCTAGTAGCCAATAGCTTTGGTCTAGGAATTTGATCTGAGCATGCGTGGCACTTTGTCCGTCGGAGTAGGCTACACATGATCGGAGTATGTCCGATCGGAGCATTTTGTCAGAAAAGTTTACCGGCAAGTTGGAAAAGTTGGTCCGTCGGATATTACGACGGAAACAGTCCGATGCAGACCACACACAGTCGGAATATCCGACAAAACGGTCCGATAGGAAACATTCCATCAGAATCTCCGACCGTGTGTACAAGGGCTTTGAGTCAAGCTCTCTCATAGCTTACTCACGAGCAGCACCTTGCTGCTTTGTAACAGACTAAAGCTTCGTACACACGCTTTGATTTTCGGATGACAGAACGTCCAATTTTTGTGGCATGCTGGTCTCATGTTGAAAGTGAAGAGGTTACTAACAATATGAGAATTTTCATTTGACAGAATACAACGTCAGAAGTGACGTAACATGTTGAATAGTTTTGTATGTACTCTTTCGTTTCTGAGCATGCGTAGTGTTGCTCTTACGATTTTTTTGTACGAAAACCATACTACTGAAATGAAAATCAGATGTTGAGTTCACATCCGACAAAAATGTTATAGTCTGCACATCCAGCTTTTGTCTGACGAAAAGGTGAAATCAGCTGTCGAAAGCACGGTACTAACGGTAAGATTTGCGGACAATCGGTCATCTTAACACAATTGACATCCGAAAATCAAAGCGTGTGTATGGGCCTTAAGTCTGCCTCCTGCAGACATGGGTGCTCTAGCTGCCCCATGAAGCCTCTCTAACTCCTGGAGAGTTTGGGAGTCCACCTGACTCCCCTGCGAAGACCGCCTGTCTGTTGTGTGGAGCACTAAGCCATAGTCGGGTCACAACTAATAGCCCAGCACACAGCTGTGCAATCAGCGTGCCTGATTCTGCAAAAATCTGGCACAAACCAGCAATCTTCTCAGTAGCACGGGGTCCCACTGCTACAGTAGATACACACTGCTCAAAGCATCTGCTATAGCAATTATGAATGCTAAGGAAATGGTACATCAGAATGTTACAAAGTTACATAGTAGGTGAGGTTGAAAAAAGACACAAGTCCATCAAGTCCAACCTATGTGGACTTGCTGCCACACACATCCAAGAATGTAACAGAGTTTGAAATATACCAGCTTTCTTCAAGGTGACAAGGATTCTTTAATTTCTGATTTAGAGCATTTAGAGATTTAGCTTGACAGTTTAAAATGTTATTTTACTGAAAAGAAAATCAGAAGAATTTATTTACAGAAAATGTACTAAAAAACAAAATAGAAACTGCATAATTAATGGGATTACAAGTGATCATACTTTGCAAAGTGTGCTTGATCTTTGGTTTAGTGCGTAATTTGTTTGCTAAGTAGTCCAAGCTGATAATAAAGTCAGTGACTCTCATGAATGACTTAAGTTCTTAAAGTGGTTGTAAAAGGTTATATTTAAAAAAAAATAAAAAAGCAATTTATACTTACCTTCTCTGTGCAACAATATTGCACAGAGTGGTACCTTACCTCTACTTTAGCAGTCCCTCGCAGGCACTGTTCTCTCCTCTTCTCCGAGTGCCCCCATAGCAAGCCATATGGTCTGAAAGCACCTGCGTGAGCGTGCTCCCCAGCCGTGTTGTGTGTGTCATGCAACCTCAGCTCCCTCCTCATAGGATCTGACTGACAGGAAAGACTGAGCCAATGGCTCCCCTTTCTCTCAGTATATAATGTGAGAGCAGAAAGAAAGTGGTGCTGCAGATGGGATAGCGCCGGATTGAGAGAAGACTTTTTTTGGGGAGAGATGGAAACAAGTAGTGGGAAACTTTTACCTTAAAGTGGTTATAAAGCTTCTTTTTTTAAATATTACAAATATTATACTTACCCGTTCTGTACAATGGTTTTGCACAGAGCAGCCCTGAGCCTTCTCTTCTGGAGTACCCCACCAGCGATCTTGGCTCCTTCTCTTTTCGGAGTGCCCCCATACCAATAAACTTGCTGTGGGGGCACTCATGCAGGCTTGCTCCAAAAACCAGGGCTGTGTATGTCCATAGACACACAGAGGATGGCTTAACCTCGCCCCCCTGCTGCTCCCTCCTCACAGGATTTAACTGACAGCAGCAGAAGACAATAGCTCAATGGTTCCCCCTGCTGCAGAGTCTCCTGTGAAAAGAGAGAGGGGAAAAGGGTTGCTGCAGATGGGCACAGTGTTGGATCAAGATCGGGCTCAAGTAAGTGTTTCTGAGGGGAGCAGCTTATGAAAGGTGAATGCATTAAGAGAATGCATTAAGATAAACAACCTTTTACCCTTACAATCACTTTAATGTGGGGAATGTATTAGGGTAAAAATTATGACTTTAGAACCACTTTAACATCCCTTCATAGTTTCAAAAGGGGGGGGGGGGGGGAGATACTAAGCTGCATATGCAGTCATTTTTGTTGGGTCCCTAAAGACGACGTGTACAGATATAACACAATCAGTCAAAGGGTTTGACAAATGTGCTGAAAGGGGTTTTGAAACGTTTCATGCTGTTCCAGAGGACACTCGCCTAATGTAAACTTTTCTAACTATATTTATATTTTCAGATGACAAGTTTCCAAAATCCAACAACTGACCTAATATTAAACAGAATGAAATTATGATTTCATTATGATAGTATGAGGCTCCCGCTGCTGTGTCTCAGCTAACCAGGAGGGAGAGTCCCAAACAGCCAGGTCTCTCGTATATGTATCTGCACACCCAGATACATATAATTTTACACTAGCACTTTTTGACCTTTACCCTTTTATCCTTTACCTGCATACTCATCTGTTTCCCTTCCCCCTCCCTGCCCTTCCTTCCCCTTCCCCTTTTTCTTTTCTCCTTCCCTCTCTTTCTCCCCCCTTCCCCCCCCCCCTCCATCTCCCCTCCTTTCTTGTATTCCCCCATTTGCGCAACACTAAAACCACTTAATCGATATTGCTCAGGGAGTAGGTGAAGCTCCCCTCAGTGTTTGCAGCATCCCTCTATTCCCCTTGTCAAGGTGGTTGGCGCAGAGGTACTTTATACACTAATTGTTTGCTACCCATAATCTCCTATTGCCCGGGGGCCCCATGAGTTGTCAGTCCACCCCTGGCACTGTCCAGTCCTTCACACATCTGAGGGCCTTCAAAAGTCCACCACTGGCACTGTCCAGTCCTTCACACATCTGAGGGCCTTCAAAAGGTATACAACTGGTGTGTGTGTGTGTGTGATGAGACACCTGATGGAGGGGGGAGGAGCTGCTGACTAGGTGAGCTCCATGAGGTCGGCATGCTGACACGCTGGTGTAGGAAGCTGATGCTGCTGCTGGTGCCTGTGCTGTGGCATAAAGAGATTATGGAGCCTATATATTAATATCTGCACAGAAGTTAAGCTACGTTATGGAGACTCTGAGCTGCGTATGAAATCTCCCTGGAAGGACTCACTCAGGGATTGCTAACACAGCAAATTTCCGAGATGCATAAGGGATATCCCTTTCATCCCCTCACCTGTGGCTAAATGGATGGAGTGCCTGGAGTGATCACTGTGAGGAGGAGGAGAGACTGTGGAACGCCGTTCTTTGGAGCCGTACGTCCGGTGGATTGGAGGACCCCGTGGAGTGCCGGTCCCTGCGCCGCCAGATCTAAGCTGAGAGAGGCTGGGGGAGGGAGTGGATCCGAGCGCCGGTCCGTGTCTAAGGCTTGAGAGACGGAGCCGACAGATGTGATCCTCCCTTCGGAAGCCTCGGAAGTGTCACAGAGGAGTCGGGCAGAGGACGGCAGAGATCGGGAGATCCCGGAAAGATTTCGGGGAACCTCGGGAGAGCTCGTGAACCTCCGGGGGGGTACGAAAAAGAACGGAGCTGGATGGTGAAAGGATGGTGAAAGGTGACAGGAGAAAGTAAAGCTGAACAAGCAAAATATGATGCTGACCACCACTCTATGGACACTGTTCAAGGTTAGTAAGGAAATAAAGTAAAAAAGTAAAAGGAGAAGCAATCTTGAACAAGGCGATACCGCTGAAAGCTCAGGGGGGGCGCTTTTCTCTTTGAAGCCTAAAAATCACAGTTAACAGCTTGTGAGCAGCCTATATATTTGTGAATATTGGGGACTAAACTGCACTCTATTTTTCATCTGCTATCGCTGGTCGCTGCTGAATAGTATATGGGAGGTTTCGAGTTGGAGCACAAACTGTGATGCAATTTTGCATAAAGTGATATCACTGAAGGCTCAGGGGGGGCTGAGTGACTGCATTTTTCTGGCATTTTTTTCATATCCCCTTGAAGATTGAAAATCGCTACCAATAATCTGTAAGCAACCTTTATATCTGCGATTATTGGCAACTTAATTGCATTTTTCTGGCATTTTTTGCATATCCCCATGAAGCTTGAAAATCGCTACCAATAATATGTAAGCAACCTTTATATCTGCGATTACTGGCAACTTAATTGCATTTCTCTGGCATTTTTTTCATATCCCCATGAAGATTGAAAATCGCTACCAATAATCTGTAAGCAACCTTTATATCTGCGATTATTGGCAACTTAATTGCATTTTTCTGGCATTTTTTGCATATCCCCATGAAGCTTGAAAATCGCTACCAATAATATGTAAGCAACCTTTATATCTGCGATTACTGGCAACTTAATTGCATTTCTCTGGCATTTTTTGCATATCCCCCATGAAGCTTGAAAATCGCTACCAATAATCTGTAAGCAACCTTTATATCTGCGATTACTGGCAAATTAATTGCATTTTTCTGGCATTTTTTGCATATCCCCATGAAGCTTGAAAATCGCTACCAATAATCTGTAAGCAACTTTTATATCTGCGATTACTGGCAACTTAATTGCATTTTTCTGGAATTTTTTGCATATCTCCATGAAGCTTGAAAATCGCTACCAATAATCTGTAAGCAACCTTTATATCTGCGATTACTGGCAAATTAATTGCATTTTTCTGGCATTTTTTGCATATCCCCCATGAAGCTTGAAAATCGCTACCAATAATCTGTAAGCAACTTTTATATCTGCGAATACTGGCAACTTAATTGCATTTTTCTGGCATTTTTTGCATATCTCCATGAAGCTTGAAAATCGCTACCAATAATCTGTAAGCAACCTTTATATCTGCGATTACTGGCAACTTAATTGCATTTTTCTGGCATTTTTTGCATATCCCCATGAAGCTAGAAAATCGCTACCAATAATCTGTAAGCAACCTTTATATCTGCGATTACTGGCAACTTAATCGCATCTTTTCTATGGTGTGTGTTTTTTTTTTTTTTTGCCATCTTAAGTAGATGCTTTTGAATAGTATATGAGAGGTTATATGAGAGGCTTTGATTTGGAGCATAAACAGTGATAAATGGGAATAGAGTAAAGGGGAGGAGGAGAAGAAAGGAAAAAAGAAAGGAAAATATATATGTATAAATAATGGCACCTAAAAAGGGTAATAAACCACTTTGCTCTGGAGGGAATAAAAAGGACAGCAAGGCCGCGTACACACGGGCGGATTGTCTGCCCAACTAAGTTCGTCAAACAATCCGACAAACAGTCCGCTCAAAATTTGCATGAACGGACTTGACCACACATGATGAGCAGACAGTCCGCTGAAAGCGTGCGCGATGACGTCTACAGCACGTACGACGGGACTAGAAAAACGACGTCCTATACACTGCAATGCAACCTTCGGCCGTGTAAATCCTTTCTGAGAATGCGCCATACTTAGTCCGTCCAACTTGCCTACACACGAGCGGACTGTCCGCTGAAACCAAGTTTGGACGGACAAAACCAAGTTTGAACGGGCTGTCTTACGGAAATTCCGTAAGACTTTGTTCGTCAAACTGTCCGCTGAAACAGTCCGCTGAAGCCCACACACGGGCGGATTGTCCGCTGAAACACTGTTCAGCGGACTAAGTTGGGCGAACAGTCCGCCCGTGTGTACGCGGCCCAAAGGTAAAAGCAATACAGAGGCTCAAGCCACACAAACCACTCATATTAAGGAATTTTTCCAACAATTACAGCCTCAAATATCGATGCAAACATCACATATAACACATTCATCACAGTTATCTCAGGAGGTAATAAACTCTGTGGAATCATCTTTAGTATCTGGTATATCAGGAGAAGAAATGGTAGATCATCCTAGAAACAGTTCCCCCATAGATATCCTGGAAATGGAAATAGATGACAAAAAGGAGAAGGAGAAGGAAGAATGGGATATTAAAGCTTATATAACCTCCTTACCCACAAGGGTAGATATGGATCAGAGGATGGAGAAAGCGTATAAAACAGAAATCCAAGAGATAAAAACAATTGCGTTGGAAACGCATGGTAAAATAGAAGGTATGAATATAAGAATGGAAAGTTTGGAGAAGGAGCTAAAGCAGGTGAAGGAAAAAATGCAAGAGCAAGAAAGGGATTTAAAGCAAGCAGTAAGCAAGAAAACAGAAGTAGAAGGAATAATATAAGAATAAGAGGCTTAAAGGAAAACGTGACTTCAGAAATGCTCCTGGAAGTCATTCAAAAGATCTTTAGTAATATATTGCAGGACTTATCAAAAGCAGAAATATTAATTGATAGAGTGCACCGGGCTATGGCACAAAGGAAAGGGGATGTCAATATGCCTAGAGATGTGATATGTAAACTTCACTATCCTCAAACTAAGGAGAAGATCATGGCGGCAGTACGGAAAAATAATCATACAGTATGAAGGATCAAATTTGCTTTTTTTTCAGGACTTCTCTAAATTAACATTGGATAAAAGAAGGGCTCTGAAACCATTATTGGAGCAGTTAAGGATTAAAAATAAGCAATATAGATGGAAATTTCCCTTTCAGCTACAGGTTCAGCATGAAGGACAGACTGTAATATTTAGAGAAATGGCTGATTTAGAGGACTTTCAGAAGAAATTGCAGCTTCCAGAAGTGAAAATACTAGACTGGCCTAAGGATTTTATTAGAAGGAGATAGGAGGGAAATGGGGGCTGAGGTGGAGGGGAGGGGGAGTGGATTGGGGGGGGGGGGGGGTTGGATATAGGTGGGTAAAGGGTGGAAGGGGTGGTGAGGATAGGTGTTGGGAGGGAGGGGATGTAGGGTGGTATAATGGTAATGGGTAAAAGGAAGTAAGTTGAAAAGGCAAGAAAAAGTCACTAAATTGTATGGATGTATTATATTTGGCATGTCACAGGCCTTAATAGTAATAATGAATTTGTTAACAAGATTATTAAATATACACATTGGGGTTGGTTATGTTAATTTTGGGTTAATAAAACACTATTGATATGGGAGGTTAATATATAGTTTGGATATGTTAGATATGTAGTGGTATATCTAACCTTAATTAAACACTTAGTAATGGGTGTGCCCCCCCCCCTTTTTTTTTTTTCTCTCCCCCTCTTCACTACTCTCCACCATATCCCTCTCTCTCCCCTGGTTTATTTTCCTGTGGTCTCCTCATTATAGTTGGAAGGGGAAAAAATAGCTCAAAGCTTGATGGTAAGATGGAAGATGTATAAATAAATAATAAGGCAAATAGATGTACATAGAAAAGGAGAATAATTCGAATAGGAATGGAAATATAGCATGTAACGGCCGAATGGTAGTAAAGTTAGATCAGCAGTATCAGATACCCCCTCAATGGGGACCTTACCTAGGGTAAGATAGACTAGTATAGTCAATGATTAGGGGATAAGAGGTGTCAAAGGGGTGGATTGGAGTATATGTGGGTGTAAATTTTAGGGTGAATGAGTGGTAATGGATTGGGTAGGATAAGGAAGTAGATTGGAAGGTATTAAGTGATATTTGTGTTAGTATAGTAAGTGTTTGCGTGTTCTTATTATTATATTATTTTTTATTTATTGTTTTTTTTCTTTATGGGAAATGTAAGGTTTTGCTCCTTTAATGTAAGAGGTCTAAACTCCCCCTCTAAAATAAATCAAATATTGAATCTTATGAATAAACAGAAAATTGATATAGTGCTATTTCAAGAAACACATTTTAGATCAGATCACATACCTAAAATAAATAATAGAAATTATAGTGTGTGGATACATGATACATTTCCTTACTCTAAATCAAAAGGTGTATCGATTGCGTTTCATAGGGATATACCAGTCCAAATAATACAAAAATATGAAGGTAAGGATGGGAGGTTATTAATAATAAAACTTAAGCTGTATGGAAAAATATTTACAATAATAAATTTGTACCTTCCAAATTATGGGCAAATAGAGACTGGAATAAAAGCCCTATCAGACGCAATGGAGAAAGCTGAGGGAATAGTAATTGTGGGAGGCGACTTTAACTTCCTGATGGATATAAAAAGGGACACTACAAATATTAATATGCAAAAAAAAAAGAATAACATTAAAATAAAGGAATTTAAAAATGTCTTGAGAAAATACCAGCTAACTGATATATGGAGGGCCCAACATCAAATGGAGAAAAATTATACATACTATTCAAATATTCACAACTCATACCACAGATTAGATTATTTTTTTGTAAATAGGGAAGGTTTAATAATGAAGCCAATATCAGAGATAGGGGGATTTCTATGGTCAGATCACGCCCCAATATATCTAGAGTTTGCAGTAATTGCGACAAAGAAAAGGAGTGGGATATGGAGATTGAATGATAATCTAATCAAAGATAATAAATTTGAGGTAGAGATACAACAAACTGTAAAATAATTTTTAATAACTCATGAAGGAGATGAAACATCATTCCCAATTCAATGGGAAACATTAAAATGTGTATTGAGGGGAATATTCATCAAGCATGGAGCAAGAAGAAAAAAAGAAAAAATATTGAAACAATCTCAAGTGGAAACCGAGATTAGAGAATTAGAGGAGATACACAAGAAGAGTATGAAACCATTTGATAGAATAAGATTAAAGGAAAAACAAATGGAAATGCAATCAATGCTTGATGAAGAGTCCCTACAGATAAGAGACAAAAATAGAACACAGTGGTATAAGTTCGGAAATAAATCAGGGAAAGTGTTGGCCCGAACATTAAAAAAGCAGCAACCCTTAAGTTACATAGAAAAAATTGTAAAACCAAATGGGGAAATGACATATGACCCAGTGGAAATATCTGAAACTTTTCATACTGACTACTCCAAGTTATATAATATAAAAGAAAATCAGGAATATAAGGAGAAAGGGAATAAGGGTGAGGCGATACGAAACTATATACGGGAAACAGCGGTACCCATGTTCTCAATAGAAAAAATTGAGTATCTGGAGCGTGAAATCTCAATAGAAGAAATAGAGCATGCAATCGCAGAACTTGCACTGGGAAAGAGTCCAGGCCCGGATGGGTATACCGCTAGATTCTATAAGACATTTAAGAGTTTAATCACGCCTATTCTTAAGAAAACATATAACTCTATCTCTCAAATACAGCCATTTGCAGTACAGAGCACAGAGGCCCATATCGTATTAATATTAAAGCCTGAAAAGGATCAATCAATTTGTAAAAACTATAGACCTATATCTTTGACAAACATAGATATAAGAATATACTCTAAGATAATAGCGAGACGAATAACAGAGATTATATCAGATCATATAAATTTGGACCAAACGGGTTTTATGAAGGGTAGAGAAACAAGGGATAACATTATCAAGACATGTACACTGATGGAATACGCTCAGAGAAATGCCATCCCTGCCTGCCTTCTGGCTATAGATGCCGAGAAGGCTTTTGATAGGGTGGGATGGCAATTCTTGGAGGAAGTATTGAGGCAAATAGGAATGGGACCTAAAATGCTAGATAGGATCACTGCATTATATAAAAATTCAAGAGCAAAAGTTAGGACAAATGGGATGTTGTCAGATTATATAAAGATATCAAATGGGACTAGACAGGGGTGTCCCCTATCCCCACTTCTGTACGTTATGATAATGGAACATCTTAGGCCGCGTACACACGCGGGGACTGCTCACTGAAACTTTGTTCGTCAAACAGTTGCCGCAACAGTCCGCTCAAAATTTGCATGAGCGGACTTGCCCACACACGAGCGGACTGTTTCAGCGAACTGTTTGCCAAACAGTTCGCTCAACTTTTGAAATGAACGGACTCGCCCACGTAAGGCGGAGGCAAGTCCGCCCATTTCGAGCGCGTGTGAAGGTAGGCGGGGCCCGCGAAGGAGACGTCGCGGGCTCCGGTGCCTGGAATGGACTTAAAGGGGAACCCCAACGCCGAAAAAAATCGGCGTGGGGGTCCCCCCAAAGTCCACAACAGACCCTTGTCCGAGCACGCTACCCGGCCGGCCAGGAAAGGGGGGCGAGCGAGCGCGCCCCCCCTCCTGAGCCGTACCAGGCCGCGTGCCCTCAACATGGGGGGTGCCTTGGGGAAGGGGGGGCCGCGCGGCCCCCCCACCCCAAAGCACCTTGTCCCCATGTTGATGAGGACAAGGGCCTCTTCCCGACAACCCTGGCCGTTGGTTGTCGGGGTCTGCGGGCGGGGGGCTTATCGGAATCCGGAAGCCCCCTTTAAGAAGGGGGCCCCCGGATACCGGCCCCCCACCCTATGTGAATGAGTATGGGGTACAATGTACCCCTACCCATTCACCTGTAAAATAAAAGTACCCAAAAAAAAAACACAACACACGAGAAAAAATATTTTATTGCACAGCTCCGGGGGTCTTCCGTCTTCGGGGGTCTTCTCGCCGGACTCCTCCGCTATCTTCGTGTAGCTCTTTTACTAGCGGAGGAGTCCGGCTTTCTTCCTCCCCGCCGCCGGCCTCTTCTCCCGACTTCGGGGGTCTTGTCCCCCTCTTCGGTTCTTCTGCCGGGCCACCGCGCCTTCTTATAGCTCTTTTGCAGGCGGTGGCCCGGTCTTCTGTCGCCGCTGTCGCCGTCGCCGCCTTCCGTTCTTCTTCTTCTTCTTGTTCTTCTTCTTCTTCTCCAGGAGATGTTGACACGACGCTCTCTCCGGCCGGAATGCCAGAGCCGCCCTGCGCTGCCACTTATATAGTGCCAATGGGGCGGTGTCACATGGTATATGTCACATGGGTTGGTCACATGGGTTGATGTCACATGGTGACCCCGCCCCCTTACGATGTCATAGTCCCCATGTGACATCAACCCATGTGACCAACCCATGTGACATATACCATGTGACACCGCCCCATTGGCACTATATAAGTGGCAGCGCAGGGCGGCTCTGGCATTCCGGCCGGAGAGAGCGTCGTGTCAACATCTCCTGGAGAAGAAGAAGAAGAACAAGAAGAACAAGAAGAACGGAAGGCGGCGACGGCGACAGCGGCGACAGAAGACCGGGCCACCGCCTGCAAAAGAGCTATAAGAAGGCGTGGTGGCCCGGCAGAAGAACGGAAGGCGGCGGCGACAGAAGACCGGGCCACCGCCTGCAAAAGAGCTACAAGAAGGTGCGGTGGCCCGGCAGAAGAACCGAAGAGGGGGACAAGACCCCCGAAGTCGGGAGAAGAGGCCGGCGGCGGGGAGGAAGAAAGCCGGACTCCTCCGCTAGTAAAAGAGCTACACGAAGATAGCGGAGGAGTCCGGCGAGAAGACCCCCGAAGACGGAAGACCCCCGGAGCTGTGCAATAAAATATTTTTTCTCGTGTGTTGTGTTTTTTTTTTGGGTACTTTTATTTTACAGGTGAATGGGTAGGGGTACATTGTACCCCATACTCATTCACATAGGGTGGGGGGCCGGTATCCGGGGGCCCCCTTCTTAAAGGGGGCTCCCGGATTCCGATAAGCCCCCTGCCCGCAGACCCCGACAACCAACGGCCAGGGTTGTCGGGAAGAGGCCCTTGTCCTCATCAACATGGGGACAAGGTGCTTTGGGGTGGGGGGGCCGCGCGGCCCCCCCTTCCCCAAGGCACCCCCCATGTTGAGGGCACGCGGCCTGGTACGGCTCAGGAGGGGGGGCGCGCTCGCTCGCCCCCCTTTCCTGGCCGGCCGGGTAGCGTGCTCGGACAAGGGTCTGGTGTGGACTTGGGGGGGACCCCCACGCCGATTTTTTTCGGCGTTGGGGTTCCCCTTTAAGTCCATTCCAGGCGGCGGAGCCCGCGACGTCTCCGTCGCGGGCCCCGCCTACCTTCACACGCGCTCGAAATGAGCAGACTTTCCTCCGAGCGGGAACAGTTTGCCCATTTCGAAAGTAGCCTACACACGGGCGGACTGTTCGCTCAAACCAAGTTTCAACGGACAGTTTTTCGGAATTTCCGAAAGACTTTGTCCGTCAAACTGTCCGCTGAAACTGTCCGCTGAAAGCCCACACACGAGCGGACTGTCCGCTGAAACACTGTTCAGCGTACAAAGTTGGGCGAACAGTCCGCCCGTGTGTACGCGGCCTTATGGAAGCTATAAGGGGAAATACGGATATCAAAGGGATAGAGGTTAAAGGTAAAGAATATAAGACGGCTGCATATGCAGATGATCTTTTATTATATATAACTAACCCTATAATTACAATACCAAATGTAATAAAAGAACTGGAAAGATTTGGGCAATTGAGCAACTTTAAAGTTAATTATGATAAATCTGAAGTAATGAACATCTCATTGGAAGAAGGAATGCAAAAGATAATACTAAATTATTTCCCATTTAAATGGAAACAAGACGCGATTAAGTATCTTGGAATATATATTCCAAGTGACTTAAAACTTCTACAGGACATGAACTATAATAAAGCAATTTATAAGGTAAAAAAACTTTTAGGAAAATATGATAAAATAACTTATTCCTGGTTAGGGATAATAAATATTCTAAAGATGGTGATACTACCAATTATGCTATATATTTTTCAAACTGTCCCTATTATACCATCAGGAAAGATTATGAAGGATTTAAGAGAAGCTGCAGAAAGTTTTATATGGTCGCATAAGGTTCCTAGAATAGGAAGAGAAGTATTAATAAGAACAATAAAAAATGGAGGACTGGCAATGCCTGACTTCTCCAAATACCTCCAAGCAGCGTCAATAATGAGAATTATAGATTGGCAGCATAATGCAAAAAATAAACAATGGGTAAAGTTAGAAGAAGATATAATAGGGGCTAGAATAAAACATCAACCATGGATAACATCTAATTTAAGACCAGAAGAAAAGGAGTTACCCATTTTTGTAAAAACAACATTAAAAATTTGGGATGATATAATAAAAAAAGGAAATCTCTCCTCAATGAGTGGCCCTATGACCCCATTATTTGCCAACCCCGAATTTAGACCAGCACTAAAAAGCAAAACATTTCTTAAATGGAATATGGAGGAGCATGAGCGAATAATACAAATCCTGATAGATGGGAGAATGCCAACGTTTCAGGAAATGGGACATGAATATAATAATGGCTGCAATACTCTCAGTTGAAAGCATATATAGATCCATTAATGATAAGTATTAATAGACAATTAACTGTATTCAAGCAAATAGTATTAAATAAGGATAAAGCGAATAGAAAACTTTCTAAGATATACAATCTATTACTCCCCTATGGTGATATTAAAAAAATAGCAGCAGTGAAAAAATGGGAGGAGGAAATAGGGAATGTGTTGACAGAGAAGGAATGGGAAGGGATATATGGAAGAATACATAAGCTATCGGTAGCAATCAAGGACCAAGAAAAAAACTATAAAGTTGCAATAAGATGGTATAGAAGCCCAGTAGTAATGAATAGAATAAATAAAAGGAACCCTGAAACCTGTTGGAGCTGCAAATTAGAAAAGGGTACTTTAGAACACATATGGTATAGCTGTTACAAGTTAAGAGATTTTTGGGGTAAGATAACAGAAATGTATCAGCGAGTGACAGGTACTAGGATAAACATAGATATAATGATAGTACTATTCTCTCTCACACCTAAATCATTAACACAGAAAGAGAGTTTTTGCACTGTATGACTACAGCTGCAAAAGTTGTAATAGCGCGAAAATGGAAAAAGGAAAATGCTCCATTAATAATAGAGTGGAAATGTGAAATGAGTGAAACACACTATATGGAGAAGCAAATAAGAGAAGAAGCATATGTGGAGAATCCGATTTCAAAGCATTGGAAAAAGTGGGAGGAGTTTTGCACCTCAGGGAACCTTAAGGAATATTTGTAAGTGAGGAAGTGAGGAGCGATGGGGTAGGTGGGAGGGATGAGGGCTGATTTGTATATGTATATGTGTGTGTGTGTGTGTGTGTGTGTGTGTATGTATGTGTATATATATATATATATATATATATATATATATATATATATATATATATAAAAATTTATTTTATTTTTTTTGGGTTTTGAGAAATATGTAATACTTGATGGATGTTAGGTATGTTGATGGATGTTTTGTATGTTTTATAATTATAAAGAAATAATAAAGAAAGATTTGAAACAAAAGGTATACAACTCTTCAATACAGTTTAATCTTGATGCTTACCTTCTATCTGGATATATAACTCTTCACTTCTTTTGATGACACTGTTGGTCGGAGTTCTTACTTCACAGGAATAATTCCCAGAATCCTTTGGCTGAGCAGACTGGACTTCATATTGATGAGATGAACTAAATTTATGAACCTCTAGTCCATCTCTGTAGAAAGCAAACTGCAGTTCTGTCCCCTGTCTCATTGGACTGAGACTTGTGTCACATATCAGGGTCATGTTGTCACCTTCTGTCTTTGGATATAGCATGGTGGTAATATTTGGCTTTGAGAACAGGTCTAGAATTGAGAAAATCATTATATTTAAGAACCTTAACTGAAATAGAAAGCATATAAACTACAAGACATACTGTATGTAGGGACCCTGCCCTATGCAGAAGTGTCCCTAGCTAAATTTAACGTTTTGTGACTGGGCAATAACCAGCTTTTATTTACATTATCAGTCTTCCCTACGTCTGGTGGCTTGATTGCTTCCACCTATAGCTGGGAGGAGGATCCAGCAAGCAGTGTTGGAAGGTTTCCCATGTGGTTATGAATTTTTATCTGACCCCACCAAAGACTGAGCAGCTGACTTAGTGGTAAGGCTTGGGGAAAATTAAAGTGGGCTGGTCTGGATGAAGTCCAGGGCCAAATTTTTGTCCCAGTCCAGCCCTGTTTGGGAGCATTTTTACAGAACTATCTCTCCCCTGGGACTTCTCCCTGGGAGGAGGCCTATGTGAAGAACTGCTGCTTGGGCCTGGCCTCAGCATTAACCATGTGCTGAGGGCCCTGGAAACTAAAACAGAGCAGGGGTGGATACCTGATGGGAAGTGGGCTGAAGAGAGGACCTTCTTACCGGAGAGTGTTGCAGAGGAACAGGGTATAAGCTGCTGTCTGGACATTATAAGAAAGTCTATTTGCCCAATGGCTGCTTATAGAGGGACAGAGGCCAGTGAGGAAACACTGTGGGGTTTACTTACTAAAGCTGGAGAGTGTAAAATCAGGTTCACTTGTGCACAGAATGGGTTCAGCATTAGATGGTAAAAAGAAAGACTGGGGCTTAAAGCGGAGGTCCGGACTTTTATTTTTTTTTTAAAGTCAGCAACTACAAACACTGTAGCTGCTGACTTTTAATAAGGGCACTTACCTGTCCAGCGAGCCCGTGATGTCGATCCATCTATCCTCACTGCCCATTTCCTACTGCACATGCGCGAGTCGCATGGAGGTTTGTAAATGGCCCTGTTGTTTTCTGAGACACACACATGTCCCAGAAGACAATGGGGCAGCTCGCCGAAGAGGAGGAAGTAAAGGAACAGCGCCGTGGAATAGGAAGAGACAGATTAGGAAGACTGCCTAGCAACAGGCATTTCTGGTAAGTAAAAAAAAAAGTTTTTTTTCATTTTTTTTATATCTTTTTTGGAGAAAGTTAATGTCATTTCTTATTTTAGGGTGGACCTCAATTTTAATTTGTGGCTACCGAGATGTCTGTCTGTTTCTGAGTGAGTAACAAATAGTGACCACAGGAGGAACGAGCTGCTCCCAATGGGGTAAGCCCTGCACAAACGTACAGATTACCTGATAGCATTTTCCTGACATTAGTTCACTTTACATCTGAAAGAATAAAAGTTTTAAGTACTTATTTCACAGGAATAATTCCCAGAATCCACCAGCTCAATGGAATGGACTCCATAATGATTGGATTGAAACTCTTAAGATTCCACCCAGTAAGCAAACTGCAGTTCTGTCCTCAGCCTGAGTGGACATAGACTTGAAGGACATATCGGAGTCATGTGAACAAATTCTCCTAATAAATATTGGTCATTTTTGTTTTTTTGGAGAAGCTAGAAACATTGTACAAGGTTGTATAAGTTGTATGCCAGTAAAAAAAATAACCTGGTGTAGTTACTGTAGTTGTTTAAGATACAGTGGAACCTTGGATTACAAGCATAATCCGTTCCAGGAGAATGCTTGTAATCCAAAGCACTCGCATATCAAAGCGAGTTTCTCCATAGAAATCAATGGAAACAAAGATAATTTGTTCCACGTTGACTTCTATTGCATGCAATACCGCATGTGGCCAGAGGTGGGGGGCCTCGGAGAGACTCGGAAATTCTCGGAGACCGCTCAGAAAGGCACAGAAACACTCGGAACCCTCTGAAAGGCTTGCAAACACTTGGGAACTGAGTATTTCCAAGTGTTTCAGAGTATTTCCGAATGGCTCTGAGTGTCACAGGTGCCCCTGCACCTCTGGCCAAATGTGGTACTGCAAACTGCAGAGCTTTGAATCCTGCTCATTTTGCGAGACACTCCCAAACCGAGTCAGGATTTAAAAAAAATAATTGCTCGTATTGCAAAACGCTTGTTAACCGCATTACTCGCAATCCGAGGTTCCACTGTACATGATAACGAGCTTATAGAGAGAAGAGAAGAGCTACTGTGAAGTGTCCATAGATACAGAATAAGAACAGATACTGACATTTACAGATAGTATGTAGACAGATTACAGATTTGCAGATACTGAAATTTACATCCAGTATACAGAAGTCAGGAAGTGACGCTTTGTAATGTTTAGAAACAGAAAAAGAGAATTATGTGTATAACAAAAGACTTATGAGCATAGAAAGACCATGTTGTGAATTATGTTTCACCTGGTGACTATGCAGGAAATAGATCTATATCAGATCTCTCTAAGCCCCTGTACACACGGTCGGAGATTTCGACAACCAAATCCGTCGGATCTTGTCCGTCGGATTTTGCCAGTCGGATCTTGTCCGAAACTGTTGCATACACACCGTCTGACTAAGTTGTCGAAAAATCTGATCATTCAGAACGTGATGACGTAATTTCATTACAATGGGACTACGTTCAGGCTAGTAGCCAATAGCTTTGATGTAGGAATTTGATCTGAGCATGCGTGGCACTTGGTCCGATCAAAATTATCTACACATGATCGGAGTATGTCCGACCGGCCCAGTTGGTCAGAAAATATTTCCAACAAGTTGGAAAATTGGGTCCGACGGATATTCCGACTGAATCAGTACGATGCATACCACACACAGTCGGATTATCCGACAACACGGTCCGATAGGACACATTCCGATGGATTCTCCAACCATGTGTACAAGGGCTTAGGCCCCTTTCATAAGACAAACCCGCTCGGATCCGCCTGTCCGTTTTTTTAGGCGGATCCGAGCGAACCATCCATTGATGCCTATGGGCAGGCGGATGTCATCTCTAAACCTTTCACTCTATGATGCTAGTTTAATTTTCAGCTATCCTTGTTTTTTCCAGCTAACTATCCTATTTGTCCCCAAACCATGATACAGTCACCATTTATACAAAAGACCCTCAAATTCAAAGATGGGAGACCATCATGTGGTAAGTTTCAGGAAAAGAGTGCCTTCCTTTGCGGATTGCTTTGAATTTTTTCAGCCCCGCATACTCATGCTCTCTAAGTTCAAGAGCCACGGAAGGCAGACGTTCTTTGGAGGAGCCCTAGAGGTCACTCCCATTAAAGGGAAAAGTTCCAAGGATGTCTTATAGCTTCTTCCTAGAGCAGCACTACCATCCCAGCAAAAGTCCTGCAGTGCCTGTGGCGCACTACCTATTCCCAATAGGCTGGTGAGTAAAGACTGCCTGGAGGAGCTTGCTGTTGACAGGTAACGCTCAAATATCATTGTTATTGAAGAGAGTGGAGTGAGATATTATGCTGTACTTATTTCAATTATCTCGGCCAGGTAGACCCCTCCTAGTTGCCTGTCACTAGAAGAGCATCCTGGCACCCCAACAAGTTCCGTTAACCCACTTAGTTCTGCTACTCTGGCAAGGTGACAGTCTGCAGACAGTAGTAGCTCCTCTTCATCAGAGGAAGGCCCGGAACTGCTTGGCTTCAGTTTTCCCTTTATTGAACTATGTATCCAGACAGTCAAGCAGGCCAATTCTATGGGTAAAGTCATATTCACCCTTTCTTCAGAATGGCAAAGTCCTGAGAGAAAATCTCCTTTATTTGTCTATACAGGTTTTATCCTCATTAGAGATTGGATAGCATTGCTTTAATCCCTGCCTACAGTAGATGGGAAGCAAAGGGATAAGGAATGTTCCTCCTCTCAGCTGGTTCCATTCTTCTAGGCAGATGGGCTGCTATAATACATATTAGACCTAGGGGGGTTTCATCCTGATTCCATTCACAAAAAGAATATATAGTCTTCATTTCCTGTATGTAGTCTGCAAGGGATGGTGGCTAGTGTCCAGTTGTAGATCTGAAGAGGTTAAACTTTTTTATCCCCTTAGAGATCTTCAAAATGGAGTCCATTAAACCAGCGCAGCCAGATGGCAAAATGCTATTTTTGGATCTTCACGATGATCTAAACATCCCAAAATATTTCTTTCTTTCATAACTGGTAAGCTTGCGATCGGCTAGACACATTTCCAGTTTAACAGTCTGCCTTTTGGCCTATGCAGGTCTCCGAGGCTGTTCACAAGGGTTCTCAGTGCAGTGTTAGCTATACTCAGAAAACAAGTTCTCCAGATGCGCCACTACCTGGACAACATTATTCTTCTATCCAGAGGTCTGAAACAATTGCTGACGCACCAAGGGATACTCATAAACACCCTGTGGGGATATGGCTGGTTTATTAACTCTCTCTAACTTAACAGTTAGTATGCCGGGAGGTACTCTGCCAACTCCTCTGTTCGGCTTCCACCAGAGAAAACGGTGGCAGTCAAAGAAGGAATGCTGAAGACAGTAATCTCCATGTGTTTGACCATTTCTCAGTGCCTCAATCTTTGGAGCACAATGTCATCATACCAATAATCCCTTGGGCGCTCTGACAGTTTAAGCTGGGATTCTTAGTACAATAGAGGAAACAGAGTCTGGCACAGTTATTAACTGTCACTCAGTATGAGTAGGAGTATATGGTGGTTGCTGAAGAGGGAGAATTTGATGAAGTCGCCCCATTAGAACCATTCATTAGACTAGATCACAATTACTATTCATCTCGGCAAAGATAGCCTGGAACGCACACTGCAAGAAACCGTTGGTTCAGTCCAATGGGAGAATCCCAGCCAAGCGGGGTAGTCTTAAATACCCTAGAAATCCAAGCAGCTTCTTTAGCACCTTTCGCCTTACTACACATAATCAAGGGAAGATCAGTTTCTCTGCAGTTGAACAACATGGCAGCAGTTGCCTATATTCATCACCAAGGAGGAACTTGTGGCAATATGCTATTAGGAGAGGTCAACCCCATGCTGTCGGGGTCAGGAAAGTAGTTTATCTCCTAGGGTACTTGAACACACAGACAGACTGACCATCATGCAAACTTTCCAGAGCACAAGTGGCCCCTACACTGTAGGTCTTCTATGAGCTGGTCCACAGGTGGGGAAAAATACAGACAGACTACATTGCTTCTCACAGCAATTTCAAACTTGGGAAGATGTCTGAATCAGTTCCGCACACCAAGGCAGAGGGGACAAATGCCTTGATTTTCTCCATGGATCTGCAAACTAGCCTGTATATTTTCCAACAACATTTCTCGTAATGAGATTCCTCTTGAGGCCGTTGAGAGTGAACATGGTAGTCATATCCATTCCTCCATTGGGACAATGAGGGCATTGAGTTTTTGTGGCCATTCATCTCATGAGACAGAAGCCAATTCCCCTTTACACATACACAGGCCGTGGCTGCAAACAGGAGACTGATAGGGAAAGCATGAGAACCTAGCCTGCTCCAGGATGATCTCTAATTGTGGAGTGTGAGAAGGCACTTTACTAACAACATCTATGCCAAAATCTGGAACAAGTTTGTGCTATTTCTCAGCAGGGCAAGATATTGATACTACTGCACCTCCGGCGACAGCTGTTCTGGACTTCTTGTAGACCAAATTAGGCATTAGATATTCCTTGAGATTGCAAGTGTCGAATAGGTTGGCAATAACAAGGCTTAAATGTTCTGGAAATCCTTTCGTTTGCACAAATTTTGAAGACAGTCAGGAGGTTTCGACCACCACAAAAGAGGATCTTTCCCAGTGGAATCTATCAGTGTTGCTGGATTTCAAATAAGTTTGAGCATTTGCTCCAACAGAACAGTGTTCAGTTTGTGACATTACCTACTAGGCAGTATCTATCGCAAGATTTTCAAGCAGAAGGATGTCTGAGATTTAAGCTCAGAGAGCTTCAGAAAGAGATATTGTTTTCTTTCCAGGAGTAGACTTGTGTCCGGTAGATCATCTTGTGTCAAGGGTAGCGACAGCCCTCTATCTTACAGTCATCTGGGCATTGCCTAACTTCCCAGAGGATAACTCAGGAGGATCACACAAATTGGATGTTTACAGAACTTGAAGTCCCGATCCAAAATTGCCCTTTTCAGATCATGTAATAAGCCTTTCATCTTTCCAAATGGAATTCGTCAGGGAAAAGAGGCTACCTCCTGGACTTAGTAGCTTTGGTCGTACATATAGGGCAAGGGGTTGTGAACCTCCTTCAGCAGTGGATACATACTCTCCCAGAGTGGTTTCAGTCTCATGGACTGCCCATTCAAAGGCATCCATGGAATCCATCTGCAGGGAAGTATCATGATTGCCCTAGGATACCCTTTCAAGCATTACTGGTTAGATTTGGGGGTCTTGCCATTAGGGGCCTGTGGAGGAAGGACTGTTCTGTCTTCTGTCCCATGCTAATTAAAAATTGATTCAACAAGTAGAACCAACCCAGTGAGATAGTTAGTTATTTATCACTAGTATGCTGCCACGGTGGCATCAGGAAAATGGAAAATTGTATCAAACACTTACTGTAATTTTCCTTTCCTGACCCCAAACCATGGCAGCATATGGACCCACCCTTGTACGTTTTGGTATGTAGCTAATTACAAAGAAAGGGATGGGGCCTTTCATTTATGCTATTCGCTGGTCCTGAGGGAGCCTATCACTAGTATTCTGCCATGGTTTGGCGTCAGGAAAGGAAAATTACTGTAAGTATTTGATACAATTTTCAGTTTTCCCCTCCAAAAAAAGATGTTGGTATCTGCGATTTCATAAAAGGCAGATCAATCTATTTTAAAGAAAAAAGGAGTGAAAGAGAGTCCACTTCACCTTCTGACTCTGATCTGAATCCATATAAACTGGACTTTTATTAGGGTTTGAGGCATTGCACAGCCTTCTGTTTGGATGAGTCTCTGGGCTCTCCCTCAATAAAGCAGGAATGTTTTGAAAGCAGTACGTATGATACACCAGGGCTTTTTATTCAAATGTGAGGGAACACAGTTTCGGCACCTCCAGCACTAAAGGTATCTAATGGCAAGGGGTGCTGGGGTGTGCTTCAGGGTCTATTGATACTGGCCTCTGGGGGATCTATTGTTGTTGATGGTGGGTCTTATGTGGCTGGGGGGGGTCAGTTGTTACTAGGAGGGATCTACTGTTGAGAGAAGGGTCTATTGTTGTCGATGGTGGGTGTTATGTTGCTGGGGGGGGGGTCAGTTGTTGCTAGGAGGGATCTACTGTTGAGAGAGGGGTCTATTGTTGCTGGCTGCTGGAGGATCTATTGATGCTGGCTGGGAGCAGATTTGTTGTTGCTGCCGGGGGTCTATTGTTGCTGGCTGCTGGAGGATCTATTGATGCTGGCTGGGAGCAGATTTGTTGTTGCTGCCGGGGGTCTATTGTTGCTGGGGAGGTATGTTGTTGGAAGAGGTCCATTGTTGCTTAGGGGATTTGTTGTTGATGGGGGTGTATTGTTGCCAGCTGCAGGGGATCTTTTTTTTTTTTTTTTACTGCTTTTCTTGTTATCATCGACAAATTCCATACAAATTACTTAGCACTAATGCTACTTGTATTCTCTAAAAGGGGTGGTAGTGGGAGGTAGGTAGGAGTTGGAACCAAGGTATGGTGCTTTAAGGTGGGTAGGGGACCAGGACAGGGGGTGACTCTGAAAGGGGGAGTTCTTTAAACCTAAATAAAGCCCTGATGATACATCTCACTTTGTTCTAGAATTTGACGTGTTTTTTATTCCCTGATATAAAAGAGACCCTGTCATCAACTTTTTTTAAAATCAGAACAAGGAATGTTAATTACATTTGATAAGTGTCCCTTGTGCTGGTGCCGACTGTCTTTGTTGAGATCTGATCTCTTTGGGAGGATGGGCGGATGAATTAAAAGTTCTCCTCCTCTATTCATAGAGTGCTTTTCATCAATGGAAGCTATAGTACAGCTTCAATGAATGATGGAGGGGCAGAAAGATGGGATGGGGGGCATATTTGGCACTTCAGCTGCTGTATTAACCCCCACAGCATTGAAATAATTTCACTGCAGGGGTATGGGGGAGGGCAGAGGACTGAAGATTTCAACTAGCACAGCCAGCACCATCATAAGGAACATTTCTCCTTGAATATAAAACTGTAAAAAATGTAAAAAAAAAAGTAAAAAAAAAAAAAATGCTCAGGGTTTTTCCTTTCCATAAACAATTTGTTATATATTTGCAATATGCCTTTGAACTTTCTCCAGAAAGTTAAATTCCCTAGCACAGCCTCTTCCCTCCTTGCACATCACAGCCGTCTACTCTTCTAGGAGTGTTTAATGGCTGTCTGTGTTGGCCCAGCTCCACAGCCCCTCTCCTCACTTCATTACATAACAGTTCATGTAGCTGCTCATGGCTACATACGATGGGATGATTTGCCGCAGGATAGCCAAATTCTTATCTCTCCGTGGTCCTGGTTGTCATCTACAACACAACTAACCTGTAGAAGCTGTGATCTTTGTGGGGAAGGAGGTCCAACTCACACCGGTATGGGAACAGATGACCGGAGCCATGGTTATTCTTTATTGGTTACAAACAACACCATAGACACACAATGAGTTACCTCTGACATGTAGGGACACTTCATCTGTGTGCGTTACATATTCATCTCGGGATAATTCTTTCACACAACCATATGTTCCAGACCGGTCGTAGTTTCCATCAAGAAAGATGATAGAGCGATCACTGAATGGTCCATATATGAGATAAATATCCCTGTAGAATGTTGTCCTGCGTACAGAATATTCAGGACGGCTGTGACACTTTATATTTATATTTCTTCCCCGATACACAAAGATTGGAGTCTGCAGGATAAGAGGACCTACAATACAAAATGGTTATTAAATGATTATGATAAACACTTCTAAAGAAAAAACGGAATATATATATTGTAGTAACTCATACTATATCTGTCATTAGATTTCAGATTACAAAGTCAGAGGTTAAATGAGATCCTAAGTGGATGACATTCACTTTGCTAAAGCACTATGAAGTAGTTCCCATATTTTTTCTCAAAGAAGATACTGTTTTCAGCTTTTCTCTTTCCTTATTTGTATCCAAGGACGTTGATAAGGGAGTACCACCGCTCCTCCTGTATGGGGGGCACAGACCAGCAGGGGCCCCAGGCAGCAGGGTGAATTGGATGTGGGCATAGAGGGTGATCAGCGCTGTTGGGGAGGGCAATTACCAGAGCCAATCACCTGTATGGCTCTCTACAGCAGCTGAAAGCTGGATTATTTTCCTCACCCTCCCATTGGCTTTCAGCTGATGCAGAGAGAGCCATACAGGGGATTGGTTCCAGTAATTGCCTCCCCATGATGCTGATCACTCTTCCTGTGCACTATACACATCCTCTTGCTATGCAGGCCCCCCTGTGCCCCCCTGTCCACAATGGGATCCTTCAAGATGGAGAGAGGGTCCAGTAAATTTCATATTAAGCAGCACCTTCCATTCCTGAATGAACACAATGAGTGACTAATACTGATCACTTACTGTGTTATTTTATAACTGAAGTATTGGCTGTATGGGGCCCTGTATCAGGTTGTCAGTATGGGGCCCTGTGTCAGGTTGTGAACATGGGGCCATGTGTCAGGTTGTGAATATGGGGCACTGTGTCAAGTTGTCAGTATGGGGCCCCATGGTTTCGAACAGCAGTCCTGTTTGTATCAAAATGCTGCTGATTAGTGATTAAATCAAACATACCTGGGTTTGGTTTAATGTGGGTTGGATGAACATGAGTAAAGGTTCGGTAGTGAATTAGAGATGGCCTTGCGGTTCGCCCGGCAGTCGGTTCACGGCGAACTTTGCTCGTTCGCGAATCGCCAAGCCGGCGGAATTCTGGCGCTGTTCGCGGTGGACATATTCGTTTATATTGTGAGGAACTTTGACCCATGACACATCCATCATGGGGTACAGGACAGCCAATTGAGATATTTCACATGGACATACCCCCTACCTTTTTAATAGACCTGATCTGGCGGCCATTTTACTTTCTGTCTTTTGTCAGTGTAGGGAAAGGACGCTGTGTGGAGCAGGGACAGCCAGTCTAATAACTAGCTATTACTCTTAGGTCCACAAAAGTCCTATTAAAGACTGGTATAGGTGTACAGTATATAGGGTTGTAATACACTTATAATATACTTTCTTTGAAATATAGAAAGCATATTATAGTGCACTGCAGTGCTGACCAATTCTGCAGCTGTCTTTTCTCAGTGTAGGGACAGTTTGGTGTTTGGAGCAGAGACAGTCTGCAATTCACTAGCTACTAGCTAGCTACTATTAGGTCCACAAACGTCCTTTTAAAGTGGTTGTAAACCCTTACAACACACTTTGACCTAGAGGTAAGCCTAGATTAAGGCTTACCTGTAGGTCCAAGAAATATCTCCTAAACCTACACGATTTAGGAGATATTTGCGAAAGACAGGCACTGCTGTCTACGGCGCATGTGCCGTAGACAGCGGCGCGCAGGCACACTGAGCGCGCCGCGGTCAACGGCGATATGCCGCGAGTGGGCAGATCCGTGCGCATGCGCGGGAGTGACGTCATCGTGGCTTCGCCCAATGACAGCGGCGGAGCGGCGAGACCCACCGAGAAGAGGGATGCGGCGGACTACAGGGGACAGCGGTGACTTCGCTGGCTCCTGTGTCAGGTAAGTGACACATAATGGACTACTATGCAATGCATAGTAGTCCATTATGCTTTACCTTTGCAGGGAATGAAAGAGGAAGTAAACTCATCAGGGTTTACTTCCTCTTTAAGGACTGGTATAGGTATACAGTATATAGGGTTGTAATAGACTTATAATATACATTCTTTCAAATATAGAAAACATAGTATAGTGCATTTCCACTGTGCAGCATTGTGACTGCTGAGTGGTTCTGCAGCGATACTACAAAGAGTGACAAATGCAATTAGAAAAAAGTATTATAACTGGTGTGATAGACCAGTGCCCCCCCAAAACAACAGATTGAAGTGGGGTGTTATATACCTTCTTCCACATATACTGCACTCCTCTAGAGACTTTTGTCACAGTGGCAAATGGCAAAGTGGAAAATTGCAGAAGGTGCGTTCGATTACGTCAAAGGACGCACCAGACTTGGTTGAGTGGCTCACTCAGCCTTACTCTTCTGCACCCTCCTCATCCTCTCGATCTGCACCCTCTTCACTCTCTGCTGTGTGCACCCCCAAAGACACTACCAGCAACACCACCACCACCATATACCCTCCGCTTGAGTCACAGGAATTATTTTCTGATCCATCACAAGATACTCTCTATCACGGTGCTGGTGTCATTGCTTTCTATCTCGGTGCTGGTGTGGTGTCAGTGCTCTCTATCATGGTGCTGATGTCAGTGCTCTCTATCTCGGTGCTGGTGTGGTGTCAGTGCTCTCTATCACAGTGCTGGTGTCAGTGCTCTCTATCACGGTGCTGGTGTCAGTGCTCTATCTTGGTGCTGGTGTCAGTGCTCTCTATCACGGTGCTGGTGTCGGTGCTCTCTATCTCTGTGCTGGTGCTCTCTATCTCTGTGCTGGTGTCGGTGCTCTCTATCTCTGTGCTGGTGTCAGTGCTCTCTATCTCTGTGCTGGTGTCAGTGCTCTCTATCTCTGTGCTGGTGTCAGTGCTCTCTATCACGGTGCTGGTGTCAGTGCTCTCTATCTCGGTGCTGGTGTCAGTGCTCTCTATCTCGGTGCTGGCGTCAGTGCTCTCTATCTCGGTGCTGGTGTCAGTGCTCAGTCTCTATCGCTGTGCTGGTGTCAGTGTTCTATCTCAGTGCTGGTGTCAGTGATGGAGATAGCAGCAAACTTTTCAAAACGATTAGAATTCAAATCAGTCAAAAAAACTATCCAAATTCTGTGTGAAGAAATAGCTGGTTGTTAAGCAGCGGGCAGGGAAACCGACCGCCTGCATCCTTAACAGCCGATGAGCCATCATCTATCAGCGGGCTTCCCCACTGACAGATAAATGTAAAGAATGCCAGAAATACAATAAAAAAAATAAAATAATTCACCCCCCCGGTCCATACCAGGCACTTTGGGTCTGGTATGGATTTTAACGGGAACCCCATGCCAAAATGTAGAAAAATTCCCCCCAAAAGCTATACCAGACCCTTATCTGAGCATGTAGCCTACCAGGCCCTCATTAAGGGGCCTAGTATTGGCTGGGGTGGGATCCTACACCATTTTTTAAAATTTTTTAACATTCCTCTATCTTTACCCAGTTCACGATCAGCGCACGCCGATGTACGTCGGCAGAATGGCACAGGCAGGCAAATGGGCGTACCTGTACGTCCCCTTAAATTTGCCGCCCTGCCATCGGGAGCGCGCCGCCGCCGGCGCGCTCCCGCACTGGTCAGGACCCCCGTGAGTCTGGTCGCGGGACCCGCAGACTCGATCGCCGCGGGCATACCCGCGATCGTCTCACGGAGCGGCCGAATGAAGAAATGCCGTTGTAAACAGCATTTCTCCATTCTGCCTAGCATTTAGTGACGCTGATCTCTGCTCCATGTGATTGGAGCAGAGATCACTGGTTAACCCCTTCACTGCCAGTGTCATTTACACAGGAATCACTGCATTTATATAGCAGTGATTGCGGTATAAATGACAATGGTCCCAAAAATGTGTCAAAAATGTCCGATATGTCCGCCATAATGTCGCAGTCACAATAAAAATCGCTGATTGCCGCCATTACTAGACAAAAAAAAATATTAATAAAAATGCCATAAAACTATCCCCTATTTTGTAAACGCTATAACTTTTGCGCAAACCAATCAATCGCTTATTGCGATTTTTTTTTTACCAAAAATATGTAGAAAAATACGTATCGGCCTAAAGTGAGGGAAAAAAATGTTTTTTTATATATTTTTGGAGGATATTTATTATAACATAAAGTAAAAAATAATGCGTTTTTTTCAAATTTGTCGCTCTATTTTTGTTATAAAAAAAAAATAAAAACCACAGAGGTGATCAAATACCACCAAAAGAAAGCTCTATTTGTGGGAAAAAAAGGACATCAATTTTGGTTGGGAGCCACGTCGCACAACCGCGCAATTGTCAGTTAACCACTTGCCGACCGCCGCACGACGATATACGTCGGCAGAATGGCACGGGCAGGCATATGGGCGTATATATAAGTCCCTGCCTGCCCGCGGGTGGGGGGCCCGATCGGGCCCCCCCGGTGCCTGCGGCGGTTGGCATTCCTTCGAGAGCGATCCGGGATGAGGGGGCGGCCATTCATTCATGGCCACCCCCTCACGATCGCTCTCGACGAATGGAAATCCTTCGTGACATCACTTCCTCTCCTGTAATGTAAACACAGGAGAGGAAGTGATGTATTCTCTCCTCCGTGTCGGTATTTTTCGTTCCGGCACCGAGGAGAGAGGTTCGGTGAGTTGCACCAACACACCACACATACAGTAGAACATGCCAGGCACACTCACACCCCCCTTTACCCCCTGATCACCCCCCCAATTACCCCTGCCCCCCCCCCCCCAGTCACAGTGACACCAATTGCTTTTTTTTTTTTTTGCATTGGTGTCATTTGTGACTGTAATAAGGCCGCGTACACACGCGGGGACTGTTCGCCCAACTTTGTCCGCTGAACAGTGTTTCGGCAAACAGTCCGCTCGTGTGTGGGCTTTCAGCGGACAGTTTCAGCGAACAGTCCGCTGAACAAGGTTTTTCGGAAATTCCGAAAAACTGTCCGCTGAAACCTTGTTTCAGCGAACAGTCCCCTCGTGTGTAGGCTTGTTCGTCAAACTAAGTTCCGCGCATGCTCAGAAAGGATTTACACGCCGAAAGTTATAATGCAGTGTATAGGACGTCGTATTTTTCGTCCCGTCGTACGTGCCGTTCACGTCATCGTGCACGGTTTCAGCAAACTGTTCGTCCGTCGTGTGTGGCCATGTCCGTCCATGCTAATTTTGAGCGGACTGTTTGCCGAAACTGTTTGACGGACAAAGTTGGGCGAACAGTCCCCGCGTGTGTACGCGGCCTAACTGTTAGGGCAGTTAGGGTTAGCCCCCTTTAGTTCTAAGGTACCCCCCTAACCCCCCCCAATAAAGGTTTAACCCCGTGATCACCCCCCAGCGCCAGTGTCACTAAGGCTGGGTTCACATTGCAGCGGTTTGAGAACGGATGTGATTCGCACCGCACTGCAGTGCAAATCACATCCGATCTCTGTGCGATTCGAGTTCAGCCATACAGATAGTATGGCTGAATTCGTGTCGCACCCGCCGCACCCGCCGCACCCACCGCAAACTCGCACGGGACCCTTTTTTTGGTCCGCAGCAGAATCGGATCGCATGGGTGTTCACACCATGCGATCCGAGTTTGCAGATCGCACTGCGATATGCGAACTGATCTGGGGGTGTCATTAACATTTCACTGACACTCCCAGCAGTTCGCATAGGGCAGTGTGAACTGCCGCCGGGAGGCATGCGATGCGGGAACCCGCCGCGGATTCGTGGCGTTCCCGCATCGCTCCAGTGTGAACCCAGCCTAATAAGCAATCATTTTTCTGATCGCTGTATTAGTGTCACAGGTGACGCTAGTTAGGCAGGTAGGTATTGAGGTTCGCCGCAACTTTTTATAGCGCCAGGGACCCCCATATACTACCGCATAAAGCCCCCTGATTGCCCCCTAGTTAACCCTTTCACCAGTGATCACCATATAACTGTTACAGGTGACGCTGGTTGGTTAGTTATTTTTTTATAGTTTCAGGGCACCCGCCATTTATTACCGAATAAAGGTTTAACCCCCTGATCACCCGGCGGGTGTCATTTGTGACTGTAATAACTGTTAGGGCAGTTAGGGTTAGCCCCCTTTAGTTCTAAGGTACCCCCCTAACCCCCCCAATAAAGGTTTAACCCCGTGATCACCCCCCGTCGCCAGTGTCACTAAGGCTGGGTTCACATTGCAGCGGTTTGAGAACGGATGTGATTCGCACCGCACTGCAGTGCAAATCACATCCGATCTCTGTGCGATTCGAGTTCAGCCATACAGATAGTATGGCTGAATTCGTGTCGCACCCGCCGCACCCGCCGCAAACTCGCACGGGACCCTTTTTTTGGTCCGCAGCAGAATCGGATCGCATGGGTGTTCACACCATGCGATCCGAGTTTGCAGATCGCACTGCGATATGCGAACTGATCTGGGGGTGTCATTAACATTTCACTGACACTCCCAGCAGTTCGCATAGGGCAGTGTGAACTGCCGCCGGGAGGCATGCGATGCGGGAACCCGCCGCGGATTTGTGGCGTTCCCGCATCGCTCCAGTGTGAACCCAGCCTAATAAGCGATCATTTTTCTGATCGCTGTATTAGTGTCACAGGTGACGCTAGTTAGGCAGGTAGGTATTTAGGTTCGCCGCAACTTTTTATAGCGCCAGGGACCCCCATATACTACCGCATAAAGCCCCCTGATTGCCCCCTAGTTAACCCTTTCACCAGTGATCACCATATAACTGTTACAGGTGACGCTGGTTGGTTAGTTATTTTTTTATAGTTTCAGGGCACCCGCCATTTATTACCTAGTCTCACTAGTGTACCCCTAAATTTAGGGGTGTCTACTTTCCAAAATGGGGTCATTTGGGGGGGGTTTGTGCCATCTTGGCATTTTATGGCCTTCAAAACTGTAACGCCCTTAGAAAGCCTGAAGGCGGTGCTTGGTTTTCGGGGCCCCGTACGCGGCTAGGCTCCCAAAAAGTCCCACATATGTGGTATCCCCGTACTCAGGAGAAGCAGCAGAATTTATTTTGGGGTGTCATTTCACATATGCCCATGGCATGCGTGAGAAATATATCATTTAGTGACAACTTTGTAAAAAAATAAAAAATAAAAAAAAAAGTTTGTAATTTTCCCGCAACTTGTGGCAAAATATAAAATATTCCATGGACTCAACATGCCTCTCAGCAAATAGCTTGGGGTGTCTACTTTCTAAAATGGGGTCATTTGTGGGGGTTTTGTGCCATCTTGGCATTTTATGGCCTTCAAAACTGTAATAGGTAGTGAGGAGTGAAGTCAAATATTTACGCCCTTAGAAAACCTGAAGGCGGTTCTTGGCTTTCGGGGCCCCGTACGCGGCTAGGCTCCCAAAAAATCCCACACATGTGGTATCTCCGTACTCAGGAGAAGCAGCAGAATTTATTTTGGGGTGTCATTTCACATATGCCCATGGCATGTGTGAGCAATATATCATTTAGTGACAACTTTGTGAAAAAAAAATAAATAAATTAAAGTTTGTAATTTTCCCGCAACTTGTGGCAAAATATAAAATATTCCATGGACTCAACATGCCTCTCAGCAAATAGCTTGGGGTGTCTACTTTCTAAAATGGGGTCATTTGTGGGGGTTTTGTGCCATCTTGGCATTTTATGGCCTTCAAAACTGTAATAGGTAGTGAGGAGTGAAGTCAAATATTTACGCCCTTAGAAAACCTGAAGGCGGTTCTTGGCTTTCGGGGCCCCGTACGCGGCTAGGCTCCCAAAAAATCCCACACGTGTGGTATCCCCGTACTCAGGAGAAGCAGCAGAATTTATTTTGGGGTGTCATTTCACATATGCCCATAGCATGTGTGAGCAATATATCATTTAGTGACAACTTTGTGTAAAAAAAAAAAAAAATTTATTTTTTTGTCATTATTCAATCGCTTGAGGCAAAAAAATAAAATATTCGATGGGCTCAACATGCCACTTATCAATTTCCTTAGGGGGTCTACTTTCCAAAATGGGGTCATTTGGGGGGGTTTTGTACTGCCCTGCCATTTTAGCACCTCAAGAACTGAGATAGGCAGTCGTAAACTAAAAGCTGCGTAAATTCCAGAAAACGTACCTTAGTTGTAGATGTGACAACTTTTGCGCAAACCAATAAATATACAGTTATTGACTTTTTTTTTACCAAAGACATGTGGCTGAATACATTTTGGCCTAAATGTATGACTAAAATTGAATTTATTGGATTTTTCTAATAACAAAAAGTAGAAAATATCTTTTTTTTTCAAAATTTGCGGTCTTTTTCCATTTATATCGCAAAAAATAAAAATCGCAGAGGCAATCAAATACCATCAAAAGAAAGCTCTATTTGTGGGAAGAAAAGGACGCAAATTTTGTTTGGGTACAACATTGCATGACCGCGCAATTACCAGTTAAAGCAGCGCAGTGCCAAATTGTAAAAAGACCTCTGGTCATTTACCAGCAAAATGGTCCGGTCTGAAAGTGGTTAAAGCGACGCAGTGTCGAATCGCAAAAAGTGGTCTGGTCTTTGACCAGCAAAATGGTCTGGTCTGTAAGTGGTTACATTCATCTGTCAGTGGGAAAGCCCGCTGACAGATGATGACTCATGGTTGTTAAGGACAAGGGCAGCCAGCTTCCCGGCCTGCTGCTTAACAACCAGCTATTTCTTCACACAGAATTTGAATTGGTCGATAGTTTTTTGACCAATCCAAATTCTAATTCTTCTGAAGAGTTGGAATTCATTCGAAAATTTATACCGTATATACTCGAGTATAAGCCGAGATTTTCAGCCTCTTTTTTGAGGCTGAAAGTGCCCCCCTCGGCTTATACTCGAGTCATCGCTGTCTGCCCGCTCGATCAGCGTGTCGAGCAGACAGACAGCGGCCATTCTATTCAAAAGCCGCGCCTCCGGCTCCGCCTTCGCCTGTGATAGGCGGAACACTGAATTTCCCAGCAGCCTGTGTTCCGCCTATCACGGACATCGTATCATCCTCGTACTACGGACGAGGATGATACGACGTCTGTGATAGGCGGAACACAGGCTGCTGGGAAATTCAGTGTTCCGCCTATCACAGGCGAAGGCGGCGGCGCAGCTTTTGAACTTTACAATGGCCGCCGACGAAGAGGGCACGGGACGGCACGGCACGGGACGGGACGGGACGGGGGCAAGGCAAGGCAAGGCACGACACGGGACAGATGCAAGGAGGCAAGGCACGGGACGGATGCAAGGAGGCAAGGCACGGGACGGAGGCAAGGAGGCAAGGCACGGGACGGAGGCTCGGGACAAAGGTAGGCTGGACACACACACACACACACACACACACACACACACACACACACACACACACACACACACACACACATGGATGGAGACACACACAGGGATGGATGGATGGATGGATGGAGACACACACACACAGGGATGGATGGATGGATGGATGGAGACACACACACACAGGGATGGATGGATGGATGGATGGAGACACACACACACAGGGATGGATGGATGGATGGACACACACACACACAGGGATGGATGGACGGACACACAGGGATGGACGGACACACAGGGATGGACGGACACACAGGGATGGACGGACACACAGGGATGGACGGACACACACACAGGGATGGACAGGCATGTCTCACCCTCGGCTTATACACGAGTCAATAAGTTTGCCAGTTTTTTTGGGGGTAAATTGGGGGCCTCGGCTTATATTCGGGTCGGCCTATACTCGAGTATATACGGTAAATGAAACAAATTTTAAGGAAAACGAAACGCAATTTAACAAAAACAAAATTAAACTAAATGGACTTCGAAACCCAAGCAAACCAATTCCATAACTAAATTAGTAACATATCGAATCTATCCAAAATGAAACAAGTTTTTCCTTTCTGCACATGTCTACTAGGTACGACGTGATCCAGTACTTCCAGGTAGAGGTGTCAGAAACCATGAAATGAGACAGAAACAGAAGTACAGTTAAATCACACTTGTTTGATAATAAAAGTAAAAAGAACAAACCTAGTCAAAACATAGCCAAAGTTCACGGAACGAATAATCAGCCAAGCCAGAAGTCAGGGATCAACGTAGTAAAACAGAAAGCAGTATCTGGAGCCAGAAGGGATGTCAGCAAAACAACTCTTTAAACGGGAAACGCAGGAGATAGTTTCTGTGATGTTGACCAAGGGGAAGGCAGAGATCCTCTGGACTGGACAGCTTAAGTAGGCAGGACTGATGAGCAGGATATCATCGACAGCTGAGTAACTGTGGAGAGAGATGTGAGCTGGCAATTAGCTGACAGCTGAGCGGCCAGCTCAGAGAAGGAAGGGCTGAGCCCAGCCCTGACAGTACCCCCTCCTCAAGGACCCCTCCACCTCGGAGGACCACCAGGCTTGAGGAAAAAAACATCTATGGAAATCATGAAGCAGGACACGGGCATGTACGTCCGAGGATGAGACCCAAGAGCATTCCTCCGGACCGTACCCTTTCCAATGCATCAGGTACTGCATGCGCCCACAGAACATACGGGGGTCAACAATGGACTGTATTTTAATGCTCCTCATGGTTCTCAACCTGCACAGGGTGAGGACGTGGTACTGAGGTGGTAAAGCGGATGAAGAACAAAAGTTTTAATAAGGAGACATGAAATACATTTGAAATACGCATATTAGAAGGAAGGTCTAATGCATAAGCCACTGGGTTAATCCTGCGAAGAAAACGCGATATGCCCAAAAAAAGAGGTGCGAACTTCAGTGAGGGAACACAAAGTCAAAGGTTGTGAGATGACAGCCTGACCCTGCCCCCAATCTGGTAGGAAGGCTCAGGCAGGCGTCTACGGTCAGCATGGAGTCTGCACCTATCATTAGCATGAGGCAAAGCCTCCTGGACTTGAGCCCAAGTGGAACGAAGACCACAGAGATGCTCTTCTAATGCAGGAATACTCTGCGGAACAAACGAGTCAGGCAACATGGAAGGTTGAAAACCATAATTCACCATAAACGGGGACAATCGGGAAGCAGAATTCAAGGCACTGTTGTGAGCAAACTCTGCCCAAGGTAATAGGTCTGACCAGTTGTTATGATGGTCAGACATATAGCAACGTAGGAATTGCTCCAAGGACCGAATGGCTCATTCTGTGGCTCCATTAGACTGCGGGTGATACACAGAGGAGAAAGCAAACTGAATTCCCAACTGTGCACAAAAGGCTTGCCAGACCCGGGACACAAACTGATTACCCCTGTCCGAGACAATCATCTTGGGTAGCTCATGTAAGAGAAAGATCTCCTGAGCAAAAATGGAAGCCAGTTCCTTAGAAGTGGGCAACTTCTTAAGTGGAATACAATGACACATCTTTGAGAACCGGTCAACCACAATAAGCCCTTGTACACGCGGTCGGAGAATCCGTCGGAATGTGTCCTATCGGACCGTGTTGTCGGATAATCCGACTGTGTGTGGTATGCATCGGACTGATTCCGTCGGAATATCCTCTTTGGACCAAGTTCTCCAACTTGCTGGAAATATTTTCCGACAAACTGGTCCGATCGGACATACTCCGATCATGTGTAGCCTACTCCAACGGACAAGGTGCCACGCATGCTCACATTCAAATTCTGACACGGAAGAGCTCGTTCAGGTAAAACTACTGCTCGTAAGCGATATAGCACATTCGTCACGCTGCAATGTTAAAAATTCTTTCATCAAGCGCATTCTCTTGTTCTTTACAATGCTGCAAGAACAAACTTCTTTTGATGCTCATAGTCACACACACTTCTCCCGAACGAATTTCATTACTTTTTTTTTACCATTTCAGCAATACAATTTTAGTCTGTGTCACATCTACACAATTTTAGATTTTGTTTTATTCTTTTTTGGATGCTTTTTTTTTTGGATTCCCTAAAAATTTCCTTTAAAGACAGTTTGCTCATTTATCCTTTTTTTGGGGTGTTTTTTGCGTGTAAACTTACCACAACATTATTGTATTTTTGAGATTTTGTTTTTATTTTTTAATCTACAGGAGGTTGTTTAGTGTTGGTACCCCTTGTTATTCATTTCACTTATTTTTTGGGAAATGTACCTGCCTGCTCACAAATAAACTGGCTTTTTGGAAGGAAAACACACACACAAGTATTTCATCAATCAAAAAACCTTTATTTTGGTCGTAATAAACTAAAAAGAGGAACGCAGCACTGGAGAAACTTGTTACTTTGGTGCAGCCCCAGGGCAGACATGAACAAATTAGAATATAAAAAATTGGTGGCCTGAGGAATAGATATCTCAGGGAGAGAAGTCTGGTCCCGAAGTCCTAGAGAACAGGAAATTCAGATGACATTTATGTCCCCAGGATGTGGATCTTCAAGAGGCTGCATCTTCTGGCAGACCAGACTGAACCCAGGCCATCACTCACTCGTCTTCCTTGGGCACTTCCCTCCAGGCATCCTTCGAGGCTGTGGCTGGGCTCCTGTAGTTGGGGCACGAGGAGGAGGGCGTTGGTCGACCTCCTGGCTGCCACTTGCCACAGCCTCCCCCCGACTGAGGTCTTCCTGTGTATGAAAAGGGGACATAGTTTTAGTTTTTTGATCATCACTCACACCATTTTGTGCTCCTGGCTTTTGCAAATTGAATGTTACCAAATAGAACAGACTATCATTCTGAGCCCAGCATTTTTCTTTCCCGTCCCAATCATTTTTGGTCACTACTGTCTCTTGAGATGTAAACCACTTTGATAAATCACAACTTACTGATCAGATAAGAACATCTAGTTAACATCAATAAATGTAACACAAGAAATATGTTCAACAATGCAATACCTGTCTCAAGCTGGGCCCCACCACATGTTGCTGCCTGGAAGGCCCAGCTTGGACATCAGAAGCCTCAGCTGGGGGTGAAGGATGCCTTGAAGTAAGACTGGAGAGTGGTGGCCTGAGTGGTGGCCTGGGTACCCCCTGGTCTACCAGAAAATGCAGCCTGTCAAAGTGAACCATCCTGGGGTAATAAACGGCATCTGTATCTCCTGCTCTCAAGGACTCCAGGTGCTTCTTTCTCTCCCTGTAATATGTAATCCTCATGGCCCCAATTTTCCTATTCAGATAGGCCATGTCTGCCGTGGGGACCATGATCCGCACCAAAGAAAGCAGTTTCTCCAGCGCTGCCTTCCTCTTTGTTATGTCAGCATAAAACTTGTTGTGGAACTGCCACAGGCAGGGCATCTCCTTGTAGAGTTCTAGGAATAGCCCCATAAAATTTTCCTTTTGGATTGAATCCTTTTTGTCTGCAAGACACAACACAAGACAAACCCTCAAATACTAATAATGCCATTAAAAACCCTCCTAATCTTGTCCCAATATCGGCATATATAGAAGCAGTCTAGTCTAGTGAAGCACCAAGTTAAAAATGTTACCTTCGTTTGCACGTTCGTCACGTCCGCGCCTCACTCTCTTCCCAGATCGTACGGAAGATACACGCGTGTTGCGTTTTATATACAGTGCGCATGCGTGAAACTCCGCCCGCCCCTGACGTTCTTTCTAGACTATTCCCCGTCCCTTCGCTTCCGGCGCAGTGGGGAGAGCACATGGCGGAGAGAACGCAGGTGCGCACTAATAATAGTTCCACTAACGAGGAGGAGTGGGAGGAAAGCCCGGAGCCTGAAACGTCCCGATCCAGGGAGACAAGATTTAAGGTCTCAAATATGTCTTTTGGAGAGATGTTGGAGATGGTCGACATATTGAACAGGACCGACTATGATGGGAAGTATGGACCTTACCCAAACCCAAATATCAGAAAGGCCAAGATCATGACTAAAGTTGTGAAGAGTCTTCATAAGAATTTTGGGGTACACCGATCCAAGGATCAACTGAGAAAACGCTGGTCAGACCTAAAACTGAGGGAGCACAAGCAGTACCTAAGGATCAAGCGTGTTCTTAAAAAAAGTAAGTAGTTGTCGTGTGTTCATATGATTATTCTTGCTTGCATACTGCTCCATGTGCTTTGATTTCATGTTGTGCATTTTAAAATGGCCACTTTCAAGTTCATGGTTTCATTCGTTCTCAAGAAACATCGTTCTGCAGGGAAGTATTCCAGCTTAACAAAGTGTCCCCAATAATGTTCTCACCTTGTAACTCGGCCCAAAAACACAATTGTACAACACTTCCAAGCAATGTTTCAGATTCCTATTTCTGCCCTCTGTGTGCTAATTATTCTTTGTTTACATTCTCATAGGGGAGAGAAGACTCGGCAAGTATGAGGACACCAGGGACCACACCCCTCCTAAAGAAGGCCAACTTCCAAAAGCACAAACAGAGGAGCAGGAGCAGGAGGAGGAGGAGGAGGAAGGAGAGATCGTGGAGTTTGGATAAATTGTCACCACAACAGGTGAGTGTCGTAGAACACAGCTTCCGGTAAGCTCAGCAATGTATATCACCATATTTTTATTACATGGTGTGTTTTTTTGCTTTGTTTTGTAGGTGATGTGGAAGAAGATTCCTTTTTTACCAGTGAAAGTGCCCAGATCTTGATCGGGGAGATAACGGGGTGCAATCATGATTTGGAAATTATCCAACAAAACATCAATGATGTAAAAAATAAAATGAAGAACATCATTGATGTTTTGGGGAGAGTGTGAAACAACAAAAACTAGATAGGGTTTTATTTTTGCTATTTTAAAAACAAAATGTTGTATTTATCGAAATTCCAAATTTGGAAAATACACAGAGTGTGTAAACATGCGCTATCTCCCATCATGGGGGATCAATGTACATGTTTTGTGTAAAGTGTCCAAGATGAAGGGGTTGCAGCCCCAAAGCATGTACATTGATCCCCCCTGATGGGAGATAGCACATGTTGACACACTGTGTGCATCTTCCAAATTTGGATTTTTCAGGGGTCACACTCCATGTGATGAAGGCAATATCAGCCCAGTTTGTACATACTCAGGTCTGATATTGTCTTCACTTTTCAAAGTTGAACTTTGTAAGTTCCTGTGTTCAGTATTTTACGGTTTAATACATGCCTGTTTACACAAAAACAACAAGGAAACAAAATTCTGATTAAACCCTGTTTTGAATGCACACAATCTCTTGGTTTGTTGTAAAAACCTTTTCGAAACGCCCATGTGAATGTGCTTGTATTAAAAAGTTTAATTATCAACAATGTATGGCTTCCTTTTTCATTGCGCATAAAATGTATTTGTAGTAAAATTTTCGTTTGTGCTGAGAAGGAGTGTGATTTACTAAAGGCAACTCCACTTTGCACTCCAAGTGCAGTTTCAGGTGTACTTTTGCAGTGCACTTGTAGTGCATAGTGGATGTGCCTTTAGTAAAAAAAACACCCACTGTGAGGTGTAAATTTGGACAATCATGCCATTTTCCTGACATGGTGCTGAAAATGAGCACGATTTTGGTCAGTAATGCACTACATACATTAGTTATAAAAAAGAAGGTGTGTGTGTGTGTAGCAGACCCACAACATTATTATATTATCTGAAGAAGAGACTGTCCCCTCATC
The DNA here is from genome assembly GCF_037356315.1 of Lithobates pipiens. Classification (NCBI taxonomy): domain Eukaryota; kingdom Metazoa; phylum Chordata; class Amphibia; order Anura; family Ranidae; genus Lithobates; species Lithobates pipiens. The sequence continues at coordinate 50,811,401 of NW_027507791.1, forward strand.
TCGCTCTGAACTTGGGTTTGCACTGTTGGTGAAAAAGGCACAACTTAAAAAAAATGGCAAAGTGGGAGGCCACAGTCTGCCATTCCTGTGGCGTTGAAGGACACTGTGTAGTGAAACAAGAACAAAAATTTGTAATTTGACAAATCAACATTGCAAGCAGATTAGACACCCACATTTTTGGTCAAAATTAGTATAACATTTTGGGAACTGAGTATTTAAAGCCTAAAATATAAGGTCCCCTTATGAGAGTCATCACCCCCCCATCACCCCCCCATATGATGGGCCCTTGATAAAAAATGAGGGGGGATGTTTAGGACAGGTAACCCTCTCCACTTGATTGAGAGCTGAAGGCCTAAATAATGTGTGATACTTTGTGAAGCCCCTCCTTACTTACACTATTGGCAGCCCACGGGACAGGTAAGAAGGGTCATAATAACAAACATGAAAACAAAATGGAAGCACATTTTGACATTCTGCTATTACATAGCAAGAAAATTAATGTGTTAAAAAAAAAAATTGCATTTGAAAGTATTAAGGCAGGCCCTTACACTACATGCTTTGGTGAATTCGCCCATAAATGTATAAATGTGACCATCAAAAAGGTAGGTATAGTGTGTATTGGGTTTGGTCAAGTCATCAGATAAAGGATTGCTATCAGCTGAGCTAGCAGTTGGGGGGAGGGGGGTTCCTAATGAGTTTGGCACAACCCCAAAAATTAAAAAAAGGTCACTTTGCATGAATTGAAGCACACACATCACATTTGTAGACATTGTAGGGGGTGTTTAGGGGAAAGCAATACTATGGAGCTGACAAAAAACATTGTTAAGTGACTAGACTATAGTTTTATGGGCCAAGAAGAGCATGGTGGGGAAGTTAGTGAGGCAAATATGCCTGAGGACAAAGGGGCAGAGTATATGAATTAGAGCATGTTGCAATGATGGTAATTAGGGAATGAGGAAAGAAATGCAAGACATTAGCAATCATGAAATACATAGAATGTGATGTTTAAGGATAAAACTTAGCTTCATATAGTCCTTCTGCAGGACCTGAATGATGGCAGAACAGGTCTCTGGAATAATGATCCCCAGAGCCTGGGGGGAGATGCCTGTAGAGAACTTGAGGTCCTGAAGACTTCTCCCTGTCGCCAAGTAGCGCAACGTGGCGATGAGCCTCTGCTCCAGAGTGATGGCTTGCCACGTGCAGGTATCCTGCCTGGTGATATAAGGGGTCAGCAAAGCCAGCAGACGGTGAAAAACGGGGTCCGTCATCCGTAGATAATTCCTGAAATGATCAGGATTATTCTCGCGGATCTCACAGGGCAAAGGCATGTGCGAGAACTGGTCACGCTGGCGCAACCAATTCTTGGTTCACAAACGCCTCCCCTCCCTGTTCATGGACCGGGCTTGTGTCAAAGTAAGAACCCCAACACGAAGCCCCTGCACAGCAGAAACTCTACGACGAGTACATAGACGAAACATGGTTTGAAAACGGTCGGCTCGTCTGAACGGACACCAGAAAGCACCGATAAACAGGCCTGAAAGAACGACCTGAATAGCAGAAGCAAGCAGACAATAAAAAATGCCTTTCAAAGCTTACTATACCAAGATATAGTCCACAATGAGAAACAAATACTTAATGACTGCACGCACTGATTATCAGATACGCAAAGACAAGCAGAAACGGAAGAGCAGTAGCGGATTTGGTTGGCAGAATGTCTGACCGTGTGTACAGGGGCTAAGAATAACTGTGTTGCCCTGGGAGTTGAGAAATTCCACAATGAAATCCATAGACAAGTGGGTCCAGGGCCTCTCTCCATTTGGTACGGGTTGTAGGAGGCCCACTGGAAGGTGTCGTGGAGTCTTACTTTGAGCACACACGGATCAAGCAGCTATGAAGGCAGTTACATCAGCACGTAGACTAGGCCACCAGAATTGTTGGGAAATGGCCCAAACTAGTTGATTCTTCCCAGGGTGGACTAGCTGCCTTGGGAGAATGGTAAGTCTGGAGCACAGCAGTACGGGGACTCTCTGGGACAAAGCAGTGGTCACAAGGTTTCTCAGGAGGAGCATGGACCTGAGCAGCAAGAATTTTGTCATTCAAAAGAGAAGTGAGACCGGTGCGAACCGTAGCCAGAATATGATCAGGGGGAATCACAGGAACCGGAACCGGCTCCAACTTGGAAGTGGAGGAAAATTGTCTTGACAAGGAGTCAGCCCTTACATTCCTAGTACCGGGTAAGAATGAGACAATGTAATTGAAACTTGACAAGAAAAGAGCCCATCGCGCCCTTCTGGGAGAGAGGCGTTTTAGCCTCAGATAAGAATGTAAGATTCTTATTGTCCGTAAGAATGAGAACCAGCACAGTGGTACCTTCGAGATGTCTCCATTCTTTCAGGGCTAAAATGATCGCCAACAGCTCTCTGTCACCAATCTCATAATTGCACTCTGCAGGTGATGATTTCTTGGAAAAGTAGCTTGGTGATTAGACACAGCTAATGCAAATCAGTGGGTGCCAGCCAATGGGTCACCGCCAGCACCTGCTGATTGTCCAGAAAACACGCAGGACAGAGCTCTGCCAATGTAAACAAGACAGAGCTCTGTCCTGTCAGCAGGGGAAGCAATGGATTTTCTTTCCCTGCAAAGAAGGGAAAGAAAATCCATTACATCCCTTAGTAAAAGTCGCACACATAGTAAACACCAAAACACTGGCTAGGCACACATTTAACCCTTTGATTGCCCAAGCTGTTAAACCCCTTCCCAGACAGTGTCATTAGTACAGAGACAGTGCATAGTTTTACCACTGATCACTGTATTCGTTTTATTGGTTTCCACAAAGTGCCAGTTAGTGTCAGAATGTCCACCTCAATATCGCAGTCCTCCTATAAGTCGCTGATCATTACTAGTAAAAAAAACAATTATTGGTATTTTAAAAAAAAAAATATGTAGCAGAATACATATTGGCAAGAATAAATTCCATCTCTTCCCCTAATAAAATCACCTCACACAGTATAGGTAAACACTGGTTAGGCACACATTTAACCCTTTGATTGCCCCTGATGTTAACCTCTTCCCAGCCAGCGTCATTAGTACAGTGACAGTGCATATTTTTAGCACTGATCACTGTATTAGTGTCAATAGTTCCCACAAACTGTCAGTTATTGTCAGAATGTCCACAGCAATATCGCAATAAGTCGCTGATTGCCGCCATTACTGTTAAAATAAATAAATGTAAAAATACCCCATCGTTTCTAGACGCTATAACTTTTGCACAAACCAATTAATATACGCTTATTGGAATTCTTTTTACCAAAGACATGTGGAAGTATACATTTTGGCCTAAATTTATGAAGAAATTCGATTTTTTTACATTTTTTATTGGATATGTGTTATAGCAGAAAGTAAAAAAAAATATATAAATTTTTTTTCAAAATTGTAAAATTGTTGGGCTTTTTTTTGTTTATAGAACAAAAAATAAAAAACTCAATGATGATCAAATACCACCAGAAGAAAGCTCTATTTGTGGGAAAAAATGACATAAATTTAAGTTGGGTACAGCCTTGCATGACCACGCAGTTGTCAGTTAAATTAACACAGTAGAGTTTAGCAAAAAATGGCCTAATCAGGAAGGGGGGTAAATCTTCCGGAGGTGAATTGGTTAAATTACTGGCAAATGCCAGTCCCCATCCTCTTCGTTCTGTTTGTAAACAAAGCAGCCGGGTATTCTTTTCATCTATTCCAGACCCTTATCCTAGATGGGTATTCTATCAATAGTAATGGGGACACCCACACAACATGTGGTAGGTGTGACCCTTGCTTGGTGCCCAACAACCTATCACACCAACGCTGCCCCACAGATTGGTATATTGTAAGCTTTTTGCCTTTTTGCAATGCTTATGATGTTCTCTACTTTATGCTTATGATGTTCTCTACTCTATAATAATAATGATTGTTTTTACTATTTTATGGCTACAGTATAGAATGAATGTGTAATACATTTCTTTTAATAAAATAAAGCGCCCCATCTAAATACTGGGCGACTTGGGCTTGCTGGCATCACTTCAGAGCTTCGGCAGAATGTAGCCAATTGTTAACCGGAGTCCCCCCGCCTTAAGAATCAGATACCCAAATCTCCCACTTGAACAGGAACACATCCACTATTTCACATCAAACCCTACACCTCCTGATTCCCACAGATCTTAAGACCATACTATTGACCATATACATGGAAACCGACCAACTAACAATAGACATTTGTTAACTAATAGTTCTAGACATCCTTAGAACTCAGCACCCGAGATCGTTCCTTCTGATGATTAGCTCCTAGCGGATGTTTATTAGGCCTTCGATGGGTCCTTGAGGGCAATTATTGGTTTCCCCAACTCTCGATACTCTACCCCTAGCCCAGAGCTTAGTAGTAGATCTGGTCGACAACCCTACTCTTGATAGACATATACCCATTGCGTGTCAATGCTTCTGTTATGTTTATTTGTTGGTTATATTTGGTAACCCTGCTACGATATCACTGTACTCTGTTATGTGACATAACTGTAACCGTTTCCTTTTTTGTAAACATCAATAAAAAACTTTGGGAAAAAAAATGAAATAAAGCGCTCTAAGGAAATGAACTGATCGGCTCACCATCGCTGACTTCCAGCCTGAATGGTAAACTATGAGCGTGACTTGCCCAGCACTGGTAGATCCCGCTGTGTTCAACCTGGGCAGATGTGATTGTGAAGGTCTGTCCTTCTGCCACTAACATATCATTCTTCAACCACTGATAAGTCCAGTCATTTTGTCCATTGCAGGTCATTGTTATATTGTCTCCGGTAAGTAACTTGTTCCAGTCTGGTGTGAAGGTCACTGGAATAGTCCCAGCATTTTCTGCAAGACGTTATACAGAAATATGAACAAACAATACCAATTTGTTAATTATTGATTAATGTTAAACTGATAATACAAGAAATTTCTACAATATAAGTTGCCAAAACAAGCTAAGTCATTCAGTGGTAGGGTAAGGTTATTTTTGGTAAAGTTATATAGTGGAGATAATCAGAGCCCGATTCCCTAATGTCCTCCATCTTCACAAATACAATTCTATAGTTCTACTTTCATCTCCTCCCTTCTCAGAACATCCCCTCTAAGGCTGGGTTCACACTTGCTGCGGCCGCGGTTTACAACAGGGGGTCCGTTGCGTCCTTGTACACCGATTCAGGTGCAAATCAGATCAGAATTTCTGCCTTAATTCGCACCTGATTCGGAGCAAAAGACACATAGGACCCTTCGTCAATGTGGACTAATTCTTCAATGTATTTTTGTGCAACAGAAGTACATTAATGGTATATTGCTACATAGGAGAGCTGGGTTTCAGAAAAAAAATTGTGAACTTTGCCTTTAAGCCGGCCATAGACTGTAATCTACAGACTTGAATCTTGGCTGGTTCAGCAGGGGCTGGCCGAGATTTGAACCATGTATCGGCAGGCTGATTGTGCTCTAGTTGATCGATCAATCAACTTGGGTACAATCAGCATGTTGGATTTTTCATGAAATTATCAATAGCAATAATCACTATGTGTTTTCTAAGCTGGATGCTTCCCATGAGCCACCATCCATAGCTCTGCGGGAGGGAATCAAGCGATTTTCTGCAAATCATGGTTGCAGGAAAGACAATCGCTCCATCTATGGCTGGTTTTACATTTCATTTGTAATCAGATCATTTTCATTTACTGATTAGCATTTTGCAAATTACAAATCTAAATTCACGCAGCAGGATTTACCTGTATAGGAAATTGTGGTTGCAGCAATGTAAGTATAAGTGATAGTAGTCAGGACTTGTCTCGAGCAACTGTAGGTGGCTTTCAGGTCTGTATATTTTAATTGTAAAGTATCATTGGTGGTGGAGTTCAAGATTGTCTGATTGTTCCTGTAGAATATTGTCTCTGTTGCCAGTGATCCAGATGGACTGGAACATCGGAGAGATATGTTGTCACCTTCATATACATAGAGAGGAGCCTGAAGGATGACCCGACCTGAAACACAACATGAGATTTGTTATATCTGAGGATGTGATGACCCACCATTGAGGGAAACATATCATTTTGTGTTGGGAGTAGGGATGAGCTTCGAGTTCGAGTCGAACTCATGTTCTACTCGAACATTGCCTGTTCGCCTGTTCAGCGAACAGTGAACAATTTGGGCTGTTCGCAGCAAATTCGAAAAGCCGGAACACCCTATACAAGTCTATGGGAGAAATCTAAAGTGCTCATTTTAAAGGGTAATATGCAGGTTACTGTCCTAAAAAGTGTTTGGGGACCTGGGTCCTGCCCCAGGGGACATGGATCAATGCAAAAAAAGTTTTAAAAACGGCCGTTTTTTCAGGAGCAGTGATTTTAATAATGATTAAAGTGAAACAATAAAAGTGTAATATTCCTTTAAATTTCGTAGCTAGGGGGTATCTATAGTATGCCTGTGAAGGGGCGCATGTTTCTGGTGCTTAGAACTGTCCCTGCACAAAGTGTCATTTGTGCAGGAAAAAAAGTCTTTTAAAATCACTTGCGGCTATATTGTCGGCTCCCGTAATACAGAGAACAGTCAATGAGTGTTCTCTGTATTAGCCGACAATTCATTCATTCATTGATTAAAAAAAAAAAAAAAAAAAAAAGCGTGGGGGTTCCCCTAAATTCAATTACCAGGCCCTTCAGGTCTGACATGGATATTAAGGGGAACCCCGTGTCAAATTTTAAAAAAAAATTGACGTGGGGGTCCCCCTAAATATCCATACCAGACCCTTCAAGTCGGATATGGATATTAAGGGGAACCCCGCATCAAATTAAAAAAAAATTGACGTGGGGGTCCCCCTAAAAATCCATATCAGACCCTTTATCCGAGCACGCAACCTGGCAGGCTGCAGGAAAAGAGGGGGGGACGAGAGAGCGGCCCCCCCTCCCTCCTGAACCGTACCAGGCCACATACCCTCAACATTGGGAGGATGCTTTGGGGGTCTGTGACCCCTCAAAGCACCTTGTCCCCATGTTGATGAGGACAAGGGCCTCATCCTCACAATCCTGGCCGTTGGTTGTGAAGGTCTGCGGGCAGGGAGCTTATCAGAATCTGGAAGCCCCCTTTAACAAGGGGACCCCCAGATCCCGGCCCCCCCTGTTTGAAATGGTAAGGGGGTACAAAAGTACCCCTACCATTTCACAAAGAAAGTGTCAAAATGGTTAAATAAGACAAACACACTTTTGAAAAATTCCTTTATTAAAAATGAAAAAAATAAAAAAAAGATTCCAGCGGTGCTAATCCACTCTTGCTATCCAGCGACGAATCTCCGGGGTCCAGAGTTATCGACTATCAAAGAGAGGTCTCTCTCTTCCTTTTTTGTCTGGAAACATACACAAGGAAAGGAGGAGGGGAAGGAGGAATATATTATAAATCCCAGAGGGATAAGCACACGGGAGAGGGGTAAGCCGGAGGGGGTGTGAGCCCAAAAGAAATAATGAAAGGCCGATCCCAAAAAGTAACAGAACCCAAAACCCCCAGAGAAAGTTTAAATTCAAGTGCAAACGCAAGCTCAATCCAGAAATATTTAACAACTAAAGAAGGGAACACCAGAAGTCCCAGTATGGAAAAAAAAACAGCTCAGGTAAACAAAGGCGCAAGAAAAGAGGCAGCTAAATTAAAGGGGGCCCAAGGAGAAAAGATACAGGAGAACATGGGAATAGAGACGGAGATTACAGAGGGGGAAGATCTGAGGAGTGAATCCCTAATGCCTACTAAGTTGGATATGTTAGCAATGTTCGAGAGAATGGAAAACCTGATAAAAAGTGAGGTCTCCAACGTACGTATGGATTTGGGACATCTGTTAAAAAGGGTAGAAGAGGTAGAAGAGAAAGCGGAGAGACAAACACTGGAGATAGCTGGGCTAAAAACACAAATGAAAGAGCTGCAAAGACAACAGAAAGAATGTTGTTATAAAATGGAGGCGCAAGAAAACCAAAATAGGCGCCAAAATTTGAAGATAAGGGCTATACCAGAGCAAAATGGAGAAGATCTGGAGGAAAAAATGAAGAGGATATTTAACCCCCTACTGGAGAGAGGAGAGGCAGAAAAGATAAAAATTGATAGAGTACACAGAGTGAGGAAACCACCTGGGCTAAAAGAGGACATGCCACGGGATGTGCTTATTAAGTTCCATAAGTACTCAGACAAAGAAAAAATATGGAATAATCTTAGGAAGGGACCTCCTCTACAGTACGAACAAAAGACTTTACAAGTGTTTGCGGACTTATCAGCGGAGACCCTAATAAGAAGAAGAAAGCTCAAACCACTGCTGGATCAACTAAGAGAACTAAACATTAGATATAGCTGGGGATTCCCCGCAGCATTAATAGTACACAGAGATGGGAAGACAGTAAGGTTGAGATTTTTGGAAGATATGCAGGACTTTTGTAAAAACCTACAGATACCAATTCCAAAAGAGTATGAAGGGTTAATAAGAGAGGAGCTACCGGGGGGAGAGGGGGGGTGGCGGGGGGTATAGGGAGGGGGGGGAGGGAAGAAGTAGTAAAAAGGCTGCTCTAAAGTTATGGAAGTACATTGAGGTGGTGGAAGCTGTTTACTGGGGGGGGGGGGGGGTGGGGGGGGCTGGGGAAGGGTCTCTCTCTTTAGGGCCCACCCCGGGATCCCAGGACCCGGGGAGGTGCACACGGGGCGCCGGGTTGGGGTCTCCACCTCAAGGGAAGAGGTGCAGACACCAGGACGGGGATATATCCAGGTTGGATGCAAGAGGCCCGGAGATGGGCCATGGGGGGGACGAGGGTGGGGGGGTGGGAGAGGAGGGTGGGGGGGGCGGGGGAGGAGGGGGGGGAGGGAGAGAGGAGAATAACCTATAGCTCAAGATTTCGAGTAAAGGGCATTATTTGGGTTCCAACATGACAATGGTAAACTGTGTGTCGTATAATGTGAGAGGTCTAAATGTAGCTAACAAACGGTTTAAGATACTAAGAGAATTGGAGCAACTTAATGCAGAGATCGTGTTCTTACAGGAAACGCACTTAACCCATGAAAGTAAAATTAGACTGTACTCCCCAAGATACCCGACCTGGTTCTATGGAGACTCAGTCTCAAGTAGAACAAGGGGGGTAGCAGTGGGGATAGGCCGGGATATCCAATTTATAGTAGAGGGCAGGATGGGAGACCCGGAAGGGAGGTTCCTGTTTCTAAAAGGAAAACTATGGGGAATAAAATATACCTTGGCAAATATATATAGTCCGAATAAGAATCCAATAACTTATCTGAGAAAGATACTGGGAAAACTTTGGGAATTTAAGGAGGGGAGGGTGATTGTGGCAGGAGACCTGAATTTTCCGATAAATCCGAGACTGGATAGTTCGTCCCATGCACGGGAGACGGCGAACATGCAGCGAAATGTAATTAAACAACGGATGACCGAATTACAGCTGATAGATGTGTGGAGAATACAACATCCGAAGAAACGAGATTATTCGTTCTACTCCCCCGTGCATGGGACGTACACCAGGATAGATTATTGGCTGGTGGAACATCAGCTATTGGAGGAAGTGGTAGATACGGACATCGGAACTAGGACTCTGTCGGACCACGCGCCTGTAACCATGAGAATTAAAATCCCAGAGGTAAAGAAACCCCCATTTACCTGGAAACTAAATAAAGATCTATTAGACGTAGAAGGAGAGGAAACAATAAGAAAGGAGCTGCAATTTTTTTTTGCCTCAAATGGGAAGGACGAGATGGCGGAGAACATACTATGGGAGGCCCATAAGGCTTACATAAGAGGAATATATATCTCACTTGGGGCAAAAAGAAAAAAAGAAAGGAATAAAAAGGTAAAGGAATTAAGAGAAGAAATTAGGAGATTAGAATTAAAACACAAAATAGAGAAACAAAATGGAAAGGGACAGATACAGGGGCTACAACGGAATCTAGCTATAAAAAAACTAGAGCTGGAGGAAACAATAGAGCAAGAAGTAAGGAGAGAATATCATAAAATAACGAAAGAGCGATATTTCTTGGGAAACAAGAATGGCAAGAGTTTAGCTAGGATATTGAGGAAAAAGAAAGCAAAAAATTATATTGAGAAAATAATAGATAAAAAAAACGAGATCAAATATAAGACTGAAGATATAGCGGAGGTATTTAGAGAATACTACGAGCAATTATATTGGGTGAGAAAAAAGGAGACAGAGCAGCAAGAGAATATTAGAAAGAGGAAAATCAAAGAATATATAATAAACGCTAAGGTCCCTACACTATCACAGGAAATAGTACAGGAATTGGATTCTCCTATAACAACATCCGAAGTAAACCAAGCAATAAAAGAAACAACAGGAGGGAAAAGCCCGGGCCCGGACGGCTATATAATAGAATATTATAAAAAATTTGGGGAAATTTTGTCACCAAGGTTATGTGCATATTTTAACGGCCTAGATATAAAATACGGACTGGGTAAGGAAGCCTCTCTAGCAATTATCTCCACAATATTGAAAGAAGGGAAGGAAGGTATGATATGTTCAAACTATAGACCAATCTCATTATTAAATACCGACATAAAATTATTCGCAAAAATACTAGCTACTAGAATGAAAAAAATAGTTCCGAACTTGGTCCACCCAGATCAAGTGGGGTTCGTGGGGGGCCGAGAGGGAAGGGATAATGGAGTGAGGACACTATTGCTTCTCCAGAAAGCCCAAGAGAGCAAAATCCCCAGTCTTCTCTTGTCAATAGATGCAGAAAAAGCATTTGACCGAGTAGACTGGGGATTTATGCTGGGCACGTTGAAAGAAATGGGATTTGGTATCCGAATCCTGAGTTGGATAAAGACACTCTATGAGTGCCCAATGGCAGTGGTAAGGGTAAACGGCAACTTGTCTGACCCCTTTAGAATGTACAATGGGACTAGACAGGGTTGCCCACTGTCACCCATACTGTTCGTGTTGACTTTGGAACCACTGCTGGAGACAGTGAGGAAAAATCCCGATATAGGAGGAATTGAGCTGGGGGAAGAGGTTCATAAGGTAGCCGCATTTGCGGACGATGTCCTATTTTATGTGACAAAACCTAGAATCTCCATGCCAAATTTGGTAAAGAGTATCGAGCAATATGGAGATCTATCAAATTTTAAAATAAATTTAAAAAAAACAGAGGTTTTAAGTGTCAGCACGAGCAGTGGGGAAGAACAGGATATCAAGGGCAAATTTCCCTTCCTATGGAAAAAGGAAATTAAATATTTAGGTATAAAGCTGGCAGCCTCAATAAAGAAAATCTATGAGATAAACTATATCCCCCTACTGGACGAAGTAAGAGAAGACACAAAAAAAATAATGACGAAACCATTGTCCTGGTTTGGCCGGATAAATGCCCTTAAGATGATCATACAACCAAAAATATTATATAAGTTACAGATGTTACCGATATATATTCCCCCAGTCTACTTTAATACTATTAAACGTCTAATAACCAAGCTCATCTGGAAAAATAAGAAGCCTAGAATAGCCTTAAAGGTATTACAACTGGGAAAAGAGAGGGGAGGTCTAAAAGTACCGGATTTTAAGAAATATTACGAATCTATAGTATTAACACGGGTGGTGGAGTGGACAAAATTAGATAATGAAAAAAGATGGGTGGCAATAGAACACAGCGCTGCAGAGACACGATTAGGAAAGGAAATTTGGATACCCCCAAAACACAGATCACTCGGACCAACAACACTTGCACTCACAAAAAACGTTTTTAGAATATGGGATGGAATTCACAAGCATAATAAGTGGAAATACAACTCTCCACTAATGGCATTAAAAGAAAATAATTTATTTCCACCGGGGAAGAGCACTATGGGAGGACACTGGATTAGAAGAGAAGATATTCAATTGAGACACATAATAAAAGCGGGTAAAATAAACACGTTAGAAACACTACAGGAGTACATGGATATAGACGGATGGAGGTACCTCCAGCTCAGACATTTTGTCTCATCATTGCCACAACCACTGAGAAGTGGAACAGACCTTAACGCCTTAGAGCGGATATGTGAGGGGAAAATAATAAGAGTAAATATCTCACAGATATACAAGATGCTGGGAGAAGTGGACGAGACGGAGGTACCTATATATATAAAAAAGTGGGAAGAAGAAATAGGGCCACGAGGGGAGAAACAGAATTTAGAAAAAATCTTACACTTAACACACGGGACATCGAAAAATCTTAATACAATAGAAATGAATTATAAAAGCCTTGCTAGATGGTATAGGACACCAGACAAGATGAGGAGATATCAGGAAGAGCAACTCGGGATGTGCTGGAGAGGGTGTGGACAGCAAGGGACTGCGGCACATATCTGGTGGGAATGCCCAAAAATTAGAAATTACTGGAGAGAAACATTAACTTTAATAAAAATAATAACAGGAACTCAGGTACTAGAAAACCCATGGACATGTCTTTTCCATGGTACAGACACCCCAACTCAAAAGTACAAAGAAGGCCTCATAGGAAACTTAATAAACGTAACAAAGAGCTTGATACCAAAAAACTGGAGACAGGCGGAAGCCCCAAAATTGAGGGAATGGATAGGTAAAGTAGAGGACATGTATAGAATGGAGGGATGGGAAGAGGATGAGGAGAGCGGGGAAAAGAAATTTCGAAAGAAATGGAAGCAATGGAAACTGTTTAAATCAACGAAGAAATATGAAGAGGTAGTAGGGCTATAGGGGGGGGGGGGGGGGGGTAGTAGGATGCATATGTATATGTATACTATGTTTTATACTTTTTGTATGGAAAAAATTTAAATAAAGATTAAAAAAAAAAGAAAGGGAGGCAAGCAAGCGCCCCCCTCTCCGGGACCATACCAAGCCACATGCCCTCAACATGGGGGGGTTGGTGCTTTGGGGCAGGGGGAGCCCATGTTGATGAGGACAAGGGCCTCTTCCCGACAACCCTAGCCATTGGTTGTTGAGGTCTGTGGGCGGGGGGCTTATCGGAATCTGGGAGCCTCCTTTAATATGTGGGCCCACACATCCCGGCCCTCCATCCTATGTGAATGTGTATGGGGTACACCATACCCTTACTCATTCACCTGGGGAAAAATGCACACACCACGCACACAGCATTTCAGTGAGAGAGAACGTCGAGTCAACATCAGAAGAAGAGAAGAGGGAAGAAGACAACGAAGAAAACCGGGCAACCGCTAGCAAAAGAGCAGGCAAAAGAGAAGAAGATAGCGGTGGAGCCCGACAGAAGACACCGGAGAGCACAGAGAAGTCAGAAGAGAACCCAGAAGTCGGAAGAGACCCTCGGAGCTGCCTAACAAATTACTTTAAAAACCTGTGTAGTGTGTTTTTTTATTGACACATTTTTCCCCAGGTGAATGAGTAGGGGTACGATGTACCCCATACTCATTCACATAGGGTGGGGGGCCGTTATCTGGGGCTCCACATATTAAAGGGGGCTCCTAGATTCAGATAAGCCCCCGCCCGCAGACTTCGACAACCAACGGCCAGGGTTGCCAGGAAGAGGCCCTTGTCCTCATCAATATGGGGACAAGGTGCTCCGGGCTGGGGGGGGGGGGGGGTGCATGCAGCCATAATGTCGCAGTCACGATAAAAATCACTGATCGCCGCCATTTAAATAAAAATTCCATAAAACCATCCCCTATTTTGTAAACACTATAACAAACCAATCAATAATCGCTTATTTTGCGATTTTTTTTTTACCAAAAATATGTAGAAGAATACGTATCGGCCTAAACTGAGGAAAACAATTGTTTTTTTATATATTTTTGGGGGATATTTATTAGAGAAAAAAGTAAAAAATAATGTATTTTTTTCAAAATTGTCGCTCTTTTTAGTTTGTAGCGCAAAAAATAAAAACCGCAGGGGTGGGGGAAAAAGGACATCAATTTTGTTTGGGAGCCACGTCGCATGACCGCGCAATTGTCAGTTAAAGTGACGAATCGTAAAAAGTGCTCTGGTCAGGAAGGGGATAAATTCTTCCGAGGCTGGAGTGGTTAAAGTAGAAGTAAACTCCCATAGTTGATTTTTACCTATGGGTAAGTCTATAAAGCTTACCTATAGGACAAGTAAATATCTTCTAAACATGCACCATTTAGGAGATATTTTGTTTAGAAACAGCGGTGACAGTGCACCCAGAAGGGCTTTTTTTCTTCAGGTAAGTCTTTCATAATGTGCTAGTATGCGATGTATACTAGCATTAAAGTGGTTGTAAACCCTTACAAACCACTTTGACCTACAGGTAAGCCTAGATTAAGGCTTACCTGTAGGTCCAAGCAATATCTTCTAAACCTATATGGTTTAGGAGATATTTGCCCGAAAACGGGCACTGCTGTCTATGGCAGCATGTGTCACCATCAATTGCAGCAGCATGTGTCACCACCAAATTGCAGCAGCATGCATCCCACCAAATTGCAGCAGCATATGTCCCACCAAATTGCAGCAGCATGTGTCACCACCAAATTGCAGCAGCATGTGTCACCATCAATTGCAGCAGCATGTTTCACCACCAATTGCAGCAGCCTGTGTCACCAAATTTCAGCAGCATGTGTCACCATCAAATTGCAGCAGCATGTGCCACCACCAAATTGCAGCAGCATGTGTCACCATCAATTGCAGCAGCATGTTTCACCACCAATTGCAGCAGCCTGTGTCACCAAATTTCAGCAGCATGTGTCACCATCAAATTGCAGCAGCATGTGCCACCACCAAATTGCAGCAGCATGTGTCACCATCAATTGCAGCAGCATGTGTCAGCACCAATTGCAGCAGCATGTGTCACCACCAAATTGCAGCAGCATGCATCCCACCAAATTGCAGCAGCATATGTCCCACCAAATTGCAGCAGCATGTGTCACCGCCAAATTGCAGCAGCATGTGTCACCATCAATTGCAGCAGCATGTTTCACCACCAATTGCAGCAGCCTGTGTTACCAAATTGCAGCAGCATGTGTCACCACCAAATTGCAGCAGCATATGTCACCACCAAATTGCAGCAGCATGTGTCACCATCAATTGCAGCAGCATGTGTCAGCACCAATTGCAGCAGCCTGTGTCATCACCAAATTGCAGCAGCATGTGTCCCACCAAATTGCAGCAGCATGTGTCCCACCAAATTGCAGCAGCATATGTCTCCACCAATTGCAGCAGCATGTGTCACCACCAAATTGCAGCAGCATGTGTCACCACCAAATTGCAGCAGCATGTGTCACCATCAATTGCAGCAGCATGTGTCAGCACCAATTGCAACAGCCTGTGTCAGCACCAAATTGCAGCAGCATGTGTCCCACCAAATTGCAGCAGCACGTGTCCCACCAAATTGCAGCAGCATGTGTCTCCACCAATTGCAGCAGCATGTGTCACCACCAAATTGCAGCAGCCTGCCTGTGTCACATCAAACCCCACTCCCCCATTACTTACCTTGCTGTGTGTTGTCCTCTCCAGCGGTGTCTCCTTCCTCTCTCCTGGGCGCAATTGCAGAGAGAAAACAGGAAGTGACATAAAACTCAGATGTCAATAAAACCGCCCGGCTGTAGTATTATATACCACGAGTACTACAAGCTACCCGGCGCTTCAGAGATCGCCGCAAGGCAGGCTAAACACCCGCAAATGAAGTGCCACGTCTGCAATATCGTGATTGCATAGACGTGGCTCTTCCCATAGGTTCACTGTGTCCGGCGTCTGAACACAGTGCACTTAAGGACCTTTTTTTTGTATTTTTTTAAAGGGCCAGCTTTAAAAATAAAATAATTTTTTTACATTTTCTTTTTTTTGTGACTGCTTGGAAGGGGGGGGGGGCACCACTGGATAGTGACAAATGAAGACAACATAATAAATGTCCATATTATCTTACCATAGATAACGCTCAGTGTGACGATCTCACTTGTACCGCCATTACTGGTCTGGCACTTATAATCCCCACTCTCTCCTGCCCTAGCAGAATCAGTCACATAGTTCTTCCCTCTAGATATCCAATTGTTATTACGGTACCAGTAATAAAAAGGTGCAGGAGGCTCCACATTACAGGTCATTGTTAGAGATTGTCCTACGTGGATTTTTTTCCAGTTCGGAGTGAAGGTCACCACTGGTCTTGCTGCAGATCCTGTAAGATAATAACAGTAACTATAAAAAACGGAAACATCTACCTGCCGGTTAGGCAAAAGGAACTGTAGTTATTGTACATGTACAAAAATGAAAGGGTCAGTCCAAAGTAGACACCTGGATTTGACCAAATTACTGTTTTAACCTCTTTAGGACCACTGTGCACATACGACCACAAATCGGCTCTCCTGTGCAGGATCACGTACTTAGTACATGATCCTCCACTTTTGAGTCTGGGGCACGCATGCACACTAATGGCGACCCGCTCGCTGTGATTGGACACAGTGCGAACCAATCAGCGGTGTCTGGCGGACTCAAAGTCTACCAGATCCCACCGATCATTCGGGACACAAGCAGAACAGCAAACTGCCTATGTAAACAAAGCAGATTGCCGTTCTGTCAGTAGGGAAGGTAGTGATCCTGTGTTCCTGAAAACCAAAATCAGAGATCTGTGCTTTCCCACAGTACAAGTACCTCCCACACAGTAACCATGCACATTTTAGGCACACCCTTTAATCGCCTTTGATGTTAACCCCTTCCCAGCCAGTGTCATTAGTACAGTGACGTGGATATTTTTAACACTGATCACTGTATTGGTGTCACTGGTTCCCCAATAAGTGTCAAAAGTTCACTTAGTTAGTATCTGATTTGTGGCAATAACGCAGTCCCACTATAAGTTGGCAATCGCCGCCATTACTAATAAAAAAATAATAAATTGATAAAAATTCCATAAATATATCCCATAGCTTGTAGACATTATAATCAATCAATATACGCTTTTTTTTTGGCCAAAAACATGTAGCAGAAAACTTACAGTCTATGAGAGACTTACCTGTGGAACAGCAATCTAAGATTATTTTATGGAGACAAGAATTTTTTTGTTTTATTTAACCACGCCCCTTCCACTTTTAACACATATTGGCCACACACCCTCTTTGCCGCAGCACACTGTGCGTCACATTACTACTCTCCTTGGGGCACCCAAAGCTGTCCCAGATCTTTTGCAATCCTATAGTGTATACTACAAAAAAAATAAAAATCCTGTGCGCCGCTTAAGTGTTTCAGGTTGGAGAAAAGGTTACAACCCTACTTCCGACATGGAAGTCAGCAATCAGGTCTCCATAGAAATTCATGCTTGATTCCTACATCCCCAGAGATTGGAACTGATGTCTGATTCTCTCATCAATCTATAGGTTGCCAGGAATCAATTATGTAGCAATTATGTGTACCAAAGCAGGGCTACAGGTAAATTTAGTTGTGCTGGGTAGCCACCAGCCTTGCTAATTTGTAGTGTTTAGCGGTCAAATGGCTTTTCTCCTACTCCTGTTTCAGCTGTTGCTTCTCCCTTTTTTTCAGTAGGTGGCACTGTCGCCTCTGGCATTAGTATGATGCGCTACAGTGAGGTCAGGTTATGAATAAACATACCTTTCTCAGCCAATCAGACTGGCCGCTATGAATGCTGGGAGAAGGTATTTATTTGGAGAAGGTCAGGTGATCTAGGTCTTCTGAGGTCTGGCTGGGTGTGTGTGGAAAAGCTCCTGGCTGCTAGGCCTGAAGCCTGAGGCCTTTCCAGGAGTCCCACTGGCTGCTAGGTCTGTTTGAGGCCTATCCAGGTGTTCAAGACTCTGCAGAAGAGAGCCTGCTCAATACCGAGAAACAATGCCGAGAGGGATGGAGTTCTAGAGAAGTACCAGAGGTGACTCTTCATGGCCCGGGGACCTATGAGGTGGCTGGGAGAGCTTCAAGAGAGAACTCATCCAAGGAATTCTGTATGATGCTGTGAGTAAAATTCAGTTGCCATCAGAGACAGCCTACTCTAAAAAGTACAGATGTGCTGGTTAAGGTTAAAGGCTCTTTTCCTGTACTGCTGTCCACCTTAACTTTTAAAATATTCTATTTTTTTGTCTAAGGAGTCTGCCTGTCTAAGGGTGCCCTGTGCCTGCCTGTGACTGGTGCCCAATTTTCTATCTTGTTCATCACCCACCATGCCTAGTAACCTACATCCTGAGGAAGTATGTTGGCCCTCCCTTCCTCTGGAGGTCACCACCAGGCCCCCGGAAATGTGGGGTAGGCTCTACAATTACAACCTATGAGACTGCAGGGAGCATGTTCCAACCCCAAGAGAAGGTCTACAGTGGTGGTCGGCAACTCGTCAAGCTCGGGGTACCTGTCGATCGGGGTTGGTGAAAGGTAGACCGGGAACAGGTCTGCAATGCCAATCCCTTCCTCCTACTGCTAGCTGCCGCTTCGCTCTCCACCCTCAGCGTTTTCCTTTGGTCCTTCTCTCTCCCTCCCCTTCAGCCTCCTCTGCTGATGTCATCAGTGAACAATGGAGACTGAGAGGCAGCACAGCCCAGGACATAGGGCCGGGGAGGAGCTGGCCAAATTTAACTTTTCTAGTCAACCCGCAGGTGGTTGGTTGCTAGGTCCTAAGCAACCAATCACCAACATGTGCTATCTGCCATCAGGGGATTTCAATGTACGTAGTTTGTGGGTGCAACCCCTTCCTCCCAACTCAAGAAGGTGAGAGCCCCAAAACACATCAATTGATCCGCCATGATAGGAGATAGCACATGTTGACATTAGGTATGGGATCAGAAAAGGAAATCCCCATTTTGATTCACAATTTGTGTGCATCTTCTAAATTTGGCTTTTACAGGGGTGGCTTCACCCCATCTGATGAAGGCCAGATCACACTAGAAAATTTCTGATATTGCCTTCTTTTTTGCAAAGTTGAACTTTGTAAGTTCCAGAGTTGTGTATGTTATATTTGGAAACATGACTGTTTCGGTATTTGTTTAAAAATTTCAAGGTAAAACTTTGAAAAAAAAATTTAGTTTTTTTTTCCGCTAAATGTTTTATAAAAGGCACATGTGAATATGCACAGAGTAAAAGGCTTTCTACTCAACAATGTGTGGCTTCTTTTTTCAATGCTCAATAACACTTTTTGTATTAAGTTGGTGTTTACAGTATGGGTCTTCAAACTATGGCCCTCCTTTGTTACCGGCTTAGTTCCTACTTCGTCCTGATGACTCCTCCATCTCTCCTCTCCTCCGCGTGGCGTAGACACCCAGGCTACCACTAGCTACTTCATGCTGATTTTCTCCATCCCCCAAACTAGAACTCCCCGGAAGCAGGTGACCCCCAACTTATATGAGAGCCCTCCCCTCTGCCAATACAAATTAATGATTGGTCAGAGCTCCGCACATGAGCTGCCTGCCCCTCAGGCCTGTCTGAAGTCACAAGCCTGGCTAAATTTGGCCTGAAACTGAGTCCTGTCACTAAGAATACTTACAGATCACCTACCTTTAGGTAGTGAATGCTACATTCACCCCCCCCCCCCCGACTTAAATCACAGCTGTCCCCAGATGTGGGGAATAAATTTGGAGTACCTCCTTGTTAACCACTACAATACCAAGTACTTTCGCCCCCTTCCTTCCCAGACCAATGTTCAGCTTTCAGCGCTCTCACACTTTCAATGACAATTGCGCGGTCATGCTACGCTGATGAAATTTTTATCATTTTGTTTGCACAAATAGAACTTTATTTTGATGGTATTTATTCATGACGCTTTTTTTTTCTTTTTTGTGATATACTGTAAGCAGAAAAATAGCGGAAGTTTGGAAAAAAACTATATTTTCTTCTTTTTATTTTAAAAGAAATCCAATAAAATCGAATTTTGTCATAAATTGAAGCCAAAATATATTCTGCTACATGTTTTTGGTAAAATTCTGTTAAGTGTATAATAATTGGTTTGTGTGAACACGGACATATGTACGCAAATGATCATGTACAGATGTGTGCAGGTGATCACAGACATATGTGTGCAGATAATCATTGGGACATGTGATTTTAGTGGGACATATGTGGGGGGCATGTGTTTTTATTATTTGGGGACATCTGTGTTTTGGGGACATCTGTGTTGTGGGGGCATGTGTGTTTTGGGGACATGTGTGTTTTACATGTATGTTTACACTGGACTGGTGATCAATGAGTAAAAACAGCTGATCACCAGCCGGCTGCAGCGATCTGCTCTCCTCTCCTCAGCGACAACTTCCGTGTGAGGAGAAGAGAGCTGATTGCCTAGCAACGACTGTTTGTTTACATCACATGATGGCTATGATTTGACACGGCCGTCATGTGATCAGGAGGGCCAATCATAGAGCCCTCCTGCCGATCGGAGATGCACCGTGTCCGGGTCCTTTTAAAGGATGTTCCTGAACGTCCATTCAGAAGGAGAGAGCTCCCACCCGGCTGTATATGTACATCAGCCGGGTGGGAAGTAGTTAAAGGAGGAGAGAGCATCTCAATTACATACAATTGGGATGGGGAAAGGGAATGAAATGTAAAAAGGGGTAACATCAAAAGTAAAGTACAAAATGTCACAATACAAATTCTGTACAATTTATACAACCTAGCTGTAGGTCCCTACAGATAACATTTCGTACAAACAGAACCAGAGCATTGCTCCCTCAGGAGGAATATTCTGCTTACTGTAGGCCTTCATCTGTAGATTGACATCTGTCACATCTCCAATCCATCTAAGAGAAAACAGAAATCATTTCTAACTATGAACTAAATAAACATTACACTGTACCAGACAGAAGGGGTTATCATCTCCTGTCAGGTATCCGAACAAATTACATTTTGTAATGGCATGTATGTCACTGCCAATATTGTCACTCCCTCAAGAGGAGTCTAACAGACCTCCTGCAGAGCACAACTTGAGCAGGCATGCCAGGCAAATGAACACATATGCCAGTAGGCAAAAAACTTTCTGTTCAGCTCCTAAACAGGAGTCTCTTGTCAATGCCAGGCACCCTGAATGGCAGTCTCCTGCAGAGCAGTCACATTGGGGAAAACCCACCCTAACTCATCTGCCCTTCTGCAACTAAACATGGATACATTTGAGTACATCTATGGCTACCTCACCAGTAGTCCTGCTCACAGTTAATACCTTGGGTACGGCAATCTCTTACGACTGTCCCCTTGTTCTTTCACTGAGATGGAGTAGCTGCGGGTATTCTGTCCTGCTTTCGCCAACAGCACTTTTTCTTTGTAGATTGCCCTCCTGCACTTCCATTCTCTGTAAATGTCCTGGAACCTTACCCTTACCTCACTATCAGGTGTCCGTTGAGGTTTAGGGACATTAGTAATCCCAGACCAGATAATTCTCCCACTGTTCCCGGGAGGTTTCAACTGTTTCCATAACACGGTCTGGAACGTATGGATAATCCAGGCCCCACTCCTGAGCAACTCTCCTCTGCAAATCTCTTTGGAACCTAGAGAGCCTTGGTAAGTCCTTGGGCCTTCCCCGCCCACGCAGAACACAAGTCAGAGGCTCTGATAGCCCATTGCTGATAGGTGGATGCTCTGGTGATAAGAGCATTTATGGACTTACAAGAGAAGAAAGTACAAAAGGGGGTACTGGGGGTTGTAGGAAGGTTGGTAGACTCTCTGGAGCTCTGGTGGAGCTCCAGCGGAGGTGAAACTTTTCGAGGAACCATTCTTCCTCTCCGCTGGAATTGGCCTCTTCCGGGGATGACCACTCAAACAAATTGTCTAAGGACCTGTACTTTTTCAGTACCTGAGGTGACCCCCAATCCACAGCCCTCCGGGTCACCTGTGCTTGCGGCAGACAAAGTCCGGTTGTGAGAATGGCTAAGTAGTATTTGACTTCCTGCGGCACCGGCCCCAGACAGGTTAACTGGGCACCACAATGCCCATACCGTGCCCAAGCACTGACTCTGACTGTTTGGCTTTCCGACATCCGGGACACAGCATACAGAGTCTTTCCATCCCTTTAATGACTCCTAGTGTCAGTCCTCTGGTGAGCTCTAACCGAATACTGGTGTCAATTAGGACCCGATCCTGCATGTCAGGTAACCGCTGCATGGCGGGTGTGCTCTGAACACCCTCCGCCATCTTCCTCCGCCTTGGGTGTGGTGCGTGGCATGTGGAACACTAGGATCTTCTCCTCCTGGGCATGGCTCCGCCCATTTACTTGTTGATTCATCACATGAGGAACTGTAGCACTACATTTTCCCGATGCACTTCAGTGACACCTGGTGGCAGGCACTGTATAATTGCAGGCTATGGCAGGCTTCCTTAGTTCCCTTGCCTTGGGCTAGCCAACCCCGAGGCATCAAAATCGGGTGGATCCGCACCCCAGGCCATAGCCTTCCTGGGGGCTGATCAGGAGGACCAAGACCATGTAATCAGCACAGCATACTGGACCGGAACCCCGAACAACGTGACGTCCGCATCTTAAATACCCCATCCCAGAGGGCACAGTGAGTGGGCCACTCCCACTGACCTGACTCAGAGAGAGAGTAAATTAAACGCCCAACCAGAGTTACCATAGTTCCACACCTGCCACCAAAGACAGTGCCCCCTTGTGGCCAAGCTGAACATCTCACAGCCCTGTCAGACTGACACAGAAGTCAAATTTAGGCAAATAGACCCAAACCAAACTGTAGTTTGGGTAAAGTTACATTTTGAAAAACAAATAACTCGTGCTCTTCAGGAGGCCGCCGCTACATACTCTACTGTAGAAAGTAAGACCTTATAAAAAGTGCTGACAAAAAAATGTCCCATATTTGTATTGTGACAGGTTATCTTTAAAAATTGCTTGTATTTAATCCATGCATTCAAAGGATATTTATTGATACATGGCAATTGTCCCAAAATACATACTCAACTCAATCACCTCTCTCTTTTGTCTAGGCAGTGGTTTTCAACCTCAGTCCTCAAGTACCCCCAACAGGCCATGTTTTGCAGGTTATCTTTTATCTTTATCTAGGTGCTTTAAATCAGAGTCAATGGCTTGGTATTTTGGACAGTTATTTTATCTAAGAGAAATTCCCAAAACCCCTGTCTGGGGTACTTGAGGACTGAGGTTGAGAACCACTGGTCTATGGGACATATCCAGCTCTCTGTATTGGCTGATAGTGTGAAAAGTACTATTGAGATGGGGATGGATATGGTGGGGGATCAGGACATCCATAGAGAGGTAGCTGGGCAAGGCTAATGGAAATCATTAAAGGAGAAGTCCAGCCTGGGCTCGTTTGGCTGGGTTTCTCCTATGGGTCGTTTTGCACTCCTGTGACCTGTTTTCAGCAGAGAGCGATCTGAAGTCCCCTCTCCGCTGACGTCACTTCTATCAGTTGAGTCACCATGTCATCTTGACTTAAACCTGATGGGTTTACTTCCTCTTTGTCTCCCTGCAAATGTAAAGCATAATGGGCTACTATGCATCGCATAGTAGCCCAATATGTGTCACTTACCTGACACAGGAGCCAGCGATGTCACCGCTGTCCCCTGTAGTACGGAGCGTCCATCTTCTTCCAGGTATTGCTGCTCTGGGGCTAAAATGGCTTCTCCCCGGCCTTCCACAGCTCAGCACTCCAATGAGCACGGAGGAGCAGAGCAGGCGAGATGCTGACTGACAGGCAACATCTCTCTGCTCGGGGAATGTGAGAGAACCGAGTCATCGGCGGTGTTCGGTGGCTCGGTTCTCAGTGAAGAGGTGGCAGGGGGACAGATGCAGCAACAGGCCGATGCTGCATCCACCTAGGTATTTATGGATATAAAAAAAAAACAAAAAAAAAAAATACATACGTCTCTTTTAAGAATTTTGTTTAAATTGTAAAACATTTGTATGTATACGATTGTATCATATAAACACTGAAAAAACATAAGGTTGTTATACATAATTTTCTAACAATATATGTATGAAAGATGTGAACTTACCCAGCTGTCCGATCAGAGCTGTTAAAAGGAACAAGGAAAAAAAGTATTATAAATGAGGCCTGTGGTTTATTTAAAATAAATGTTTCACAAACCTGGTCAATTCAAAACTGAGCATATGAAGAAAAAAAACACATATGAGGAGATGACCTTCACTGAAAACTGGTTATGTCAAAATGATCTCTACTATAGATCCAGAAATATCAGGAGTTGAATTTACGTGGCTATTTGCTTTGAAATACAAATTCCCCAAACCTGCCTCCCTTGTCTTCATCTTAATCCTTATATGATAAATTATCTCTTTATCTAATGGGGAAGCTGACAAATTAACAAAAAATAATTTTAAAAAATGCATTTCTCTTATTTTACACATAAAAATTATTCATCACATTTTTTTCTATCCTCACTGTATTGCACAGCTGGCTTCAGCCATCAGCGTGTCTCTTCGTGTACGGCCAACATCTTTCGGGTTCGTGGGCTCTGGCACTGTGACTGGCCAAAGCTGCAAAGGCATCACTCCCGCGCATGCGTAGGAGCCGTCGTTCACGGCACGGGCTAGGAAGGAACGGCAAACATGGGCTGCTCCTTTAGAGCGCAAGCGCCAGTGATGTCATTGGCTGCATTCACTGGAAATATCTCCTAAACTGTACATGTTTAGGAGATATTTTCAATATCTATAGGTAAGCCTTATTATAGGCTTACCTATAGGTAAAAGTTTGCAGAGGAAGTTTACTTCCTCTTTAAATTGTGAATAATTGTGCAGTGTGGCTTCATTTAATTATTAGTATATATTGAGCAGAATGGATGGCCATAGCCGCGCCTCCTGATAACATCTTATGAAAAAAGGTCACCAACTCTATTTTTAATGTCATACCATCCCTCTGTGGTCAGCACTTAATTAGCGCACATTTCATAATACGGCAGGAGAATACCTTAAATATACTTCTCAGCTATGGCAAACCATGAGTGAAGGAAGGTGGCGTATGGCCTTTGATGGACTGGCCGGCACGACTGCCAGATCCCAACTCTGTCTACCTCTTATGGGAAGAGCTTTACCATAAGGTCAAAGAAAATAGAAACCCTAGGAAGAACTACGGGACATGTGGTTTGGAATTTCGACATATCAATAGTAACATTAAAAAAAAAACTGTAATTGCTGGGAATTATTTATTTTATTTTATTCCTCTAAAATCCAATAACCTGAAGAGTTCAATGAAATACAAGAGAGTGTTATCATGTTTTCAATAGACTGGTGATCATTTTTAGTGCTACTAAGTTAATGCTACTTTGGGGAATAAATGTATACTTTAATTTATAATGAAAAAAAATATTCAAATGATTCTAAACAATTACACTTTAGTGTATACAATAAATATATATTAAAAGACCTATGTAGGAAAATACAGAGAGAGCATTGAGAATTTGTATACTTACAGATGAGGATGATCTGAAATGGAAGTTGAAGGCCATACATCTCTCCACCCATATTACACAATGCTGGTTCTGTGCTGAAGAAAAATACAACCAGTGTTGTTGTATATAGACAAATGTATCATGCATTCGGGTGCTTTCAGTTTGCACTTAAAATCATTTTCAGATGCTGCAGAGGTCCTTCACATCTAACTACCTTCTGAACCTCACCCACATCTAACTACCTTCTGAACGTCACCCACATCTAACTACCTTCTGAACCTCACCCACATCTAACTACCTTCTGAACCTCACCCAGATCTAGCTACCTTCTGAACCTCACCTACTTTACATTAAGTCAAGCTGTATTGAGCTGTTTCGTATTTACAAGGACTGAGAAAATCAGTTTTGAGATGAATAAATGGCAGCGCCCAACAGGTCCTAATAGATATGATGAAGCGGGTTGCATGGAGAGCTCAGCTGCAGCCAGCATAAAAGAGGAAGGAAGCAAAAGTGGCTTCAGAAAAGGCAGCGGACACAAGGGCTGAGATCATTCTTATCAGTTTTCACAATCTTTAACTCATAAACAACATTAAAAAACCCAACTAACTGCAACTCACGACAGTACTTCCACAACTTCCACAACTGTCCTTGATTTTGAGGGACTGTCCCTCATTTTGTACAAAGTCCCTCTCCCTCTCCCTCTCATTTGTCCCTCATTTTGGAATGATGTATATAGTTGTATATAAATTCCACTATTTATCTATCAAAAGGTGTTTTACTGTGCTAAACCTTTCATCAATTTCTAAATTGCTCATTTTAAAAGACAGTATAAAGGAATAGTAGTGGTCAAAAAAAAAGCACTTGCGGGTTTAACCAATCATTTTTTGTATAATTCTTCTTTAACCACTTCAATACCAGGCACCTTCACCCCCTTCCTGCCCAAGCCATTTTTTCGCTTTCAGCGCTGTCACACTTTGAATAACAATTGCGCAGTCATGTGACACTGTACCCAAATTAAATTGTTATAATTCTTTTCCCCACAAATAGAGCTTTCTTTTGGTGGTATTTGATCAGCTCTGCATTTTTTATTTCTTGCACTATAAAAAAATGCGCTTCTGGAAGAATGGTCAAACATTCCCATAGACACACTTCTAAACCTTGTGGACGGCCTTCCCAATAGAGTTGAAGCTGTTATAGCTGCAAAGGGTGGGCCAACTCAATATTGAACCCTACGGACTAAAACTGGGATGCCATAAAAGTTTATGTGCGTGTAAAGGCAGGCATCCTAACACTTTTGGTGATATAGTGTAGTGTGTTTGTATACATGTATGTATGTATGTATGTATGTATGTATGTATGTATGTATGTATATAGCCTATCCCACACCCACCTAAAAACTGTCCCAGAGCCACCCCCATCAAATCATTCTCTGCAGCTATTACCTTTTGTACCACCACCCCCTCCCTTTAGAATGTAAGCTCTACGAGCAGGGCCCTCCTGTACCTTTTGTATTGTACTGTAATTGTGTTGTCCCCCCCTATACATTGTAAAGCGCTGCGTAAACTGTTGGCGCTATATAAATCGTGTTTATTAATAATAATAATAATAATAATGTATGTATGTGTGTGTGTGCATATGTATACATACATACATACATACATACTATGAGCATTTAACTCTACTGTAACTAGTGTCATTGGTAAAATGCTTGCTTTTTTTTGGTGTATTAAGATAATGAAACCTTATTTAAAGTGGTTGTAAACCCTTACAAACCACTTTGACCTACAGGTAAGCCTAGATTAAGGCTTACCTGTAGGTCCAAGCAATATCTCCTAATTTCTCCTAAACCTATATGGTTTAGGAGATATTTGCCCGAAAACAGGCGCACTGAGCGCGGCATTCTCAGCAACGGAGCTGCCGCGCGTGTCGGCTCCCGTGCTCATGCGCGGGAGTGACGTCATCACGGCTTCGCCGAATGACAGCGCATAGTAGTCCATTATGCTTTGCCTTCGCAGGGAATGAAAGAGGAAGTAAACTCATCAGGGTTTACTTCCTCTTTAAAATAGTCCTTTAAAATAAAAAGAATAAAACAAAATGCTTTTAGCCTTAAAGAAACCTCAAAGTTAGGCACGTGTCAGGAGTTTTTTTCAGCAATGAAAGGTATTGCTTTGCAAAGGAGACACAGGTGCAAAAAAATTCTCAGCGATAACAGCAAACTTTTAGACTGATTAGGCCTCAGATTATGATCCACATGGCAGGAGCTTTACTGAGACACAGCTACCAAAAAAATTCCTCAGGGAGAGAATGAAAATAGTCTTTCAATTAAGAGACCACTCTATGGTTAGTGCCAGTAGCTGTGTTTGGCTGCTGTGACTTTAAACATCTACGCAAAGCCATGTTTAGGTTCTTGCTCTTGCAGGTTCTTGAAGAGATGGAAGCAGAGGATGGACATTGGTCAGAAGAGAGACCCCAGCTGCCTTCAGGAAGTGCAGCCAGTGGCGTCACTAGGGTTGGTGTCACCTGGTGCAGCAAAACATGGCTTCACCCCCCTGTCTATCCTGGCGAAATCCCTGCAGGCAGTGCATGGTCTAAGGGCACACCCCCAAACAGCCCCTGTAAATCATAGTATAGGGTGGTGTAGGGCAGGTTGGGGTGGTATAGGGCAGGTTAAGGTGGCATAGGACAGGTTGGGGGGGCATAGGACAGGTTGGAGTGGCATAGGACAGGTTGGGGTGGTATAGGACAGGTTGGGGTGGCATAGGACAGGTTTGGTGGTATAGGGCAGGTTTGGGTGGCATATGGAAGGTTGGGGTGGTATTGGACAGTTTGGGGTGGTATGAGGCAGGTTGGGGTGGTATAAGACAGGTTAGGGTGGTATAGGACAGGTTGGGGTGGTATAGAACAGGTTGGGGTGGTATAGGACAGGTTGGGTGGAATAGGACAGGTTGGGGTGGCATAGGACAGGTTGGGGTGGTATAGGACAGGTTGGGGTGGTATAGGACAGGTTGGGGTGGCATAGGACAGGTTGGGGTGGTATAGGGCAGGTTTGGATGGCATAGGGAAGGTTGGGGTGGTATAGGACAGGTTGGGTGGTATAAGGCAGGTTGGGGTGGTATAAGACAGGTTGGGTGGCATAGGACAGGTCGGGGTGCTATAGGACAGGTTGGGGTAGTATTTGGCAGGTTAGGGTGGTATAGGACAGGTTGGGTGGTATAGGACAGGTTGGGGTGGCATAGGACAGGTTGGGGTGGTATTGGGCAGGTTGGGGTGGTATAGGACAGGTTGGGATGGTATTGGGCAGGTTGGGGTGGTATAGGACAGGTTGGGGTAGCATAGGACAGATTGGGGTGGCATAGGACAGGTTGGGTGGTATAGGGCAGGTTTGGGTGGCATAGGGAAAGTTGGGGTGGTATAGGACAGGTTGGGGTGGTATAAGGAAGATTGGAGTGTCATAGGACAGGTTAGGGTGGTATAGGACAGGTTTGGGTGGTATATGACAGGTTGGGTGGTATTGGGAAGGTTGGGGTGGTATAGGACAGGTTGGGGTGGCATAGGACAGGTTGGGGTGGTATAGGGTAAGTTTGGGTGGCATAGGGAAGGTTGGGGTGGTATAGGACAGGTTGGGGTGGTATAAGGCAGGTTGGGGTTGTATAAGGCAGGTTGGGGTGGCATAGGACAGGTTGGGGTGCTATAGGACAGGTTGGGGTGGTATTGGGCAGGTTGGGGTGGTATAGGACAGGTTGGGTGGTATAGGACAGGTTGGGGTGGTATAGGACAGGTTGGGGGGGCATAGGACAGGTTGGGGTGGCATAGGACAGGTTGTGTGGTATAGGGCAGGTTTGGGTGGCATAGGGAAGGTTGGGGTGGTATAGGACAGGTTGGGGTGGTATAAGGCAGGTTGGGGTGGCATAGGACAGGTTGGGGTGGTATAGGAGAGGTTGGGGTGGTATAGGACATGTTGGGGTGGTATTGGGCAGGTTGGGGTGGTATTGGGCAGGTTGGGGTGGTATAGGACAGGTTGGGGTGGCATAGGACAGATTGGGGTGGCATAGGACAGGTTGGGTGGTATAGGGCAGGTTTCGGTGGCATAGGGAAGGTTGGGGTGGTATAGGACAGGTTGGAGTGGTATAAAGCAGGTTGGAGTGGCATAGGACAGGTTAGGATGGTATAGGACAGGTTGGGGTGGTCATCCCATTATCTTCTTCTTTGCCAGAAGAGAATATGGATTGTTCATCACTCAAATCTTCTACCTGCTCCAAGTCTGCTAGGGTATTGTTGTATAATTCGGTGGACATATCAATTTGTGGGGCTTTGGCTGAATTAACAGATAAAAAGGTGTAGGAGGAAGGGTTGGACGGAAAAGAAAGTGCATTGGTAGCGCTGGCAGACAAGGTTTTGGCACTTGGTGTCAACTTTCTACTGGGTGCTCCGTGGCTTTATTGGTCAATTTCTTTGGGAAACATAGACGCATGTTCCAGTGGCTACCATAAACATTTTGAATTTCTCATGACTTTTTGTTCTGATAACAATGCTAAAGACAGAAATGGTCAATCTCTTGTACTACATTGTACTAATGCTATTCTATACTATACTATCCTATACCTTTCTCAAAATACTTGATCTAATCTAACAACAACAACAATCTAGGGTGAGCAGAGTAAGCAATGCACATACAAATATCATACCTGGTCATGTAATAAGATGTCTGCAAATCCTACAGATCTTCTTAATGTTGATCTCCTTTAAAGATGAATAAATATTGATAAAGACTGGAACCTGTTATCCCGAGTAATGACATCTCAGCAAAAGAGATCCTGACCGAGCAGAATGATAATGAGAGCCTATGTGCCAATGCCCCTATAGCCTTCCTGTTTTGTGATACATTATCATGTGTTTTTTTTTTTTTGCACTTAAGGGGAAGTGACGATTCTTAGTTAAAATAAACCACATTCTGGCGTCATTTACAGTACTGTATGTACGTCTGGAAACTGATCTTCTAGTGAGTTTACAGATCGTCCACATGGTGGCCATGCACATATTGACTTAAAGAAAAAAAAAAAAGAATAAATAACGATTTTGTGTCAATTTTATTTTAATTTTAAATCTACAAGTTTATTTACTGAATTTCTTAACCACTTCAATACTGGGCATTTTCACCCCCTTCCTTCCCAGGCCAATTTTCAGCGCTGTCGCACTTTGAATGTCATGCAACACTGTACCCAAACTACATTTTTAGCATTTTGTTCACACAAATAAAGCTTTGTTTTGGTGCTTTTCAATCACCAGTGAGGTTTTTATTTTTTGCTAAATAAACGAAAAAAGACCGAAAATGTTTTTCTTTGTTTCCGTTATAAAATTTTGCAAATAAATAATCTTTCTTCATAAATTTAGGTCAAAATGTATTCTACATTTCTTTAGTGAAAATAACCAAAATCAGTGTTTATTATTTAGTCTGTAGGAAAGTTTTAGAGTCCACGAACTATGGGGCATATCTGAAAACTGACCAATCCTCATGTACTGATAGCCTATCTCATCTCTTGAGGCCCAAGAAATGTCAGGACAGTACAGATATCCCCCAAATGACCCCTTTTTGTAATGTAGACAGTCCAAGGTATTTAGTAAGAGCCTTGCTTATTTCTCCATGATCTATCCAGCTGGTGCACAACATGTAGCAGGAATTCAATTTGCTATAATTCAGATGAGGGAGCCCCCCAGAATGCCTTTGAATGCGTGGACATGTGATTATTATGTACCCTAACGAATTTCTTCAAATACCATTTTAGTTTTCTCTTCTTTTCATATACAGTATATTCTTTGTAATTTTGTACTAACACATTGTTCTTTGCATTTTTAGTGATTATCTCTGCAGTATTTATCTAAAAAAACTCCTGAAGAAGCCATAGGTTGGTGAAACATGTAGAGATGAATACACTGCATCACTGTAGGGACTTTTCATGATGTTCTTATGAAAATCAATGCAATTTTAATGTTTTCAATCAAAAAAATGTGATGTTTTATAACATTAACTTGTGTTTGGCACCTTTAAAATCCCACCCTCTAGCCTTTCTTAATATTTAGTAAGAGGCATGACAAGTTTTTTGAAGTTGTAATTTTTTTGTCTTAATCTTTTCCTTAATCTTTTGGAAAATGAAGAAATGAATTAATTTTTTTTTTTTTTTACATACTATCACCAGTGCAGTACAGTGTCATCATATGATTGACATGGCAGTGATCAGGGACACCGACTGGTGACGGTACAAAAAAAAGAATACACATTTTTATTGTTCTCCTTCAAGTGGCCCTGTGGGTTGATTGGTGATTGAAGACCCCTCTGTTGGGGGTTAATAAAATTCTGGCAGGTATATCTCTACTTATTGAATCTAATTAGTATATACCAGTGAGCTTGTATTCCCCCATAACTGTATAAACACCCAGTATTCAATGAAATTCATGTTAAAGAACTTATATTGGCGTCGCTACCATTAATTATACTCCCTTTCTGTTAAGGCACTACTACTGTGAGCCCACAGACGAGCAGGTGACACGGGATCCCCCAGGGCATGGAGTCTAAGGGCCAGCCAGTATTCTGCCAGGGACCCCCTCAGGAGGGTTTGGGCTTAGCTGCGTGCTGACCCCAGGTCACAACCCCCGGGTTCACCCTGCTCACTAGGGGAGTACCAGAAGACACTGTCAGATACGGATGGATGGATGGATGAAGCAAAGGAGAGCCAGATAGCGAGCCAAGGGCAACAGACAACGTAATCAGGAAAACTAGCCGAGTCGGTACACAAGAGATCTGTTCACGAGAGGTCAGGTTAAAGCTGGTTACACAAATGGAGCTCAGAAACAAGTGTTGCTCAGATTATCACCCCATATATGCCATCCACTATTGATCACATTTGCTAACATCCAAAACAACTTGATACAGTAATATTAAAAGTGTATTTGTTTTGTTATGTACTTTTTTTAATAGAATAAAAGATTTATGAATTTTAATACCTGTCTATGAAATTGGGTTATTGGCACCTTAAAAATCCCAGCTCCTGATGTGAGCATGTTTTCTTGTGTCCTATTTCTAATTGATGGGATGCAGTGGCTGTGAGCTTTCCTCTGATAACTCTTTCTTGTATCTAAAAGTGAAATAATGTATCACAAGCCTATTAGAGGTAAAAAAGTCACATTACCATTGGTCAGACATTTTGTAGAACACTAGTGTGATGGGATTCACTTTGGGTGGAGGGCTTGTGGAACCCAGCTTACCTTAGAGATGTTGGGAAATTCCTTGTCCAGTTCCCCCGGGCCCTCCTATGTGTAAGTCACCATGTGTCTATTAGGGGCACAGGCTGACCGAGAACCCCATTCTGGTCTGCACTAACCAGACTCACCGCACAACCACACCATACTTTTACCCCTGTTATCTTGGGTTCTATATGTGTGGTTTGTGTTGAAAGAATGAAGGGTCTCTTTCACTTGGGACAGTAATATTT
Organism: Lithobates pipiens; assembly: GCF_037356315.1. Classification (NCBI taxonomy): domain Eukaryota; kingdom Metazoa; phylum Chordata; class Amphibia; order Anura; family Ranidae; genus Lithobates; species Lithobates pipiens. Next base: position 50,844,186 of record NW_027507791.1, read on the forward strand.
CTGAACAATGTCCCTCAAGAAATATATAAGATAAATTTCACCTTTCATCTCAGACGATTATGTGTTTGTTAAGTGCCTGTATCCCATTGTTCTATTGTTTCTGTCTGCCTTGAGAGCAAAGTATTATGGGATTGTCAGGGAATGATTAGACCAGACTGTGTGGACTGCACAGAGGAAACCCAAAACGTATGTGAGTGAAATAACAATGTGTTTATTATAAACAAAAGGGAAGTGAAAACAAACAGTGCACTACCAACCACAACAACAAGAAATATATATACAATAAATGGGAACTACCAGAGATGTCAACGAAAGCCAGGCTGAGGTCATACACCGGGGAATCAGTAGATGGGTAGGGACGGATGGATGGGCTGCAGAGCAGGGATCTAGATAGCAGGAGACAAGAGGGACAGGTCCAGGATGGGCTCAGAATCGGGAAGGAACAGGTCAGGTAGATACAAGTCCAGGGATCCAATAGTGCCACCAGGAGGTAGGTCCTCTTGTTATAGGCCCTGGGTGTTAGAAGACACCCGCTGGTGGACACTGGTACTGCAATCCAAGGGATCAACAGCGCCACCAACAGGTGGACCTTTTCATGACAAGGATGTATATGTGCATGTGAATTAGATGCTAGGGGGGAGACAGAGTTTCTCCAGCTGCCCCTCCTAAAGACGGTCTACTGTTGGAAAGTTGAATACACCTGTGTGTCATGTTACTGGAGGAGGTAAAGTTTACCCCACCCTGTGTCATTATGCAAAGAAGGGTGGATTGTCCCCTGAGTGTAAATCTCTTTGAACCTGTTTGAATAAAGAGGCTTATTTTTCTTACCACCATACACGGATGCCTCAACAAGGGACTGGGTGGGCTAAGGGATATTGGATTGTGCTGGTACTGAACAAGGGAAGCTTATACGGCAGACCTACTCCTCTTGAGTACGGGGATCCATCACATCTAACACTTAGTTGCATAGTTAAAATACATGGTTATTGTATGGCTATGTAACCCCCACCTTGACCGAGAATTAATGTTAAATTAGAGAGAAGTTCAGTGGATCCAAAGATTGGATACAATACAAACAAGGGATCCTGTCACTAACATCACTCACGGCGGAGACAGCTGATTCCGGGGGGCGTGGCTAAGCGGATGGCGGCGTGACGTGTACGCTAGCTCTCCCCCTCCTGCTCGTGAGATCGATGGCAGCTGATCCGTGATCCGTGACCCCCTGCTCCCGCTATACTGCCGCAACGCTATACCGCTATATACTGCCCAACGCTGTACCGCTGTACACCGCTATACCGCCGCATCGCCGAGACTCGATGTGTCTCTCCTGAGTCCCGCTGACTCCCGCTGTGTCTGCCGAACAGTGCTGCTGATTCCACCGGGCTGCTGCAATATTCCCTGCAACACTTTTGCTACTAGCTGGGTCCTTGTTGAGACAGCATCACTGGGCATCCGAGGAGTCTGCTGTGTCCTGCTGTGGTCTTGCTGTGTTGCTATTTGTGTCGTGATTCATTGGAAAAAAAAAAACAACTGGTCTGGTGGCAAGGTGGAGGAGCGAGTAAAGGAGACAAGGGAGACGGGAACGGAGGAGATAATTATGAGAGAGAGTGGAGATAAAGGTGGACGTAAGTGCTAATTAAACGTAAGAAACTAGCCTTGGGAGTAATAGGACTTGCTGTGCAGTTATTATGCAATCATCAGGTCATCTCTCTGCCTAGATCCATCCGTCCATCCATCCATCCCCTCCCCCCACCCCTCCCTTCCTATTTATCTACTACTAATGGAAAAGACTTAAAAAAAAGGGAGATCCCTGAATCTTGAGATCTTTGAGAAATTAAGTGGACAATTAGCACTTGTAATTCCTCTGCATGAAAGTATACGGCGAGGTGTGCCTTTTGTGCTTTTCTGCTTATGGTAATGATAAACTGCTAAACTGCTGGGGAACTGTTGAATCTACATTACTTTATTAAACTGAATTAAGATTGAGTGAAATTTACAGTGAGCTTCTGTTAAGAAACAATTGGAAAGTGAGAGGGGCCCTCTTTCCTTTTTCATTTTATTGATTTCTAAAAACCTGGAAGTTATCTCTTTAGTGGGATGCACTGCACTAGGAAAAGGAGAGAGGAAAAATCTACGCAAAAGGAGTCAGTCCAACAGGAGATTAAAAGTTTTTTCCCACACACAAGAGCAGCTACAGCCCGGGCATCTACATTAGAGACCAGGGAGACAGCAGGTATTGAGATCCCAATGGCAGCACCACGGATGAGCCTCCCACTATCGCCAAACGCAGCGATGGATATAGGTCAGGTGCAGGCCGGGCCTGTATCTGGGCCTGTATCTGGGCTAGAGGTGGGACCCCGGGAAATATTGGAAGAACCCATAGGTGATATGGATTTAAGATCAGTAATGCAAGCCCTCCCAACCCATCAAGAAATAGAAACTCTGAAAACAATTATGCAGGCTCTCCCAACACGCCAAGAAATGGAGGCCCTGGTGTCCCGGCTTGAGGAGGGACACAGAAAGGAGATGCAATCAATACGGTCTGAGGTACAAGCCTTAACAGCAAAGGTCAATGTGGAAACATCAGCCCTTAGTAGTATAGAGGAGAGGGTCTCTAATTTAGAAAGAGAGCAGATAGCTCAAACATCAAGTGTTCAATTAAAATTTGAAGCAGCAGAGGACCGAAGTAGAAGAAATAATCTCAGATTTAGAGGCATCCCGGAAAGTATTGAGGCTGAACATTTATACAGTGCCGTAAATACTATATGTCATAACCTTGGGGTCAATATAGCTTCTGGAGAAATCGAATTTGATAGACTTCACAGAGCCCCAGGACCACGCGCGACAGATTTGTCCAGACCGAGGGATGTAATTGGGTGTTTACACAGATATGCCCACAGGGAGTTGATTAGTCGGAAAGCATGGGATGCAGGTCAGATAGTGTATGAAGGAGCGAAGATTAGCATTCTACCGGACTTATCAAAAGCTACTCTACAGCGAAGAGCTCAACTGCGGCCAATTTTGGAGAAAATAAAATCTGCAGGGTGTACCTATCGTTGGGGATACCCAATTTCTCTAACGGTTAAAAGGGGATCAGTACCTTTCGTGATCTCGTCCCCACAGGACCTACCGGCATTATTTGCCTTTTTGAAAACCGATCACTGTGAAGTGCAAGATTGGCTTCAACCTATAAAGAAAAAACGATTAAAAGAAGGGGTCTTAAAAACTAGCGGTGAAAAAGTTCTGATGGGTAGTAAAGAGGGTACTGTACAGCAAATAGCTGATGCAGGCTCCATACCCTAGATTAAAAGGTTATAAGAGAATAAGGGTCACATATATATATTGGAGGACCCCCCCCCTAATTTTAATGGGCCAGGGTTCAATATGGTCCCTGGATAGTTTAATTTAGTATACTTAACATAGTATATAAATAAGATGATACAAAATAACATGTATAGGATTTATATGTTATTTTCCGCCATCCCAAAAATTTTTTTTTTTTTTTTTTTTTTTTTTCTTTCACAAATAATAGTTAATAAAATATATTTTGGTGTTATTATATCACATAATTAAAATAAGGAGACTGGATGTTATGGATTTGGGGTTCACATAGAGTTGAATTGTTATAAGATGGAGAGGTAATGAGGTAGGGGGGGTGGGGATACACAAGGGTAGAAAGATGGATGAGGGGTTGTTGTAAAAATTATAATTATCACGGTTTTAGGGTTCACATGAACTTGGTTTGTTATTGCTCTGGGGGGTAAAATGGTAGCTAAATGAGGGGAGGGATAAGATGGGGATTGAGGAGGGTGGGTGGAAAGGGGGTGAAATAGAGAATGTAATTATAATATTCACTATAAAGTACACGTTTAAAATATACACTTATTTCAGGGTTGAGGGTGGGTGGAAAGGGGGGGGGGAAATAAAAATAAAGATTGTAATTATAATACTCACTATATAAGTACACATTCAAAATATACACTTATCTTTGGGTTAAAGGAGGGAGGGTGGAAAGGGAGTGGAATAAAGACTGTAATTATAATATTTATTATAAAGCACATGTTTAAAATATATCCCTTTTTTTTTTTTTTTTTTTTTTTTTTTTTTTTTTTTTTTTTTTTTTTTTGGGGCCTATAGACGGAATTCAATTAAAATACATGAAGAGGGTATGGGAGAGTTATATATACTGTGTAATGTATAATAATGAATAGGAGAGGGAACCGAGGAAGAAAAGTTAGGACAAAATTATTACAGTTGCTGGAATAGATGTGAATATTAAGGGATTTTTTTTTTCCTTTTTTTGGAGGGGGAATAGCGTTATACGCGCCCCGTATTTGTTAGCTACCCGCCCATACCTTACACCTACGGGAAGCTAAGAACCCATAGGTAGGTGTGGGGGAAATTTTGATATCTACTCCTCGTAGGGGGTCCCCCGTACCCCTTTTTTTTTTTTTTTTTTTTTTTTTTTTTATTCCCATGGACAAGATGGAGGGATTACGCATAACATCACTTAACACCAAGGGACTTAACATCCCCGAGAAACGTAAAATGTTATTAAATGATTTAAAACGCTCTAAAACTGATATTGGCATGGTACAGGAAACACATCTGAAGGAGGGAAAATTTCCTTACCTTCAAAATAGAAACTTTCCAAATGTCTATCATGCCATAAATCAAGAGGCTAAAACCAAGGGCGTGGCGATTTTAATATCCAATCGAATACCGTGGTCCCTACTGGATAAATGTCAAGAGCCAGGGGGGAGATACTTGTTCCTTAAGGGACTTATAGGACAGGTTAAAGTAACTCTTGCTACAGTTTATGCCCCAAACACATACCAAGATGGATTTTTGAATAAAGCTCTATCAAAATTAATGGAATTCAAGGAGGGAACTCTTATTATTGGGGGGGACTTTAACGTCCCTCTAGACCCAAAATTGGATACCTCTAATAGGACATCATCCGTTTCTGAAAAAATTAGGAAAAATATTCTTCGTAAATTAAATGAACTTCAACTGGTTGATGTATGGAGGGCCTTCCATGCTGAGGAGAGGGATTATACATTCTTTTCAAACCCCCATCAACGGTATTCACGCATCGATTTCTTTTTGTTATCTCAGCGAACATTATCATTAGTACAGGACATACGTATAGGAAATATAACATGGTCTGACCATGCGCCAGTAACGATTAATATCCTCTTGAAGGATGCTCTATATAAAACGGACTGGAACTGGAAAATGAATGAAAGCCTTTTACAACGTCCTGAAATCCAAGAAGAGATAATTAAAGAAATCGATTCGTATTTCAAAATTAATGATAATGGAGAGACTGAAATGGGGATAGTGTGGGAAGCCCATAAAGTAGTAATTAGAGGAATTCTAATAAAACATGGGTCCCGAATAAAAAGAGCTCGAGAAATGGAAACAGGCAGATTATTGGAAATGATAAGGAAGATAGAGATACAACATAAGAAGACAATGGAGAAGGATATGGGGACAGAATTAGCACATTTAAGAAGACAGTTATCAGATCTCCTCCGATATAAGGTAAGGGCTATTTTACAACAAGAAAGGGGAGTAATATATGAATCAGGTGATAAATGTGGCAAAGTGCTAGCAAGGAAATTAAAAAAACAACGACTCCGTTCATATATACCCTATATCAGGACAAAAGGAAATTCTAAATCCCTAGTACCAAAAGATATTGCAGAGGAATTCAGACAATATTATACTTCATTGTATAATCTTCCAGTTCCCCCCCATTCCTCTTCCTCTTCATCACTAGAGGAATATCTTGAATCCTCACACTTAGCGAAATTGTCATCCTCAGCACGAAGAAAACTTGAATTACCAATAACAACAGAAGAAGTAACCTCGGCAATAAAGATGTTGAGGCAAGGAAGGGCTCCTGGTCCAGATGGATTTTCTCTGCAATATTTTAAAAGTTTTCATTTGCAACTTGTCCCTCATATGGTTAAAACATTTAACATACAAGGGAAAATTAGGCCTCCACCTGTAGAAGCATTAAGGGCACATATCGTACTTATTCCAAAAGAAGGAAAGGATCAATCAATATGCAGTAGCTACCGTCCAATATCATTATTAAATACGGACTACAAAATATTTACAAAGATACTCGCAGCTCGCCTAGAACCGTTTATGACGCAGCTGGTTCATATGGACCAAGTGGGGTTCGTCCCCACACGTGAAGCTAGGGATAGCACAATTAAGGTTCTGAATTTAATTCAATATGTAAATCAGAGGAAGCTGCCGAGTATCTTTGTTAATACAGACGCAGAAAAGGCCTTTGATAGGGTCAGTTGGTCCTTTATGTTAGGAGTTTTAAAGCAGATGGGCCTTGGGGATCGAATGTTGGACTGGATAGCAGGAATATACTCAAAGCCACAGGCACTGGTAAAGGTTAATGGGATAAATTCTGAAAATTTTCTAATATCTAATGGGACACGTCAGGGATGCCCCCTGTCGCCTCTTTTATTTGCACTATCATTAGAACCTCTGTTAAATAGAATAAGATGGAACCCCGATATTAAAGGTATCTCTATAGCGGATCAGGAATATAAACTCTCAGCATATGCAGATGATTTATTATTTTCACTTTCTAATCCACAAATATCATTACCCAATTTATTGGGGGAAATTGAGCACTATGGTGCTCTATCTAATTTTAAAATAAATTATGGTAAGTCAGAGGCGATGGGGATATCACTGGGGAATCCCATTCAAAAAAATTTAGAGGATAACTTCAAGTTTAAATGGACAGCCACAGCGCTGAATTATCTAGGGATACAGATCCCACCTAACCTAATAGATGCATACGCATTGAACTTTCCACCCTTATTAAGGGAAATTATTACAAGGTTGAATGAGTGGAATAAATCCTCTCATTCCTGGTTTGGAAGAAGTAATATTTTGAAAATGAATATCGTCCCTAAGTTTCTTTATCTGTTTCAGGCACTACCAATCCGGATTCCACTGGCTTTCTTTAGCAAAATTCGGACAATATTTACAAAGTTCATATGGGCAAGTAAGCACCCTAGGATTAACAGGAAATTACTAACTATGTCTAAAGAAGCGGGTGGAATCGCAGCACCGGACTTATATAAATACTATCAAGCTACCCAGCTGGGTAGAATTGTGGATTGGTGCTGCCATAGAGACAGTAAAAGATGGGTTGCTATGGAACAACAAGTAAGTCCCATTCCCTTAGATAGAGCCTTGTGGTGCGGTACAGCTATACCTCTTATATTAAGAGCTCATCCCTTAGTAGGACCTACGCTCCAGATGGGAATAAAAGTAGTGCGGAATCCCAGAATCTCAACAGTTAAATCTCCTCTATTTCCTATTCTAGGGAACCCACTATTCCCGCCTGGCATGGAACTAGGTATATTTAGAAATTTAAGAGAGAAGGGTTGTTTCCAGGCATTACACTTTTTGAGATCTAAAAAATGGCCATCAATAGAAACGCTAATGCAACCAGGAGGACAATATGAATTACCCCTCTGGCAGGCGCTACAAGTTAAACATTTTTTGGACACTTTAGGACCGGCTAAGGATTTTGATCGTCCACTTACTAAGTTTGAAAAGTACTGTGAAAATAAGGAGCCCCTTTCCCATATTATCTCCAAAATATATGCATTACTAATTTCTCCTTTGGAGGATAATGACATAGTAAGTTTGGATAAATGGGAAAGAGATCTCGGACAAACGTTCACCCCGACTCAACGTCAGAAAATAATACACTTGACTTTGAAATCATCTAGGTGTGTTAAGATACAGGAACTAAATTACAAAGTACTAATGCGTTGGTATTATACTCCATCACGAATGCATACCTTTTTTCCAGAGACATCAGATAAATGTTGGAGATGTGGTAAGGAGAGAGGCACTATTGCCCATATTTTTTGGTACTGTCCAATGATTAGACAGTTCTGGGAAGAAGTTCAGAAAATCTCTCAATTGTTTACTGAGTATCATCTTGAGGAAGATCCGGCTTTCTTCCTATTACAATGTACACATATTCCATTAGAGAGATATAAGAATTCAATGTTATGCCATCTGGTGAATGCAGCTAAAAGCTGCATAACCATCCGTTGGAAAGAAAAGGGAGCACCGCGAATTTCACAATGGTTAAACAAAGTAAGGAAAATTGGGATCATGGAAAATTTGATCCCTATGCCCTCTGAGGAAAGGGAAGTCATAGCGCAAATCTGGGCTCCATGGGAGATTTTTTTACAGTCAGAGGAGGGGAAGAGGTTGATTGGAGAAGAAATTGAAGATTAGGTGAGCTGGTTGAGTAATGTAAACTAAACCCGCCGGTGGGTGGGATTGATCTCTCCCCCCCTCCCTCCTTTATCCCCCCTTTATTCCCCCCTTTTTTTTTTTTTTTTTTTTTTTTTTTTTTTTTTTTTTGTGTTCGTTTTTGTTTTTGTTTTTGTTGGACCACTATGAGGAATAGATACTATATACTGTATTGGATATTGTACTGATACTGTCTTGTTTTTGTTTTGTTCATAAAAAGGGCAGGAATGCATTATGTTGTACTTCATTGATTAATGATGTTGTTTTGTATTCTTGCAAAGAAATAAAGAATTATAAAAAAAAACAATACAAACAAGGATTAAACACAGATTTTGATTTGTATTTGTGTAAATAATGCATAAGCATGTAAGTAGCTCTGGGCTGGCTGGGCTTCTTTCCCACAGGCATAAAAACTGTAGCATTGCATGGAGGGGTTTTTGCTGGGATGTTGTGTATGGTCTTGGGTGCTTGGAAGGTCCTGCTGGTCCTGAAGCTGGCAAATACCTGGAGGATGAGGCCAATGATGAGGAGGGGTTATATCCCATTTAATTGCCACCAGCTCCCGTCAAACAACAAAGTGGCAGCTAGACATGTGTGGTTTGTTTCATTACGATTAGATATTCAGAAGAAATTTTTCATTATTCAGAGATTCGGATATATCTGAATACCCAAATTACAGTATAATCAAAACTTATGCCGCGTACACACGGGCGGACTGTATGGCCTACTTAGTCCGTCGAAACACATTTCAGCGGACAGTCCGCTCGTGTGTGGGCTTCAGCTGACTTTTTCAGCGTGCAGTCTGGCGTACTAAGTATTTCGGATTTTTCGAAATTCTGTCCGTCATACTTTGGTTTCAGCGGACAATCCGCTCGTCAGTAGGCTAGTTCGACGGACTAAGAATGGCGCATGCTCAGAAAGGATTTACACGGCGGAAGGGTGCATTGCTGTGTATTGGACTTCCTATTTCTAGTCCCGTCGTACGTGCTGTACACGTCATCGCGCAAGCTTTTGACGGACTGTTTGTGCATCCGTGTGTGGTCAAGTCCATTCATTCGAAAGTATGACGGACTGTCCGTCGGATTGTATGACGGACTAAGTAGGCCATACAGTCCACCCGTGTGTACGCGGCTTTAGCGAATGCTCCGAATAAAGAAACAAAATTAGTTTGGATTTCCGAAATTCTAATTGAAATTCGAATCAAATTTTACATTGAACTCCAGTTGAATTCTAACTGTAAACATATTTCTGAAATCAGAAACTGTGTGTGTTATTAGAGTACCATTTCGAAATAATACTGTTTTTGTTAAGTCAAAGGTGATTTAAAGAGTCATTGTAATCATTTGATGAAGATTTTTCTTGCATTTGGTCACTTTGCCACATTCGAATAAAAAAAAAAAAATCTAAAGTTTTCGATTCAAACGATTTAAAATGAACCAATTTGAACGTTTCAAATCGAAAGAATCTGTAAATTCAAAGAAAATGAAAAAAAAATATAAGACGAATTCCAAATACGAATTCTGAATATGAATCCCGAATAAGAATTGAATGAACCAACTAAATTTAACTAAACAAAATAACTAGATTAACAAATCTAAACTAAACCATTATTTTCGTCATGCACGTCTAGTGGCAACAAAAAGTGAAATGATATATCCCTTGCTGCATCTATCTTATTTCCAGGGCCCATAATGTCAACCTTTGCCGACCACAATATGTATACAGTGCCTTGAAAAAGTATTCATACCCCTTAAAATGTTCCACATTTTGTCATGTTACAACCAAAAATGTAAATGTATTTTATTGGGATTTTATGTTATAGACCAACACAAAGTGGCACATAATTTTGAAGTGGAAGGAAAATGATTTTCAATTTTTTTTTACAAATAAATATCTGAAAAGTGTGGCGTGCATTTGTATTCAGCCCCCTTTACTCTGATACCACTAACTAAAATCTAATGGAACCTTTAGAAGTCACCTAATTAGTAAATAGAGTCCACCTGTGTGTAATTTATTCTCAGTATAAATACAGCTGTTCTGTGAAGCCCTCGGAGGTTTGTTAGAGAACCTTAGTGACCAAACAGCATCATGAAGGTCAAGGAACACACCAGACAGGTCAGGGATAAAGCTGTGGAGAAGTTTAAAGCATCTTATGGAGCACTGTTGAATCCGTCATCCAAAAATGGAAAGAGTATGTCACAACTGCAAACCTACCAAGACATGGCCGTCCACCTAAACTGACAGGAAGGCAAGGAGAGCATTACTCAGAGAAGCAGCCAAGAGGCCCATGGTAACTCTGGAGGAGCTGCAGAGATCCACAGCTCAGGTGGGAGCATCTGTCCACAGGACAACTATTAGTCGTCTCTCCACAAATCTTCCCTTTATGGAAGAGTGGCAAGAAGAAGGCCACTGTTGAAAGAAAGCCATAAGAAGTCCCATTTGCAGTTTGCAAGAAGCCATGTGGGGTACACAGCAAACATGTGGAAGAAGGTGTTCTGGTCAGATGAGACCAAAATTTAAATTTTTGGCCTAAAAGCAAAACGCTATGTGTGGTGGAAAACTAAAACTCTGCATCACCCTGAACACACCATCCCCACCATGAAACATGGTGGTGGCAGCATCATTTTGTAGTGATGCTTTTCTTCAGCAGGGACAGAGAAGTTGGTCAGAGTTGATGGGTAGATGGATAGAGCCAAATAAAGGGTAATCTTAAAAGAGGTTCGCCATCCAGCGGGACAACAACCCTAAACATACAGCCAGAGCTACAATGGAATGGTTTAGATCAAAGCATATACAGCACATGTGTTAGAATGGCGCAGTTAAAGTCCAGACCTAAATCCAATTGAAAATCTGTGGTAAGACTTTAAAATTGCTGTTCACAGACGCTCTCCATCCAATCTGACAGAGCTTGAGATATTTTGCAAAGAAGAATAGGCAAAAAATGTCCCTCTCTAGATGTGCAAAGCTGGTAGAGACATCCCCAAAAAGACTTTCAGCTGTAATTGCAGTGAAAGGTGGTTCTAAGAAGTATTGACTAAATACAAATGCATGCCACTTTTCACATATTTATCTGTAAAATATTTTGAAAACCATTTATCATTTTCCTTCCACTTCACAATTATGTGCCGCTTTGTGTTGGTTTATCACATATAATCCCAATAAAATATATTAAAATTTTGTATTGTATCATGACAAAATGTGGGAAATTTCAAGGGGTATGAATAGGCACTGTATATATACACTGCGGATTGCAAGTGGTTTGCTGGAATTATAACTGAAGATATCATCCATAATAACACCAGTATTGTTTTTTGCAGCCAGCAGCTGGCTCTCATGACAGTGTAAAAATACAAAATAAAAAGTAGCATAAATAAGGAAAAAAAATTAAAGTGACCTCATCCCTGCGTGCTCCTGCGCAGAAGCGAACACATACGTAAGTTGCACACGCATATGTAAACAGTGTTTGCACAGCACATGTAATGTAAGGTATCCCCACTAACGTAAGAGCAATAATTTTTAGCGCTAGACCTTCAGTGTAATTCTAAACTGGTAACATGTAAAGGCAATTTTTAAGTACCATAGTTTGTTGCCATTCCACGAACATGCACAATTTTAAAGCATGACATGTTAGGTATCTATTAACTCGGCATAACATCATTGTTCATATTTTACAAAAAAGTTGGGGTATATATTGTGTTTTGTTTTGAATTAAAAAAAAAAATTGCCTTTGAAAAACCACTGCATGGGAGGAAATTACTGCGCTTACCAAAAAGTGCAAAACTACAAGCTACAGCTACACTGCAATAGACAAAATTCAGTGAATAAATGGGAAATAAAATGAGGAGCGGATGGGACTGCACACAGGAGGAGCCCGATCCTGTAAGAGCATTGCCACGATTTGTCGGTGAGCTGTTCCATGGTTCCTGTTCTCAGTATATCCATTGGATAAGATCCTTGAGGACATTGCTGATCCATTCCTGAGTTGCGGTTCCTCCCCTTTCATGCTTGGTTGACTCGCTGCCGCTGGCATGTGGGTCCACCGCTTCTGGTAAGAGTACCCATCCCCTATCCCTGGTGGAAGACTCACTATCCCAGGTGATTTGTTACCAGCTATTGGTTAGTTTCTACATAATTTTTTATATTTCACTTTATGATATACATTTTTTCACATATGTATGTTCACATGTTTTTTTGTTAGCTCTACATTTTTTTTCCATAAAAAACCGTGTGACATAAAAAAATGCAACAACTGCCATTTTATTCCCTAGGGCAGTGATGGCGAACCTTGGCACCCCAGATGTTTTGGAACTACATTTCCCATGATGCTCATGCACTCTGCAGTGTAGCTGAGCATCATGGGAAATGTAGTTCCAAAACATCTGGGGTGCCAAGGTTCACCATCACTGCCCTAGGGGCTCTGCTAAAGAAGTTTATAATGTTTGGGGGTTCTAAGTAACTTTCTAGGAAAAAATACTGATTTAAACTGATAAACAAAAAGTGACAGAAAAAGACTGGTCTTCAAGAGGTTAATATACAGTGTTGCTGTCCATGCTTACTGGACCAGGTGTCTTTGGTCATACTGTATGAATCCTACTGCCAGCAGTTCAGACCAGAAAGAGAGATATGTGAAATCAGGAAGACCTCTTAGTATTACAGTATGCTATACTATACTCAAAATGCTACTATTAGTATGAATCTGGGACGAGTAGAGTATTCATTTTTCATGCATATATCATTACCTGTCCATGTGGGTTACATTACGTTGGGTGCACCATTCGCACCTTTCAGGTGTAAATAAAAGAACACATAGCCAATATAAAAAAAAGTCTTTCCTAAGCTTAATTTTTCCAACCACTAGATGGCACTATGAGCTTTACCCATCATAGGTTCATAATATTGCGGTGTCACAAAAGGATTTTAAATTAAGTATTCTCCCAAACCAGCTCTATTCCTTTTTGCCTTGTATTTTTTTTTATCTCATTCAGTGCCACTATAATGATTGCTTTCCTTTACTGAAAGGTATTTTTTTTTCAGTAAACTGTTGAAACACCCTATTTCCTCCGGGTGGAACGCAGATACATCATTTCCTAGCTGGCACTGGTGGTCTTGTGCTTCCGGTTTCCGAAACACTGTTGTTCCTTCTAAATCCATTTCCGGCTTGAAGTATATTTATATGGAGAGGCTCGTATACGTTACCATGCCCCTGATGACGTCTGTTCATGACGAAACTCGGTGGGAGAAGTAAAAAAAAAGAGGATCATGTGACATTGCCAAGCTCGATAGCCAATATACTGGTTGGAAAAATTGACTGTGGCAATTGGATTTACATGCATTTTTTACTACTGTGTTTGTGAATATTCTGGCTTCTGCTGTGCTGATGTACTTATCAGTAATACTGCGCAAGGAGGTTTCTTTTATGCCTACTTGCATGATGGTCTGATGCGATGAGAGCTTGTCTAAGGAGGCTCTTACTGGTTTTCCAACAATTCATCTTTTCATGTGTATGACCAGATTGAAGTGGAGCGCTGTTGACTACTTTTGGTTAAGTGGTCCATTTGTTGGGGTAAAGCCGTGTACACACGTAGCGGTATGTCCAACGCACTTAGTTTGGTGGACTTCCCGCCAGACTGTCCGTCGGACTTTCCGAACGGGCTACTTGCCCACACACGGCAGTTTTTCAGCGGACTAATACAGCGTACTAAGTCCGCCGTACTATCCGCCCTACTTTTGAAATGAACGGACTCGCCCACACACGCAGAGGAAAGTCCGCTCATTTCGAGCGCGTCTCCAGGTAGGCGGGGCCCGCGAAGGAGACGTCACTGGCCCCGCCGCCTGGTATGGACTTAAAGGGGAACCCCAACGCCGAAAAAGATCGGCGTGGGGGTCCACCCAAAGTCCACAACAGACCCTTGTCCGAGCACGCTACCCGGCCGGCCAGGAAAGGAGGGGCGAGCGAGCGCCCCCCCCCCCCTCCTGAGCCGTACCAGGCCGCGTGCCCTCAACATGGGGGGTGCCTTGGGGAAGGGGGGGCCGCGCGGCCCCCCCACCCCAAAGCACCTTGTCCCCATGTTGATGAGGACAAGGGCCTCTTCCCGACAACCCTGGCCGTTGGTTGTCGAGGTCTGTGGGCGGGGGGCTTATCGGAATCCGGGAGCCCCCTTTAATAAGGGGGCCCCGGATACCGGCCCCCCACCCTATGTGAATGAGTATGGGGTACAATGTACCCCTACCCATTCACCTGTAAAATAAAGTACAAAAAAAAACACAACACACGAGATAAAATAATTTATTGCACAGCTCCGGGGGTCTTCCGTCTTCGGGGGTCTTCTCGCCGGACTCCTCCACTATCTTCTTGTAGCTCTTTTACTAGCGGAGGAGCCCGGCATTCTTCTTCGTCGCCGCGGCCTCTTCTTCCGACTTCAGGGGTCTTGTCCCCCTCTTCGGTTCTTCTGCCGGGCCACCGCGCCTTCTTATAGCTCTTTTACAGGCGGTGGGCCGGTCTTCTGTCGCCGCCGTCGCCGCCGCCTTCCGTTCTTCTTCTTCTTCTCCAGGAGATGTTGACTCGACGATCTCTCCGGCCTCAATGCCAGGGACGCGCTGCGCTGCCACTTATATAGGGACAAGGGGCGGTGTCACATGGCTTTATGTCACATGGGTTGGTGTCACATGGTGACCCCGCCCCCTTACGATGTCACAGTCCCGAGGATGCTGGGACTGTCGCCATGTGACATCAACCCATGTGACCAACCCATGTGACATCAACCCATGTGACACCGCTCCTTGTATAAGTGGCAGCGCAGGGCGTCCCTGGCATTGCGGCCGGAGAGATCGTCGAGTCAACATCTCCTGGAGAAGAAGAAGAAGAAGAAGAACGGGAGGCAGCGGCGACGGCGGCGACAGAAGACTGGGCCACGCCTGTAAAAGAGCTAAAAGAAGGCGCGGTGGCCCGGCAGAAGAACCGAAGAGGGGGACAAGACCCCCGAAGTCGGAAGAAGAGGCCACGGCGACGAAGAAGAATGCCGGGCTCCTCCGCTAGTAAAAGAGCTACAAGAAGATAGCGGAGGAGTCCGGCGAGAAGACCTCCGAAGACGGAAGACCCCTGGAGCTGTGCAATAAATTATTTTATCTCGTGTGTTGTGTTTTTTTTTTGTACTTTATTTTACAGGTGAATGGGTAGGGGTACATTGTACCCCATACTCATTCACATAGGGTGGGGGGCCGGTATCCGGGGGCCCCCTTATTAAAGGGGGCTCCCGGATTCCGATAAGCCCCCCGCCCGCAGACCCCGACAACCAACGGCCAGGGTTGTCGGGAAGAGGCCCTTGTCCTCATCAACATGGGGACAAGGTGCTTTGGGGTGGGGGGGCCGCGCGGCCCCCCCTTCCCCAAGGCACCCCCCATGTTGAGGGCACGCGGCCTGGTACGGCTCAGGAGGGGTGGCGCTCGCTCGCCCCCCCTTTCCTGGCCGGCCGGGTAGCGTGCTCGGACAAGGGTCTGTTGTGGACTTGGGGAGACCCCCACGCCGATTTTTTCCGGCGTTGGGGTTCCCCTTTAAGTCCATATCAGGCGGCGGGGCCAGTGACGTCTCCTTCGCGGGCCCCGCCTACCTGGAGACCCGCTCGAAATGAGCGGACTTTTCTCGGGGCGGGAAAAGTCCGCTCATTTCAAAAGTACGGCGGACTGGCATACACACGGCCAGATTGTCCGCCGAAATGCGAGTCCGGCGGGAAGATTGGAGTGCAACACGGCATTCTAAGTCCGCCGTACTTTCGGGTCAAAAAAGTATGCCGGAGGCTACACACGGTGGGATTGTTTGGCGGACTTGAGTTTGCCGGACTTTTCCACCGGATTGTTTGATCGTGTGTACGCGGCATAAGAGACCGTGTGAATTTTCCCCTCTGGTGATGGATCCTTCCCAGCACTTATTTGTGTGGACCTGCACTCATTGGACTGTTTTTACATCTGTTTTTACTATCTTTCTAGTATTTGGAGTATTTTTACTAGTGTTTAGCGTTGCACTTATGATTTATTATATTGTGATTATTTTCTGTACCAGGAGAATTGTGCCAGCAGCTTTCACTTTTACCATCATCTGTACCATTTGTGATTGTATTTAGTGTGGGTATTTGTGTTTTTTTTTTTTTTTTCATTGAATAGGATGTCTGGAAATCCTATAAATCTTAATGTTGATGATCTTTATGGATGAACGAATATATTGATAATGACTGAAACCTCTTATACCGAGTAACAGCATGTCAGCAATACAGATCCAGAGAGAGCAAGGTGATCCTCAGATGCTATGTGCCAATGACCCTATAGCCTACCTGTTTCGTGATGCATTATCATGTGTTTTTTTCAGCAAATAGGGAAATTATGCTTCTTCAGTAAAACCACCACATTTTAAACCACGTTCTGGCATCATCTACTGTATGTACTTTGGAAAATTGACACTCTGGTGAGTTTACAAATCTTCCACAACGTGCAACACACATATTGGCTTAAAGTTAAAAGTATAATGGTTTCTGGTCAACTGAATTTTATTTTTAGGTTTGCAAGTGTATATACTGTTTTTTTTTAAGTAAGAATAAAAAAATAATGCTTATTTAATTTTTAAAAAAGTAATATAGAGTTCATTCATAGCATCTATCATTATACAAGATTTATATGGCGCCAACAATTGCGCAGCACTTAAAGCGGTAGTAAACCCGATGACTTTTTTTTTCTATACCTGTAAGGCAAAAGGCATATGTCAAGTCACCTTGAGGCGAGGTGACAGATGCACACCGTAGGGATCAGGAGTGCACCGCAAGGTTGTGGACCCTACGGCTGACTGCTGCGGACGGGAGACAGGTCCCACCGGGGTTAGAGCGTAAGATTCCCTGGGGCACGGAGTCTAAGAGCCAGCAGGTGTTCACCAGAGCCTCAAGTGGTGAGGATGGACTTGGCTGCAACTGGCTCCAGGTCGCAACCCCCAGGGTCCCCCAGCTCACACCCACAGTAGGCAACAGGAGGATAGGGATGGTGAGGGACAAAGCCAAGGTCGGGGCCACAAGCAGACGGGAATAGTCAGGGATACGCCAAAAGGTCAGGATCACAGGCAAACAGGGATAGTCAAAGACATGCCAAAGTCGGTAACGGAACAACAG
Organism: Lithobates pipiens; assembly: GCF_037356315.1. Lineage (NCBI taxonomy): Eukaryota > Metazoa > Chordata > Amphibia > Anura > Ranidae > Lithobates > Lithobates pipiens. Next base: position 50,861,651 of record NW_027507791.1, read on the forward strand.
AAGAGCACACGGCAGGTAACAGGAAGCTAACACACAATGGTTGATCAGCAGGGTTGGCTAGCAGTGCACAGGTTAATATAGGGTTCCCTGATAGGGCCTGGGGTGGAGCCATGCTTAGAGGAGAGGTTATAAAAACCACCAGGTGGAAGTGGCTGGCCTCTTAGTCTGAACACATGAGGGGAGGTAAGCAAACAGGAAGATCACTGCATAACCATGACAGCACAATAAGCTAGTATGCGTTGCATACTAGCTCATTATGAAATATTTACCTTAGAACGAGACGTTGGTATCTCATCCAGTCCACGCAGAGGGAGCCAGCATTTTGCCTTGGCATGTCTTCCGGGTTTTGCCGCTCCAGCGCTGTCAGTGGCCAGAGCCGAAATGTCGTCACTCCCCCGCATGCACGTGGGAGACTTCTTTCAGGCATGACCCGGCGTCTGATGGACTTTCAGTCGAGAATCCCCAGAGTGCATGCGCCGCTGGAGGGGAATATCTCCTAAACCATACAGGTTTAGGAGATATTCTTTTTTTTTTTTACATTCAAGAAATATGTTTATTGAAAGGTAATAACAGTACAGAGGAAAAGTACAGACTCGGAGTAGAATCAGACAAAAATAAGGCAGAAGGATACAAATTGCGGGTTAATAAGTGCATCAGGTTATGTCCAGAAAGACAATTATCTAGCAGCTCAGAACTGTTCAGGATTGCAAACCAGGTTTGGCAGCACAGCTAATTGGCCGCATAGATTGTAGCTAACAATGAGTAGCGTAAGATATCCGTACTTCGTGAGATAAAGGAGAATAGGAAGAAACAGAGGAAAAGGGGACAAAGAGGAAAAGGACAGTAAAGGCAGCAGGAAAGGCGGTGGGGGATCTGGTGGACTAAGGGCACTGTATACAGCATGTAATAAATATCACATAGTGGTGGGTCATCTATCTAGCCAACGGTTATTTTGTATTGCCACTAAAACGAACTCCAGGTCACAGGACCAATGTTTTGAATTCTGGCGAGAGCCGGTACGCGAACCAGGGAGACCAGGTCCTGTGATAGCGTTCAATGTTCTCCTCCGATTGTGCTTTAGTGTCCTCCATTTCACAAATGGAAGAAATTTTGAGTAGCCATTCTTTCAAGGAGGGAGAGCGAGTGGTCTTCCAATGCAGAGGAACAAGCGACCGAGCCGCATTAATCAAGTGCCTAGATAAGGAGTTTTTGTACTTCTTCATAGAGAAGTTGGAAATGTTGAGCAGACAACACGCAGCATCTAAAGTAAGCCTGGTCTCCGTGATTCGACGCACCAACCCAATCACGCCACTCCAGTATGGCCTTATCTTTTCACACGTCCACCAAATATGTAACATAGTACCCTTATCTTTGTGACAGCGCCAACATAGGTCACTCGACAGAGGATACCAATTGTGAATTTTGTCGGGTGTAGCATACCAACGGGTAAGTACCTTGTAAGCTGTCTCCTGCATCCTTGTACTGATGGAGCACTTATGAGCCAGTGAGCAAGCCCTTTCCCATTGGACATTAGAGATGTTTACATTCAGGTCCTCCGACCATCTCTCTCTGAACCGGTCGCTTGTTACTGCTTTTAGGTGCTGTAACCACTCGTAGGCTGTAGAGGTTGTTTTTAGAACCCTGTCCCCTTTGAGGCACACCGACTCCAACTCCGTGAGGTCTCTGGTAAAAAGATGTTTACCAGACCGTCGATTAACAAAAGAACGTATTTGGAAATATGTCCACAGGGGCAGGTCGGGTATGTCGTTGTCAGTCTTCAGGTCAGAAAAGTCCTTCATGACTCCCCCATTAAAGCAATGAAGTGCAAGGAAGGGGGAGTTGTTTGTTACTGGGTCGTAACAATTGGTTCCCCAGTCCTGGGGTAAATTCTGGATTGTTTTGTAAGGGCGTGAGGGGACCCAAGGGTGTGGTAAGTCTGTCCTGTTTAGATAGTAAATGGAAGGTGTCCAGTGTTGTCCCTATCAAGGGATGTTTTTTTAGTTGCGAAGGGTACATGGATTTCGAGATCCAGGGGGAAAAAAGCAGAGGTATTGGGGCAGACTCCCTTTCCAACACCACCCACTCCTTTGTATCGGCATGACAGTGCCAATCAATAATGCGGGCAATGTGGGAGGCATGATAGTAATTCCTGAAATTCGGCACCCCCAACCCTCCCAGATTTTTGGGTCTCATTAATAGGGCGAACTTAATACGAGGTGTTTTTCGCGCCCATAAAAATTTCAGCAGTATCGCCTACATGGACCTAAAGAAACTTTGGGGAATTCTGACAGGTAGGGCGCGGATTAGATATAGTACCTTAGGCAGGACATTCATTTTACAAATTGCAGCCCTACCAAACCATGAGAAGAGCTTGGCATGCCAGTGTTGCAAGTCTTTCTCAATTGACCGGAGGAGGGGCACAAAGTTATGGGTGAAAATAGAGTCAACCTTGGGAGTTAACCAAACCCCCAGATATTTAATGGCATACGTGACCCATCTGAAGGTACTATTGTCCATAATATGTTGCAATTTCAGTGCCGGCAATGATACGTTCATCGCTTCCGACTTGGAGTAATTTATTTTAAGGTTAGAGATGTAACCGTATGTCGTGAATTCCTTTAAAAGGGATGGCACTGTTATGTGTGGTTCGGTGACAAAAAATAGGAGATCGTCGGCGTAACCGGCCACCTTAAACTCCTTCCCCCCGATCTCGAAACCCCTCACCGACCTGTTGGTCGTGATCTTTCTGATGAAGGGTTCAAGCGTAATGATGAATAGTAAGGGGGACAGGGGACAACCCTGTCGAGTGCCATTCCTTATGCTTACCCTGTTAGACAACATGCCGTTAATCTTAAGTCTAGCCGAGGGGTTTTGGTACAGGGACGCTATCAGGTTTAACATGCCGGGCCCTAGTCCCACATGTCTGCAAGTCTCAAACATGTAATCCCAGGCTACTCTATCGAAGGCCTTCTCCGCATCGGTTCACAGGAGAAGGCCCTCGATTTTTCGCTCAAGGGCCGCATGTATCAGGTCCAGGGCCTTAGTGACGTTGTCTCTGGCCTCTTTTCCAGGCATAAAACCCGCCTGACTCGGGCCAATCAGTTTGGGAAGAAAAGGTAACAATCTCGTAGCTACAATCTTCGCTAGTAGTTTGATATCTAAATTTAACAGCGAGATTGGCCTATAACTAGCGCAGTTTACTGGGTCTTTGTCCGGTTTTAAAATAACTGCAATATATGCGGACAGAAAGTCAGGTGGGACCCGCCCTCCCTCCGTTAAAGAATTCAAAGTGGCAAGAAGGTGTGGGGCCAGTATGTCCTGGAATGTCTTGTAGTATATGGCTGTGTATCCGTCCGGGCCCGGGCTTTTGCTCGTTTTAAGTTCCTTAATTGCCAATCTGATTTCTGCTTGGCTTATGGGGGCGTCAAGAGCAATAGAGTTTTCCTGTGTAAGTGTAGGGAGTCCCGAGTCATGTAGGTATTCCCGTATCGCTTGTGTTCTATCACTCCGTATGTCTGGGGGTTTATGCTGTGGCGGGAGATTGTAAAGTTTAGTATAAAAATCGTGAAAGTGTTGGGCTATTTTGTCAGTCGTCCTGTCAACATGGCCGTCGTTGTTACGGATACCCGGTATGTTGGTATTATTTGTAAGGTCTCTCAGGGCTCTAGCGAGCAAGCGTCCTGCTTTGTCTCCCTGTTCATAATACACCTTTTTCCGTAGGAACAGGAGACGCTTGGTTTTTGAGTCAAAGAGCTGTTTAAGGGTCATCCGCGCCTCTAGTAGTGTTGTAGCTGAGTGTTCGGACAGAGACTGCTTATGGAGGGTTTCTAAACGACGGATGGCGTGGGTCAGTTGTCTAATTTCGTCTTCCCTTTCCCTCTTCCGCTGAGCCCCCATTGCCATCAGTACCCCCCTAACGGTACATTTATGGGCTTCCCAGAGCAATAAAGGGTCAATATCAGGAGTCACGTTATGCTCAAAAAATTCTTTTATGGCCTCTTCAATTTTTGGGAACAGTGAAGGATCTGTCAGGAGTGAGGAGTTCAGTCTCCACATGGGGGTCGTTTTAGTGTTAGACCCCAAGTCAAGGCTGAGCGACACCGGGGCATGGTCAGAAATAGATTGGATTCCTATATGGGCTGCATGTACCAAGTGTAGATCCCTTTGGGAGACAAATAGGTAGTCGATCCGCGAGTGTCTGTCGTGAGGGATAGAGTAAAATGAAAAGTCTTTATCAGCTGGGTGTAGGTAACGCCATGCGTCTACCAAGTCTAAAGTGTGGAGAAGAGTTTTTATTGTTTTCAGGGTCTGGAAGGAGACAAAAGTTTTCCCGGTAGAAGTGTCGAGTAAGGGGTTGAGCGGGATATTAAAATCCCCTCCTAGAACTAAGCACCCCGACCCAAAGCTCTCAAGTTCCTTCATTATCCTTCTGCAGAAGGCTAGATGGGAGGTATTAGGGAAATATACATTCGCCAACGTGGTAGGCATCCCTGCCAAGGTCCCCTTTAGGAAGATAAATCTCCCGTCTGGGTCCACTAGCTTGTCAGAGAGCTCAAAGTTAGCCCCCTTACTTAAGAGGATAGAAACTCCTTTCGACTTAGAGACATCATTAGTGGAGTGGTGTGCTTCTGTTAAGTAGGAGTCGGTGAGCCTAGGAACCTGGTTTGTTCTAAAATGAGTCTCCTGTAGGAAGACGATCTTTGGCTTACCTTTTTTCAACTCCCTCAATAGGGTTGAGCGCTTCTCTGGGATGTTTAACCCTTTCACATTGTGGGACACCAGCGTAGGCGCTGTGCCCAGTGCCGAGTAAGCCATCGGTCCAGGTCAGAGAGAGATGGTGGGCCGTGTCCAAAATCCCAACCTGTGGAGAGCAGAAAAGACAAACGTATAAATTAACACACCCCCACCGATTCCACCGGAAAGGAGGCCAAGAGAAGCAAACAGGGTACGGGAAAAGGAAACAAAGAAAGAAAAAGGCAAAAGAGAGTCAGATGTAGAGGGGGAGTTAAAGGTAACGACCCACCTGGACTACTAAGTCGTCCAAGTAGGTCAAAAATCTGGAGCCCGGGCGGTAACAGAAGCACCGCCCAGACCCCTAACTGATTGTGAGGACAAGGGAGGCACCCAAACGGAGCTGCGGTCACAACCCTGTACGCAATGACATAAACAAAATGTTGTAAATGCCAGAACGCAAAGGGTATACCAGCAAAGGAAAAAACAATAAACCAGAGGGAGCCAAGCCTTAGCCCCTGTAGCGTACACAACTAGCTATAAAATCCTCTCTGCCATAAGAGGAGACGTATAAAACATAACTGTTAAACGGGTGAACATACTAAACCAGATCTGGGCAAAAGAACTGAGAATCAAACCTGCGAAACATAGAAGTTAGCATCAGAGGGCGCCACCGGCAGAGGTGCGGGTAGAAAGAACGGGCTAACCCACCCCTCCACCACCACACACCCCTCCCGGCCAGCGCCCCCCGTTCAAATACCCCATATCCCATCCCAAGCCAACTTAGGTCCCGTAGCTGTTTAAGCAATAGAGATGTTTTCAGGGTCCAGCGATGGTAGGGCAATAAACCGCCGCGAACCTAACAGCGCCCTGAAGACCAACAAACCCGGGGGGTCCAATGCCGAATCATCATTTCAGATCAGTTTAATGAAAGGCGTAAGTTGCTGAGGTCCAAATATGCCTTAGAACATCCACAGTAATACTGATAGCGCAGGAGTAATAGAAATTGTTTGCCCAGGAAATAAGTGGTGAGGGAAGACCACAAAAACCAGGAACTTGTACACAGGGATCCAACATGGCAACCTCTAGTCTTCAGGCTGGGACCGCGAGGAATGTGCTCTTCTGCGTGGCGTGCCCACACCAGGGCTCTCCTGCCAGGCCTGACGTTGCTTTTTGGAATGGCGCTTGTCGGGCGTCGACACGGGGGAATGGGGCGGACTCCTCTCCCTGGGTGGTAGTGCATACTCCTGGTACCAGTCCGGTAAGTCCACAGGATCTAGGTGCAGGGCGTTGCAAAATTCTGGGAGATCATTCGGTGTGCGGAGCGTGTATTGCTTGCCATTGTGTGACACCAGGAGGGCAAAGGGGAAGCGCCATGTGTAACGGTGGTCCCTGGCCCGACGTATCTCCAGCAGAGGGTGCAGGGCTCTGCGATTTTTAAGTGTTATTTGCGAGAGATCTTGAAAAAGTTTAATGTTTTCGCCGTTAAACACAATCAGGTCGTTTCTACGTGCCTTAAGCATAATTTCCTCCTTCAGGGAAAAGTTCTGTAAGCAGCATATTATGTCACGCGGAGGCAAGGTATCAGGGCCTCTAGCTCGGAGAGCCCTGTGGGCCCGAACGAATTCAATAGCAGAATCCTCCGGCCTCTCCAATACACTATTGAAAACTCTCTGGAGAGCTGGTACTATCTGCTCGGCGGTCACTGACTCTGGCACCCCCCTGACTCTTATATTGTTCCTCCTCCCTCTGTTGTCGAGGTCCTCCATGTGCCTGTTTAACTCAATAAAGTGCTGAGCATGTGTGGAGGTGACATTGTCCAACCGGAGTATTGCTTTGTCTCTAAGCTTCCCTGCTGTTTCAGCGGTAGCCATCTTTTCAGTGAGCACAAGCAGGTTGGTTTTCAAATCTGTGATGGCCGCTGAAAATGATGCCTTGATGTCAGCAGCAAAACCTGACATGTCTGCATATGTGAGGGGATGGTCAGGTCGTGCCATTCTCCTACCGTTATCCTCTGTAGCGGATTGAGAGTCCTCGCTGAGATCACCGTCTGTGTGGACCGACGCCATCTTGCCTCTCTCCGGGGCCCGCTGTGCCATCGCCTGTTTCTGGAATATGTCGGAGATATTCCTGCTAGCTGACACCGCGGTGGATCGGCGGGATCGTGAGTGCTGTGATCCGCGAAATTGTTTGTTCATCCTCGCAGGGTGCTTGACAGAGAGGTGCTTAGGGCTTCAGGCTGCACGGAGCTCCTCTTTCAAGCCGCCATCTCTGTCGCGCGCCAAGCCACGCCCCGTTTGCTTTGTTTTGTAGGTGATGTGCTAGGAGATATTCTTTTTACCTACAGGTAAGCCTTATTATAGGCTTACCAGTAAGTAAAAGTAAAAAAAACTACTATACAACCACTTTAACAATATTAGAGAGACAGTACAGTTGGACTACAACAAGAGGGTTAAAAATTCCCTGCTTGTGAAAACTTACACTCTAATAGGGAGAGGCAAGTGATACAAAAGGTAACAACAATGAGGGATGAGCTGATAGAAGAACTAAAAGTTCAGTAGTCATGAGTAGGTGGGATATGTTTTCAGGAATCACCTAAAGGTGGATAGAGTAGGAGATAGTCCGTCAGATTGAGGTAAGGAGTTCCAGAGGATGGGCTAGGCTCTGGAGAAGTCTTGGAGGTGTACATGGGAGGAGGAGACAAGGGAGCAGGAGAAGGAGGTCTTGGGAGGAGCGGAGAGGACAGTTTGGTTGATATAATGAGACAAGATTGGTGATGTAGCTGGGCACAGAGTTGTGGAGTGCTTTGTATTTAGAATTTTATTTGTTGGGTGATCAGAAGTCAGTGGAGGGATTGGCAGAAAAGGGTAGCGGAAACTGAATGGTTGGTTAGGTGGATGAGTCTGTCAGCAGCATTCATGATGGACTGAAGTTAGGATAGCCTGTGTGGAGGTAGTTCTATAAGAAGGAAGTTGCAATTGTCAAGACAAGAGATAACCAGAGAGTGAATGAGTAGCTTGATGGTTTCATTGGTTGGTAGATGTCTTCTCTCTGCAGTCCTCAATTCCTGTTATAAAGTCACCATCTCTTTCTGCAATCTCCAGGCCAAATGTTGTACCCTTAAAAAAATGAGCCATCTTACCTCTTATATGCTTTTTATTTTAATAATGTCAAAAAAGAAAACGTGATGAATATATTTTGATATTTACTTACATAATACATGTTCAGCAAGTTAAATCAAGTGATTTTAAATTGTATATATCTTATACAGTACATTACACAATTTCAGAAATTGTATCGTATATACCTACCTAGAATCTTAACATTCATAAAAACAAGTGTAGCACTGGCTCCTAAAGAGCATGCGCTATGTTTTTGAAATTTAATGTTACACCTGAACTGCAGTTTGGTTTGGGTATGATTATTATTCCAAATTTGGACCTCAGCATCAGTCTGACTGGACTATAGGGTGTTCAGTCTGGCCATAGGGGCACTGTCTCTTTTGGCAGGCATGGAACCACAGTCTGTTGGGTGCTTTAAGGTTATTTTCTCTCAGAGCCAGCCCAGTGGGAGTGTCACTTTTTCTGTGCTTTCTGGGAGGGGGTACTTAAAATGCGGATGTCACGTGGTTCGGGGTTCCAGTCCAGAAGTATGTTCTGACTCCATGGTTCTGGTCCTCCTGACCAGTCCCCAGGAAGGCTATGGCCTGGGGTGCGGATCCACCCGACTTTATGTCTCGGGGCTGGCTAGCCCGAGGCAAGGAAACTAAAGAAAGGATTCTGAGGTGGTCCGGTGCCGTCTCCGGTTGTGGAGAGGCTGAGCAACTTCGTAGGTATCCAGGGGAGGACTCTTCAGAAGAAGGCCATGTATGGTTTGGCTTCTTAGCAAGAGCCTGGTGAGGCTGAGGGACCTAAGTGATTCCAATCTCGTAGGTATCGCCGAACCGGCTGAAAGATACTGGTACCACACGAATGTTCTACAAATTTCAGTTTCCTACATGTCCTACAACAACGTCTGTGGCAGAGACTTATTCCTAAATGTTCTACAACAACATCTGTGGCAGAGACGTGTTTCCTGATTTAAGCACCTTGTTGGCTGCGAGGCCTTGTAAGAGGGGGGCTATCCAACTTGAGTAAACATCCAGTTGTGAATGGCTATTCTCTGGATTTAGTCAAAGTAAGCAAGTCCTTTATTATTGACTTTGACACTAAGAGTACCTGAACTTTCTTTCTAACCCTCTGATCCTACACTAGAGACTGTTGTTAACTAAGTTTTTGCAAATAAAAATCCCTTTAAGCGGATCTGTCTCTAGTCTCTAAAGTTTCTGCGCCATCTACCACGGGAAACACCTAGACGCAGATCGTGGTGAAGAAGGTAACGGTAAGCCCAATTAAACCAGCAGCTCATTCGGGGGTTAGTGCTACACAAGGATTAGCTTCTTAGATTTTTTTATTTTTTTTTTCATTTCATTTTGGTTACAAAATTGCGCAAGACATTTAACATGAACACATGTCGTAATACAACCCACAGTGCAGCAGTCTAATCAGTCTAATCAGTACAAGAAATTACATTGCAGATTGTGGTCAGCAAGGTTTAGGAAATGTCAGGTTCCCGCTGTCCATGGCAACCAGAAATTGCAACCTAGGGACCACAGTCTGCAACAGAGCAGGAGGTCAGCAACTTCTGAGATGCTACAACTACCACCTCTAGTGCCAGCAATCATTCCACCATAAGAGTGGCTTAGATTCCACATCTTACCTAGGATAAGGTTGATCACATATGTATCGATGTGATCATTTGTTACCAGAAACATTTACATATAATAATAATATAATATGTAAAAATCTGTGGTTTCAATCAATACTTCTTATGGTTTTAAGTGATAGCAATTTAATTGAATAAGCAAATGGGTCATTGAAATTGAAAATTATGTGAAATTGAAAAATTGCCTGATTATTTAATAAGATATATATATCCATGTTGTAAAGATTAGCTTCAATGGTAAGAGCATTGAGTAAAACTGTAAATATCGTCAGAACTATCACTGATGGTATGGCATGATGGATAAGTATCTTCCTGTATTTCTCAGCATCGAGGACACCATTGATCAGGCAACCTTGAGGACTGTAGACGCAGTGGTTGACCTAGGAAACTTAATGCAGCAGATGAAGGACACATCATGCTTACTGACCTTTGACAGATAGAGTTAAGTCACATAGCCTCTTTTCCACATCAGACGTATAGGTTTTAAGCTAAAATTCTTCCATGAAGACCACTTCTTGCCAGACTTCTCCAGACAGTAGATGGTTGTACCTGGATTCCATTGGTTTCCACCAGTTCTGTGTGGAAGATGTCCATCAGTACCATCCACACAGAACTGGTGGAAACCAATGGGACCCAGGTATACCCATCTACTGTCTGGAGAAGTCTGGCAAGAAGTGGTCTTCATGGAAGAATTGTGGCTTAAAACCTATACCTCGGATATGGAAAAGAGGCTATGTGACTTAACTTTATCCACTTCGGTTCTCACTCCTGTTCACCCCTTATGGACCAGAGCAATTTTGCTATGAGTCTGTTTATTCAGCAATAATTCTGTCTTTATTTAAGATAACAATATAATACATAAATTGTTTTTTTAAGGACAAACAAGGCTTTCTTTCTGTGAATATTGTCCTGCAACAATTCTTTTTTCTAGCAATCCTTAGACAATTAAACATAATAAAAGTAAAATAAAAGGCACTTTTTTTTTATTTTATTTTTTTGAGCATTGTTAGTTTAAAAATAAATGGTGTTACTGCACATAAAAAGTTTACATTTTACTCTGCAATTTGTCATTTTTAAAACAAGACTAAAATTATGATTTTGGTAAAAAGCATTGCAAGGTTATTTACAAATGAAGTAAAGTTTTTTTTTTTTTTTCAATTTTTGTGATACGTGTAAATATATGTAAAAATATTAATGAACAAAGCAAACAAAAACAGAAAGAAAGTTTAAATGTAAGTTAATAAAATAGAAAACATACATTAAAAAATCACCAGAAAAATTATAATATAACAGAGAAGGAGAATAGGGAGTTAATTAGGGCTGATTAGCTTAAACTAAGGGTTAATAAGGGGTTTAATAGAGGAACATTTAATAAAAAAAACCCAAAAACTTTTTTTTAGGCCTCATGTACACTGCTGCTGGTAAATGGATATTTAGGAGCAGTTGAGCATTTTTTTCAGCTGACCCGGCCTGAACTCTCCTCAGTTATCTCATCAGTACATGAACACAGGGTCGTTTATAGTCGTTTCTAGGCAGTTGAGTTTAGAAGCATTTATTGGAAAGCCAAAAAAATGCGACCAGGACAGATGCTCAGAGGCATTTGAAACGCCAAACGCATGTAGCAGCTTGTAAACGCGGTAACTCACGCTTAGCTGTTTTTTGTTTACAGGCGCTTTTAATTTTTGACTATTTGAAAAAAAAGCTTCTAAACACAAACGCGCCAAAACGGGCGTTTTTAAACGTCAGTTATTATCTGCCAAGTTAAATTGTTCAGGAGAGGTTGTATAACATCCCGTGTACATTTATGGCGCGTACACACGATCGCACTATCAGGCAGACTTGGCTACACACGATCACTCCAAAAGTCCGACGGATTCGAACGTGATGACGTAGAATAAGGAAGTTAATAGCCAGTAGCCAACAGCTGCCCTAGCGTCAGTTTTAGTCTGCTGGACTAGCATATAGACGAACGGATTGTCCGCTAAAAGTCGAGTCCAGCGGTCAATTTTGAAGCCTTTGAAGTCTCATTTCTAAGTCCGCCGGACCTATGGGAAGAAAAAGTCCACTGGAGCCCACACACGATCGAATTGTCCACCGGATAGTCCGATCATGTGCACGCGGCATAAGCCTTACCTGTTAGGTTGCTTTAACTGACTTCATCTGCAGATTGAAGTTCGTCCCTTTGATCTGTAAATGAATAAACAGAAAAATACAAAATGAAACAAAGTTTCATTGTAGCTTTCTGTATTCACTGCTTAAAGTGGAATTTCAGTAATGTTTTCATCTTTCCATCTATTAAATCTTCTGCCCTTGTTGCTTTAACTTTGGATAGTAAAACATTTTTTTCTGCCTGTAAATGCCTTATGCAGCCCACTTCCTGTTTCTTGTCTGGAAAAAAAGCCTAGGCTTATGACATCCTACACAGCTCTCGCTCTCACTCTCCTGAGAGTTTGCCAGGAAGGAAGGGGGGATGAATCATAAGAGGGCCAATGAGAGCTGCAGATCTGGAGGTATCTCTGTGTAAATCCATGAAGTGAACAGGCAGCAGCTTCAGCTGCCCACAGTTAAAATGGTTGCAGCCAGACTCGGTGGAGGGAGATTTCTGCAGCATATTTGGCAAGTACAGAATCACAGTATATATAAAATAATATGCAAACTGGTCGGAGGGAAGCTTTATAACGACAAATATGCTTTTATTACAAATTATGTGAGCAGACCGCCGTTCCTTTTTAAGCAATGTTGTTTCTAAACATTGCCAGACTTACCTGCTGAGGTTTCCCGATTCTTCACTCTCCCCGGTTGGTGAGAATACTGCTCTAGTACTTGCTCCAGCTACTCACTGTGGTCGCTGGTAAAAAGGTGGATGGTCCCTTAGTGGAGACAGCTTCCCCTCTACCTCCGACCATGACAGGTCCTCCAGCCGGCAGAACCGTCACTTCTGATTGTACTGCAAGCCGCAATCCCAACCCTGCACTGCTCTCTTGCTTCTGGATAGGCCCTCAGATAGCCTAGCAGTCAGATGAGCCAGGGATAGGCCCAAACAACAGCCTAGCAGCCTGGGCAGCACAACACACGTTCACCCAGGCAGCCGCCCAGGTGGCAGAGGACACTGATCACCTGACTCCACCCAAAGATATAGGTTCTCCCAGCAGACCAAGGGATTTAAGAAAACATCTGCCCATTGGCTGAGATATGCCATATACTCATAATCTGACCTTGCAGTGCTCTTGTCTTATTTAATGCCACCAAGTGCCTGGTCATCTAGTGACAACAGAGAAAAGTGCAGCAATCACAGACTTATGCCCCATACACATGGACAGATTTTCCAACGGGAAATGTTCAATGGGAGCTTGTTGTCAGAAATTTCGACCGTGTGTAGGTTCCATCGGACATTTTCCGTCGGTATTTCCGGCAAACAAAACTTGAGATCTGGATCTCAAATTTTCTGACAACAAATTCCATTAAATTCCGATCGTGTGTACACGATTTCGATGCACAAAGTTCCACGCATGCTCAGAATCAAGCAGAAAAGCCGCACTGGCTATTGAACTTCATTTTTCTCGGCTCGTTGTACGTGTTGTATGTCACCGTGTTCTTGGCGAACGGAATTTCCGACAAGATTTGTGTGACCATGTGTATGGAAGACAAGTTTGAGCCAACATCCATCAGAAATTTGTTGTCGGAATGTGCGATCGTGTGTACGCGGCAATAGAGTGAAATCAATTGATCCTCAACAATTAGGTAGCTATAGATGGCAGGTGTAAAAATATACTAAAGCGCTAATGTGAATAATATTATATATATGTGAACTGATGCGCAAAAATAAATTGTTTTGAATGAATAATTGCACTAATATTAACCTACTAATATTGCACAGTGTACCACCAAATTAAGTGAATAATATTGAACATATAGTGAACCATACAAAATATAAGAAATATATAAAATATATAAAATTCCTTCTGTGTAATGGTAACAATAGAGCAAACTTTTTCCACAGGTAAAAGAATATCACATTCCACTGTGTACAAACCAAAGTCTCTGCTAATAAATTCACATACGTGGGACTAGATAATCAAGCCTTAATGAGTCTTCTGAGTAACAGATGGTTCATTCAGAGATTTCACTGCTAATTCCCATGGATGAACTTCCAGCTTTCAGCAGGACTTCCCCGCAGGATAGATCGCATATGAAATGATCAGTTTCATACAGCATAACGCTGGGATCTCCTCATACGCTGACAGTGCACACAAAACACTGCTGGTAACAGGCTCCTCCTCCCGACTAGTTGCGTCACTGGACACGCGATTTTTTCCTTTTTCCTGACTTTCCTTCAAGCCTCTGTTTGAGATTTGTTGTTTACAAGTTAAAAACATTTTTTTGCTAGAAAATTACTTAAAACCCACAAACATTATACTTTTTTTTTTCTAACAGCTTAGAAAATAAAATGGCGTCGTTGCAATACTTTCTGTCACACTGTATTTGCTCAGCGGTCTTACAAGCGCACTTTTTTAAAACAAAATACACTTTTTTGAATAAAAAAAAGGGGAACAGTAAAGTTAGCCCATTTTTTTTTATATTGTGGAAGATAATGTTATGCCGAGTAAATTGATACCCAACACATCACGCTTCAAAATTGCGCCCACTCGTGGAATGGCGACAAACTTTTACCCTTAAAAATATCTATGCTCAAAGTTTAAAATTTTTTACAGGTTGCGAGTTACAGAGGAAGTCTAGGGTTAGAATTATTGCATGTGATATATGTGATACCTCACATGTGTGGTTTGAACATCGTTTTCATATGCAGGCGCTACTCACGTATGCGTTCGCTTCTTCATGCGAGATCGGTGGGACGGGGCACGTTTCGAAAAATATATATTTTTTCTTATTTATTTTACATTTTATTTTTACACTGTTCTTTTAAAAAAAAAATTGTGTCACTTTTATTCCCTTTTAATAAGAAAAAAAGCATGGTATGACCTCTTAAATATGAGATCTGGGGTCAAAAAGAATATTTACACTATAATGCAATAAAAAAAAAAAATATGACCCTTTAAGAGCTATGGGCGGAAGTGACGTTTTGATGTCGCTTCCACTCAGCAACGGTATGGAGACGGGTGGGGGCCATCTTCCCCTCACTCGTCTCCATACCCAGCAAGGGAGAATATCCGATTGCCTCTGCCACTGGCGACAGATGCAGTAAGTGGTGGGAGGGGGGTCCTCTCCCGCTGCCGATTAAAGTGATCTCTTGGCGAATCTACCACAGAGTCCACTATTATCGGAAACGGGACTGCAGGCCAAAGAAGAGGATACCGGGGTTATGTCAGCTAGCTGCTGCCATAACAACAATATTTCACTTCAAAGTTAGGACGTATATCAGCGTGTGGCGGTCTGGAAGTGTTTAATGTCTGAACAAACTTTCGTAAAAAAATATACTGGTATATGGCCAGCTTTAGGCCAGTATTTATTCATTGACCCCCAAGGTCTTGGTTGGTCCTAAGTTGTGCCAAAACAAAATTTCAGTAATGAGTATTGAATAGAATAGACAGCCATGCATGAGCGCCTAGAAACAGGGCCAAAGTGATTAACAGCTGAATTGCAATTTTGTGCAAACATTACCCTCCTGTGTGGTTCATGCTTAGGTAAGTACACATTATTTTCAATGCAACCAAAACTGCCTTTCGTAGATCAAAACCAGATGGTAATTCTAAGTCAAAACTCCAGTTTATGGTGTTTCCCGCCAAAGAATGCCAGATGTCACTTTGGGGCTTAACACGGGACAGGTCTTAACAGGCAGGTATTAGCCCCGACCCACAACATAGAGTCTCCATTCATGTATTAGACGGTGTAATCACTTCTGTCTTGATGTGATGGATGAGGAAAACACATCCGAGGAACAACACACAACCTGATAGTGCCAGACGTATTATGTTCACTGTTGTATAATCCGTTCTGCGTTTTCCTCCTAAAATTAGAACATGGTACATTAGTATAGTAGGGAAATTACTAAAAACTTTGAAATGTACAACACTTTCAACAGTTTGTATTCACTATATTATAGGTGCACTCATGTTATTCCTATTCACATACAGTATATGGGATGTGCCACTCTATTACAATTTACTTTAGTAAGGTCTCTGTTCTGGTATTGCCATTACAATATATATCTACGAGAGCTCTGGCTACTTTAAATCTGAGTAAAGGGAAGGCTCAATATACTAATTGATTGCATTATTTTATGCTTTATCATAGATCTAATTTGAACTGGACAGAGTGTTGGTTTTGTGTATATTATTTTACAACAGTGAGCTTATGTGTCGGGTAAAAAAGAAGTAGAACTGGGAGAGAAGTTGGGTCCATTGTGGTCTAACTATTCTACTATTTTTGTACATTTGCATAAACAGTAAAGGTCCTCTATTTCTCAATTGTGGTATGTTATGTGTTTAGCTAGTGAGGGGCATTTTTTGGCACAAATGAGTCAAGGATAATTGAAATGTAGCGCTAAAGAAATGTATAGCCCTTTGCCAAATGTAGGCTGCATAAGGCTTATAATAAAATATCAGGGGCCAGGCAAACCAATGCAGGAGTTCATCAGACAGGATTCATTATAACCATTATGCACTTTCTGATCTTTAAACTTAGGTCAGCTGGTTTCGAAGAACCTCCTCAACATTAGCAATTCAACCCTCGTCTTCGTATTCTGATGTACTCAGGACTGTAGCCCAGGAGAATCAAAGACAGAGGATCACAGTTCAGAGGATCAGAGACATGTTTTTTATTAGAGGGGATCCTACCACCATCAGAAACTGCGATGAAGAGCTTCTTTTCCCAGCATCTCCTCAAAGTTCCAGATTTTGAGCACCCTTTGGGATGATGGCAGTAAATTTGCCATCTCACCCTTGTATTGGGGATCTAATAGAGTGACCACCCAATAGCGGCCTCCTCCTTTGATTACCCAAATCCTGGGGTACTTGTGCAGGCTTTTGAACTTAAAGACCCCAGTCACCAAAATGTGCCTGCAGTAGAGGACCTAGAATCCCTCCCAACCTCATCCCACCCACATACAACTTCTGGGATTGGGAAAGGATGAAACCTCTCACTTGAAGTCTGCCCCATTTCCTACTCCACCTCACTGGCAGCACCTCTTCCCTCCTCCCTGTATTCTTCCTCTGCCCCCTGCTGCCTCATTGCATTCCACATGATGGTGGAGGGCAGGAATGGCCTTCTGGGCAAAATAATGGCAGCTGGGAAAGTCTTCTGGTAAGAATAATGGCAGTTTGGTAGCGGCCACTGTGGTGTAGCACAGGCTAAAAGAGGTAAGTCCTTAATCTGGAATCAAATAAACTGCAGATCCAATAGTTTTGCCCAGCTAGCATTAAGATGCAGGGCATGTAGGTGATTTGGAGAATTTGTTTTCCATATACCTCTAACTTTAGGTCTGCTTGAATTTTTTTAAATACATTTAATGACAATTATGGCAATAGAGGGATAAATATGTGGCGCTTTGGATCACACTCCTGATTGTCTCTGAGAAAATAAACTCTAATTTTTATTGCAAGATAAGTGCTTACATACGTTTCTGACACTAGCCAATTTCTATCAAAAACATACTTAAAAGTGTTACTAAACCCAAAACAGTAAAATTAGTCTGTATATGCAGTAAAGCATGCTTGTTATACCCACTGAACCTAAGGGGTTAATCCTCCGGATTGTGTAAAAGGGCTGTTTGGTCCTGTCCGCTCTGATCCTCCCCTTCTTTTACTGTCCCCAATCCATCTGCTGATAGAATAGAGTCTAGGAGGTACTCTGCACATGCTCAGCTTGGTGTGTATTGCTAGAGAGTTTTTATTTCCTGGGAGGGGGCATGTGATTAGCACAGGGCCAATCAGCACTGTCGAGACAGAGGGTCAGGAGTCATGCAGCCTCTTAGGACTGTCAGAGCAGAATAAAAACCTACTCCTACAAGCTTTAACCAGTGCTCAGCCAGACACTGATAGAAGTGACAAGACCGCTATATACTGCTGATGAGAAAAGGTATTTATCAATTTATATTTACTAAAATAATTGCATTTCCATGTTCTGTGTGTAATGGATGACATTTTGGATAAAATGTCATACGCATGTAAATTTTGTTTTTGCCTCAGAACAGTAGGGGTTCTGAGGGTTAATTATGTAGGTTAGGCCTCAACACAAGTCTGGCCAGGCTGTGTTTGGAAGTTCTGCCTGGTCATGTGAGCGGTGAGGTACACATGACAGGCCAGAACCAGGTCTGGTTGGATGTTTAAGTATCAGCCTTCTTGGAACCAATCAGTTGGAGTGCCCGCTGAGGACTCTGGGAAGGGGTACTTAAGCTGTGTGGGTTACGTGTTTAGAGGAGAGAGGAGTTTGTGAGACCTGTGGGGTCTGGTCTTGTTCCAGGACCGGGGTAGGCCCCTGATAGACCCATCTGGTCTGGCGTAGGGATCCATCTGTTCCCGAGTCTCGGACGCGGCTGGTCCGAGGCGCAGTAACTGAGGGAGGATTCAAGGTGACCGGGTGTGCTCTTGGCTTAGAGAGGCACCACAGCTCGTGGAAGTGACTGGGGGAGGACTCTTCGGAGGAGGGTCGGCAAGTGGCATCCTGGGAAGTGCCTGGTTACTGAGTTGGGAAGGACATTGAGAAATTCACGTTTTTCTAGTACCATTGAGGAGATGGGAAACGTTCCAGGTACTGAAGAAAAGGTTCCCGTTCACCCTTAGTTACAACTTGTACACGTTCACGGGACTGTTTCAAGTTTTGAGTCAACGTGCTGACTGCCATGATCTCTGGCTAGAGATTTAGAGGAATTAGGTGGAATTAGAGACTTTGCTAGACCTGCAGTTCAAGGTGCCTGAGTTCTTCACCCATACCCTCTGTTCCTTAAGAGACTGTGTTGTCTGAAAATTATTATCGCAAAATAAAACCTTTTAAAGAGGACTTCATCTGTGTCAGTGTGCAAGTTGTTGGGTATCAACTCTGGGAACCCCTAGACGTGGAAGAGCAGGCCACAGGAAGGTAACTGGTAAGCCCAACAAGTCAAGGCCGCACAGTAAAGGTTGTGGCCGCTACATGTGTACTGTGGAAGACCAGATATAGTGAGTGCAGGGTCCTGGGTTTAGAAATACTTTAAAGTCTACAGTTTTAATATATTGGGAATAATTGGGATTACAGAGACGTGGTTCAGGGAATGTGAGGTTGTAGTTTTTGTGCACTAAGTTTTCACATTTTAATAACATTTTAAGACAATGAAGTGTGGTACACTGAAAAAAATAAATCAATAACATACACAAAATATCTGATGCCAGAATACATTTTTACT
The DNA here is from genome assembly GCF_037356315.1 of Lithobates pipiens. Lineage (NCBI taxonomy): Eukaryota > Metazoa > Chordata > Amphibia > Anura > Ranidae > Lithobates > Lithobates pipiens. Next base: position 50,880,483 of record NW_027507791.1, read on the forward strand.
GATGCTGTCGGTGAGAATTGTTTTGTTCTGTAACACCACATAGAGCTTAAAGGCATCTCCCCAGAATGTAATTTAAAGGATTGGGGTTCTAACTTCTCCTCCTTAATTGCATTTAATTGCATTAAATTAACCCATAGATACATAGGCTAACCCATTAGCCTATGTATCTATGGTATTTTCAAAATAAAAAATGGCAGAATTTAGTATCAAGATTTATAGACTTCCCTGGGGTTAGCATCAAAGTTTGGGGTTAATGGATTACAAGCAGGAGTCAACCAACCCCTTGCGACTTGAATCCAGGCAGATTCACTTATTTTTGGCTAGCGAGGTATTGGGTATATTATAGTTAAAACATTATGGATTCAATGTGCGTTTATGGAGAACCTCCAGACTAGAGCTCATTCTTAAAGATTTCAGCAGTTGTACCATCGGGGCCTTTCCACTTTATCTACAGAATATTGGTGTGTGCAGATCTTTAATAGGGTTTGACCAGGAGACACGGTTTTATCCCATGGTTCAGCCATGTAATATAACTTTATATCAACATTGTGTATAAGCTCTCTCTTTCATACTGCGATCCCAGTGCCCTAACTATTACACATTATTACCTTGTATCTGGAAATATAATTCTTCACTTCTTTTGATGACACTGTTGGTCGGAGTTCTTACTTCACAGTAATAATTCCCAGAATCCTTTGGCTGAGCAGACTGGACTTCATATTGATGAGATGAACTAAATTTCTGAACCTCTAGTCCATCTCTGTAGAAAGCAAACTGAAGTTCTGTCCCCTGTCTGGGTGGACTGAGACTTGTGTCACATATCAGGGTCATGTTGTCACCTTCTGTCTTTGGATACAGAATGGTGGTAATATTTGGCTTTGAGAACAGGTCTAGGAAAAAAAAAACAATTGTTAGATTTAATAATAACATGGAACACAAACTAAAAGATAAATATGTCCACCTAAACTACTAGCAAGCATGGTTGACTCCTGACATTGGGTCACTTTGTGTCTGAAGAAGTCATATTTTGCTCTGCTTTGTAAAAATAGTTATTTCACAGGAATAATTCCCTAAATCCTCCAGCTCAATGGATTGGATGCCATTTTAATTGGATGAATTGAATCTTTTAACATTCTCTGCAGTAAGCAAACTGTGGTGTCACTTGAGTCTGCGGGTTCTACTGACATCACATCCAAGATGTAATAGGTCAAACAGAGCGCCAAACAAAAATCCTTGGGAGTCCAGAGTATTTAAATATTTAACTGATTATAACTGGAAGAGCAAAAGGACAGCCAATTTGTTTTAAGGGCCATACACCCCTCCCTTCATTAGGGGAGAGCTGGACACAAAATACTCCCAAAAAGACTAATCTGCTGAAGAGGATATTATAAATCACAGTCAGTGTTGATGTTACCAGCAGAAATGGCAAGAACCATATGGGCAATTAAAGATTTTGAACTCTCGAGGATTTTTGTTGGGCACTCTCATTGACTTATTAAATTTGCGGTAAGCTACCAAACACAAGCCATTAGGCTCAAATAATGATTTAGTCTGCCTTTTGATGATCTGTGAAAACGCATGTCCAGGAGCCTACCACCACATCTTCTTCATTCCATCCAAGTAGGAGGTACCCAACAGCAGTCTCACGGCTTTTGGATTTCACAGGGGAGGCTTTTACAACAAAATCATACCGTATCTCACAAAAGTGAGTACACCCCTCAGATTTTTGTAAATATTTTCTTCTATCTTTTCATGTGACAACACTGAAGAAATGGCAGCTTGCTACAATGTAATGTAGTGAGTGTACAGCTTGTACAACAGTGTAAATTTGTTGCCCCCTCAAAATAACGCAACACACAGCCATTAATGTCTAAACCACTGGCAACAAAAGTGAGCACCCCTAAGTGAAAATTGTGGAAATTAGGCCCAAATTAGCAATTTTTTCTCCCTGGTGTCGTGTGACTCATTAGTGTTACAAGGTCTCTGGTGTGAATGGGGAGCAGATGTGTTAAATTTGGTGTCGCTCTCACTCTCTTATACTGGTCACTGCAATTTCAACGAGGCACCATTTGGCAAAGAACTCTGAGGAACTACAAAAAAGAATTGTTGCTCTACATAAAGATGGCCTAGGCCAGTGATGGCTAACCTTGGCACCCAGATGTTTTGGAACTACATTTCCCATGATGCTCAACTACAATGAAAAGTGTATGAGCATCATGGGAAATGTAGTTCCAAAACATCTGGGGTGCCAAGGTTCGCCATCACTGGCCTAGGCTATAAGAAGATTGCCAATACCCTGAAAATGAGCAGCAGCATAGTGGCCAAGACCATACAGAGGTTTAACAGGACAGGTTCCACTCAAAACAGGCCTCACCAAGGTCAACCAAAGAAGTTGAGTGCACGTGCTCAGCATCATATCCAGAGATTGTCTTTGGCAAATAGATGTATGAGTGCTGCCAGCATTGCTGCTGAGGTTGAAGGGGTGGGAGGGCCAGCCTTTCAGTGCTCAGACTATACGCCGCACACTGCAAATTGGTCTGCATGGCTGTCATCCCTGAAGGAAGCCTCTTCTAAAGATGATGCACAAGAAAGCCTGCAAACAGTTTGCTGAAGACAAGCAGATTAAGGACATGGATTACCAGAACCATGTCCTGTGGTCTGATGAGACCAAGATAAACTTATTTGGTTCAGATGGTGTAAAGCGTGTGTGGCAGCAACCAGGTGAGAAGGACAAAGTGTGTCTTGCCTACAGTCAAGCATGGTGGTGGGGGTGTCATGGTGTGGGGCTGCACGAGTGCTGCCGGCACTGGGGAGCTACAGATCATTGAGGGAACCATGAATGCCAACATGTACCGTGACAGACTGAAGCAGAGCATGATCCCCTCCAATTGGAGACTGCAGGGCAGTATTCCAACATGTTAACAACCCCAAACACACCTCCAAGATGACCAATGCCTTGCTATAGAAGCTGAGGGTAAAGGCGATGGACTGGCCAAGCATGTCTCCAGACCTAAACCTTATTGAGCACATGCGCGAGGGATCCAAGATGGCCGCCAGCGCCTGATCCTCCGCACCACGCCGGACCAGGGGAGCTTGCAGAACGGCGAATAGCTCGCCAGGAAGGTGACACTCCGAGGCCCCTGTCTCCCGATTACCCAGGGATCCCCCCCGAATGTCCGCTGTAGCGACCAGGCGCGATCTAGTGCCACAATTTGAGGCGGCCTCCAGAGCGGGGTGTACCAAGATGGCCGCCGCGGCCGAAGCACACAGACAGCGTGCAGCACACAGCGCGGAACACGGCGCTGACCACAGGCAAGTGCTATCCCCGGCCATCCTGAATTATACACCCACAAACCAGGGGAACTTCCCCATGCGCGGAGCCCCATCACCGGCCTCCACAGAGTCCCTGATAGGCATGTCTATGGCAGACCAGGCCTTGTCTCCCGCGGAGGACTGCAGGCCTTCATTCCAAGGCCCCATCTTAGCAGATCAGTTCCCTCAGGAACAAGACTTGTCCACAGCAGACCTTTTTATCAAACTCTCGTTGTTACTTGAAAGGGGATTGGCCTCCACAGCAGCGAAAATCACCGGGGAGATTAAATCAGACCTATAAAACATTGGTCAGAGAATGGAAGCTATAGAATCTAAGCTTGATGTTACGGCCGCAGTTGCCAATCAGAACTCTGACTTGATACATTCCATGCAAGACCAGTTGGACACAGCGCTATCGCGAATTGACGACCTTGAGAACAGGTCGAGACGTTATAACTTCAGAATCAGAGGGCTGCCGGAATCCATCACGGACGTGACTGCTGCCACCCAAGACCTGATCAAATCGCTATTGCCCAATATTGATCCTCAGCGATTGGAGCTGGATAGAGCCCACAGGGCCCTGGGTCCTCCCAGGAAGGACGGCCTGCCCAGAGACGTAATAGTTAAGCCGCATCACTATGCAGTAAAGGAGGAAGTAATGAAGCAGGCCCGTGTGGCCCCACAGGTGACATGTCAAGGCCATGTGATTCAAGTGTTCGCAGATCTGGCTCCGTCGACCATTCAACGTAGACGTGCTCTGAAACCACTTTTGAATGTTCTTATTCAGAAGGACATTAAATATAAATGGGCATTCCCCTTCGCGGTTAAGTTCACACATATGGGAGCAAACTACTCCTTCGCCAACTTTTCCTCTGGCGAACAAATCCTTCTACGCCTGAAGCTTATCTCCCAAGATGCCGGAATGGACACATCGGCAGCTCCACCGACGTCGTCAAAAAGACCCCCCCCGGCCAGCCCATCAATCCCACTTTGGTCCAAATCCAAGTCACGACGCTCCGGTGACAATGGTCACACCTGAAATTCTTTGGTCAAGTCCATTCCCTACATCTCCCGTGATCAGAGATGGTCGCGCAACTCGACTCACCTCTTGTTGACTGTTCCTGGGTAACCGTACCTCGGAAACTTCCCATGTTTGAAGAGGGCCTGTGTCCCCTACAATACCACCGGAACTCCTCTGTTTCCCTATTTCCCACCTTTTTGGGGTTTTTGTTTTGTGTTTGTTCGATACTAGACTTTTTCTTCCTCACGGTACAAGATATTTGCCTTCATAGTACATGAACGTAAGCTGAACATGACTGTTCGAATTAGACACAAAATTTTTTGTCTATTTTTTATATACTATTTGCTCCTTTATATGACTACTCTCCTGGGTGGTGCACATGTTTACAACACAAGTTAATGTTTTTTCCTTTGCTTCATGTGTGTTCCTGGTGGTATTTTCACGTTTAATTTCTTCAAGCCGCTTTAGTGTTATGCTATCTACATTTTTCAGAAGCCCCTTGGTCCGGGGCGGTACACATGTGCCTTTGCCTACCCCCTGCAACCCTTCGGGATTTCAGGGGCTAGGACTTCCGAGAGCATGCTCTCTGTGATTTCTTTTTTCTCTTCGGAGATTTCTGACTCCGGAGTTTCTCTCTCCCCTCCGGAGGCAGGCGCTTTTCTTGGGAGACTACTTTCTACTCTCTTCCCTCCCCCCCCCCCTCAGGTAGAATGATTTGTGTTTGCTATTTTACCCTCACTATTTGTTTTTTGATTAGCAGGGTCTCCGCTACTAGAGATGGCGATAGCATGACTCTCTACGAAACTGGAAATCTCCTCTTAGGTCCCAGAAATTTTCTACTAATGGTAAGTGAAGATGTGTGTGCCCGAGATCCGAACCTCTGCTCCTATGGCTGATACCATTCCTAAGTTGTTGAAGCTAGCTTCTCATAATGTGCAAGGGCTAAATTCTCCCCTTAAACGCAAGAAACTGTTCAGCCTATACAAATCCCTTAGACTAGATATTTTATTTCTTCAGGAGACGCATTTCCCGAGCCGGTACAGCCCACCTTTCCTGCATGCCAACTATCCCAAATTTTTTCTTGCGAATGCCGAGAACAAGACAAGAGGAGTTGTAGTTCTCCTGGCGAGAGACTGTAACTTCACGTTGACTTCTGTTTTCAGGGACCCAGATGGCAGGTTTATCTTAGTGAAAGGCCTTGTGGAAGGGCAACTGTATTCTCTGATATCATACTATGCCCCTAATAAGGGGCAAGACAAGTTTTTTGTGAAACTCTTCCACACCCTTAACCCTATGCTCGAAGGTAAAGTGATTCTTGGGGGGGACTCTAACGTAACTTTTGAACAGGAACTAGACAGAACTAGACCCTTAGGGCAACAGCTTATTCGTCCATGCAAGGTCAGCCACAGAATAGCAAAATTGTTACACTCTCAGGGCTTAACTGATGCATGGAGGGAACTAAACCCGTCCACTAGAGACTACACGCATTACTCTGCTCCTCATAACACATATGCTAGGATTGACCACCTTTTTGTTCAAAGTCATGCGCTCCCCTCTGCTGAGCGCTCTTTGATAATAGACACGGTCCTCTCAGATCACGCGATTGTGGCGCTATACCAACGCCTCACCTCCCAATCCCCGGGTTTTAAGACTTGGAGACTTAATGAATCCCTCCTGACAGACCCTAGCAGAATCCCCGATTTAGAATTAGTACTACAGGATTACTTCAAACGCAACACTCCTAAAGATACTTCTATGGAGACAGTGTGGGCGGCACATAAGACAGTGATTAGGGGTGAATTCATAAAGCTGGCCACTCACTTAAAAAAGGAAAGAACCTCTGCAATCGCCAGATTGGAAATGGAATACGCAAATCTCAGAGCGAAACATAAAAAAAAAACCCTAAAAGAAAACATCCCACAATTGGACAAAATAAAGCTGGAACTAAACCTAGCCCTCACGACCCGTGCGGAGAAAAGTATCAGATGGAGTGGTAATAAATTTTACACTCAAAAGGATAAAATAGGTTCTATGCTTGCCTCCAAACTATTCCCCAAACAGAGATCGCACGGTATGCCCCACATCAGATTGCCAGGGACTGGACTTTCGTCTAATCCAACGAAAGTCCTGAAAGCTTTCCAAATTTTCTACTCTGATCTCTACTCCGCTCCTAAGACTGACCCCCTAGATGACATCAACTCCTTCTTAGACACGTTACCAATTCCTCGTATTTCTAATGCACACCGAGACGTCCTCGAAGCCCCCTTTACGGAAGAGGAGGTTCTCGAAACTATTAAGGGACTGAAAAGTAACTCAGCCCCTGGGCCGGATGGGCTATCTAACACCTATTACAAAAAGTTTGCAAATATTTTAGCACCACATTTGGCCAAATTTTGTAACCATAAAACCAAAGGAGACCCGCTTGACCCTCTTCTCAACTTAGCTTTTATCTCTGTAATTCCCAAGCCAGACAAGAATCCAGAAATTGTAGACAATTACCGCCCGATCTCACTTATTAATTGCGACCTTAAGATCCTAACTAAAATGCTAGCAAACAGACTAGCTTCTTTCATATCCATATACGTCAATAAAAATCAGGTGGGGTTCATCCCCGGACGACAGGGGCCAGACCAAATTCGAAGGGCCATTGATATCATTTCAATATTACAATCAAACTGGGACGGCGGCCCTAAACAAGAAGGTATGCTCCTTTCGCTAGACTTAAAAAAAGCTTTTGACTCAGTCTCCTGGAACTACCTCCTTTTGCTCCTGGACAGATGGGGATTTGGGGATAGGTTCATGGGGTTGATCAAATCCTTATATTCCACTCCTCAAGCCAGAATACGGCTTCAGGGCCATTATTCTGAGCCTATTCAGATAGCACGAGGGACCAGGCAGGGGTGCCCTCTCTCCCCGCTGATTTTTGCCTTAGCAATTGAAACTCTGGCTATCGCACTGCGGGAGAATCATAATATAAAAGGAGTAGACTGCGGATCGCAAATACACAAATGTGGGTTATATGCAGATGATATTCTTTTGTTTATCACTTCCCCTATCACCTCCCTTCCAAATCTTCTTCAAACCCTGGGAGAGTTCTCTAAAATCTCTGAAGTGAATTATAAAAAATCCCTGGCAATGAATATTTCGCTGCAACCACAAATGGTTGTTCAACTGCGTCAGTCCTTTCCTTTCGAATGGAATGACACAGCCATCAAATATCTGGGAGTGTACTTAACACCTAAAATTGAATCCTTATACAACGCTAATTATCCCCCGATGCTCGCTAAGTTAGCCTCAGATCTTAAAACTTGGGCCGGATACAACTTATCATTGTTAGGAAAAATTAATTCTATTAAAATGACCCTCTTGCCTAGACTCTTATATTTATTTCGTTCCTTGCCCATTCCTATCATCAGAAAGCATCTGAAGGTATTCCAGAGTAAGCTACTTAAGTTTGTTTGGGGTAGGAAGGGGTACAGGATACCCCAAAGTATCTTATTTCATCACAGGACGAAAGGAGGACTCGGTCTTCCCAACCTCCATTACTACTTTATAGCCGCTAGACTATCACAGATTTCGATTATTTACTCCAAGTTTGAAAAGCCAGATTGGGTTGGGATCGAGAGACATGCTGCCCCACGTCACACTTTAGACTTTTTAATGTGGACCTCTCCTAAGGAGAGACCCCCGATATTAGCACCCACTCTATCACACTCTCTAGCCCTTTGGGATAAGATTCGCAACTGGGACTCCATCTCATCTCCGTCCACACCGTTAGCACATCTGTTTAATAACCCAGCTTTCCCCCCAGGTCAAAATATATCAGCATTTAAATGGTGGTTGAACAAAGGGCTGTACCGGATCGGGCATTTCTTTTCCGGGTCTGGACCTCTCCCTCTGAAACACTACATTAAAAAGCTAGAATTGCCACAGTCGGAGAGGTTCAGATTCCATCAAATCTCCCACTTCCTACATTCTATCTGGCCCGAAAAACCTTTTCCTCCTAATTTCACAGAGTATGAGACATGGTGTGGTCAGGGCCCGGAGCAGAGGGGAGGTATCTCTTGCATATACTCTTCACTGACGCAGCCCAAATCTAAGACATCAGTCATGACCAAATGGGAAGAGGATCTCCAGTTTAATTGGGACCTGGGGTCCTGGCACACGGCGATCTCGGTGGCCTACAAAGGAATACTAAACACGTCTTTAGTAGAAGCTAGTCTAAAAGTTATTCTACGCTGGTACTACACCCCGGCTAGGCTGGCCGGCATATACCCCTCTGCTGATCTGCTGTGCTTCAGGGGTTGTCACCTCAGGGGTACTCTGGCCCACGTGTGGTGGGAGTGTCCCCGGTTACGACCCTTTTGGATAAGAATTTTTAAAATTATCGACGGGATCGCTGGGTGCCGGGTCCCCCGGTCCCCTACCATTGCTCTTCTTAATGCTCCAATTATCAAGATCCCCAAGCATTCTATGAGTCTGATCAGATTTATTCTAATAGGAGCCAAGCTCACCATTGCAAAAGCTTGGAAACAGCCCTCAGTTTCGGTCAAGGCGGCTCAAAGGAAAGTCTCCTGGATCATGGCTCAAGAGAAAATGGCTAGCATTATATCTGATAAATGCGCTAAATTTGACATTGTTTGGGAACCATGGGCTACGCTCATGGGCATCTCCTTAATCCACGCCCCATTGGAGCTATGATCACCTATTATTGCTTCTAGAGCATCAGAACTTGGGTAAATAGCACAGTCCTTTGGTTTAACTATGGACCATTCTACTTGATCCCCCTCCCCTTTATCTTTCCCCCTCTTTTCCTTTTCTTCTCCCTTCTTTACTTCTCTTTGTAGTTATGTTTGGCTTGTATGGCCGACAGCTGACCTCAATTTTTTTTTCACATGTCCTTTTTATGATGTCAGATATGATCCGTTTTGTGGGTTTAGGGGTGGGGTGGGGGGATTGGCCTCCTACTTATGGGAGCCCTCTGGCTAGGTCCCTCACTTGGCACAGCATGATCCCGCGAGGGGTGCCGAGTGGCCCAGGGACCGCTAGGGTGTTTTCCTTATCCCAGGTCCTGGAATCTGTAGGGGACTTCTTTAGATTGTTTTCTTCCCTGAACAGTGCTCTACCTTTCTAGAGTACTGGTATACGTTAGGTTCCTGGACCTTAATAACCCTATGTTGGTTGGATCAGACTCTAAAAGACATAGCTTTCCTCTGTTCAAATGTTTGATTGTGCATGGTTCAAATGTTTTGTTAAATCATCTGCTGGCCGTGTGAGCCTATCTCTTGTTTCCTAAGCTGTATTCAAAAATAAAATATTTTGAAAGTAAAAAAAAAAAAAAAAAAAAAAACCTTATTGAGCATCTGTGGAGCATCCTCAAACGGAACATAGAGGAGCTCAAGGTCTCTAACATCCACCAGCTCTGTGATGTCATCATGAAGGAGGGGAAGAGGACTCTAGAGGCAACCTGTGAAGCTCTGGTGAACTTCATGCCCAAGAGGGTTAAGGCAGTGCTGGAAAATAATGGTGGCCACACAAAATAGACACTTTGGGCCCAATTTGGACATTTTCAGTTAGGGGTGTATTCACTTTTGTTGCCAGTGGTTTAGACATCAATGGCTGTGTGTTGAGTTATTTTAAAGGGGGCAGCAAATTTACACTGTTATACAAGCTGTACACTCACTACTTTACATTGTAGACAAGTGTAATTTCTTCAGTGTTGTGACATGAAAAGATAGAATAAAATATTTCCAAAAATGCGAGGGGTGTGCTCACTTTTGTGAGATACAGTATGTCTAAAATATGTTAAATTTTCATATAATCTTATGAAAAGATTGTTATTGACGTAGCCTGGGTCTACCCACCACTTCATGATTCAGATAGTCCATAAGAAAATGGGACCCAGTTGCCCACATGATCAGCAAACTGTAAAGTTAAAATAGTGAAAGATGGTAAGAGCTGGCTTCAGCTTGGTTCTCCACTGGTATAAGAACCCCAATGCATTTCACCAATGTAGGGCTTAATCATAGTGGTAACCATGACTGCAAACATTCATTATATATAGCATCCTGATCCACAGAGAAGAAAATTGCTGCCCAGATGGTTAATATTCCAGCCTGGTTGACTTATGTGGTGTGAATCTGTACAACTCCCATTTGTAGGTTAGTCAGTGTTTAGTGACGTCTGCATTAGGAACAACTGACAAATAAGTGTCGCTTTGAGCACAGGCATATATTTTCTCTGTTGTAACACAGGTCACATTACGCCATTCATTTCCATCCTTGCATTTTATGTGACTTGACCCTTTCCTCTCCTGACCCCTCTGTATATGACCTGTACTGTATTAGTCTGGGTACAGTGGTACATATTGGGGTAATTGTCAGTCAATTGTCAGTCAACTGTCAGTATCAAAGCGTGGAAAAATGGCCTTGTAATGAAGTGGGTGTAACATGCTGGTACAGAAGTGGTTAAAGACAGACTGGGGAAGGGTTGGAACCCCTGTTTGGTTTTCTGATTTGCCTGGGAGACCAACACAGTGTGTGTGTGTGTGTGTGTGTGTGTGTGTGTGTGTGTGTGTGTGTGTGTGTGTGTGTGTGTGTGTGTGTGGGGGGGGGGGGGGGGGGGTGACTGGGGTGAATTCATCTTAAAGCGGACCTTTAGTCATTTTTTCAACTTTCCATCTATTAAATCTTCTGCCATTGTTGTTTTAAATTTGGATAGTAATGCCTCATACACACGGCTGGACATTCCGACCACAAAATCCATCAGATTTTTTACGATGGATTTTGGCCCAAATTTGTCTTGCATACACACAGTCACACAAAGTTGTCAGAAAATCCGATAGTTCGGAATGAGGTGACATTTGTAATGTACGACGGGACTAAGTAAAGGCCAGTAGCCAATACCTTTTGTCTCCAAATTTTTTCTGAGCATGCGTGGCACTTTGTCCGTCGAAATTCTCTACACACAATCGGAAAAAGTCAGATCGGATTTTGTTGTCAGAAAATTTTAGATCCAGCTCTCAAACTTTTTCAGGTGGAAATTCCGACAGAAAAAGTCTGATAGAGCCCACACACGATTGGATTTTCCATCCCTATGGAAAAAACAGATGTAAACGGGTGATTACCTCTACTCTAACTGGCGGTTGTAAAAAAAACTCAACAGGTGAAAAACTGATGTAAACTTCATCAATTTTTCCTCTTTGAAAAAAGTGACTAAACTGATGGAACAAAGGGACCGCATGTGTGAAAGGGGCCTTACTGATTCTGAGTGTTTTTTACATTCTACATCTACAGAATGGGCGGCACAGTGCTGTAGTGGTTAGCACTCTCACCTAGCAGTAAAAAGGGTCGCTGCTTTGAATCCCAACCACGACACTACCTGCCTGGAGTTTGCATGTTCTCCCTGTGCCTGCGTGGGCTTCCTCCGGGTAATCCTGTTTCCTCCCACACTCCAAAGACATGCAGGTAGGTTAATTAGCTTCTGTCCCAAATTGGCCCTAGTAAATGAAAGGGGGCCTTAGATTGTGGGTTCCTTGATGGACTGGTGTCTTTATTCAAGCTTAACTATGTAACTATTGATGTCTTTATTCAACCTTAATAACTATGTAACTATGTAAGAATTAGGCTCTGCTGAGATAAGAATCCCTTCTGTGTTTGTCCCTTTGATTTTCGGGGGTGGTATAGGTAGACCTAGTTATTAAAGAGGAACTTTGCCCCCACCCAACTGTGTGTGGGCTAAACTTCTCAAAAAAGGTACTTCCCGTCCAAAAAAAAGATGTTGGTATCTGTGATTTCTTAAAAGGTGGTTTGAAGGATCAATATTTTTGAAATAAAAAAGGAGTGAAACGGAGTCCACTTCACCTTCTGACTCTGATCTGAATCCATATAAACTGGACTTTTATTAGGGTTTGAGGCATTCAATGGCCTTCTGTCTGGATGAGTCTCTGGGCTCACCCTCAATCAAGCAGTAATGATTTGAAAGCAGTATGTATAATACACAAGAGCTTTTTTTTCAGCAGAAACGTGGGTGGATGCAGTTCCGGCACCTCCAGCGCTAAATGTATGTAATGGCAAGGGGTGCTGGGGTGTGCTTCAGGGTCTATTACTGGCTGCTGGGTGATCTATTGTTGCCGAGGGTGGGTCTTATGTTGCTAGGGGGATCTTCTGTTTAGGGAGGGGTCTATTGTTGCTGGCTGCTGGAAAATTTGTTGTTGCTGCCAGGGGACTATTGTTGCTGGGGGGGGGGGGGAGAGGGGTATGTTGTTGGAAGAGGTCCATTGTTGCTTGGGGGATCTGTTGTTGATGGGGGGTGTATTGTTACTGACTGCAAGGGATCTTTTTTTACTGCTTTTCTTGTTATCATTGACAAAGTCAATACAAATAGCTTAGCACTAATGCTACTTGTTCTGTATTTTCTAAAAGGGGCAGTAGGTAGGAGTTGGAACCAAGGGACAGAACTTTAAGGTGGGTAGGGGACAGAGACAAGGGGTGACTCTCAAAGGGGGAGTTCTTGAAACCTATTCTCTGAGAAAAATAAAGGCCTGATGATACATCTCACTTTGTTCTAGAATTTTAAGTTGTTTTTATTCCCTGATATTAAAGAGACCCTGTTATCAACGTTTTTTTAAAATCAGAACAAGGAATGTTACTTACATTTGATAAGAAGTGTCCCTTGTGCTGGTGCCGACTGTCTTTGTTGAGATCTGATCTCTTTGGGAGGATGGGCGGATGAATTAAAAGTTCTCCTCCTCTATTCATAGAGTGCTTTTCATCGATGGAAGCTATAGTACAGCTTCAATGAATGATGCAGGGGCAGAAACGTGGGAGGGGGGGCATATTTAGCACTTCAGCTGCTGTATTAACCCCCACAGCATTGGAATAGATTCGCTGCAGGGGTATGGGGGGGGGGGGGGGGCAGAGGACTGAAGATTTCAACTAACACAGCCAGCACCATCATAAGGAAAATTTCTCCTTGAATATAAAAATGTAAAAAATGGCAAAAAAAAAACAGTTATTTTTTTTTTTTAAATGCTTACTTTCAGGGTTTTTGCTTTCCATAAACAATTTGTTATATATTTGCAATATGCCTTTGAACTTTCTCCAGAAAGGTCAATTCCCTAGCACAGCCCCTTCCCTCCTTGCACATCATAGCCCTCTACTCTTCTAGGAGTGTTTAATGACTGTCTGTGTTGGCCCAGCTCCACAGCCCCTCTCCTCACTTCATTACATAACAGTTCATGTAGATGCTCATGGCTACTGTCTACATAAATACATGCAGATATATATATATATATATATATATATATACATATACTGTACATATGGAATGAGTTGCCGCAGGATAGGCAAATTCTTATCTCTCCGTGGTCCTGGTTGTCATCTACAACACAACAGACCTGTAGAAGTTGTGATCTTTGTGGGGAAGGATGTCCAACTCACACCAGCATGGGAACAGATGACCGGAGCCATGGTTATTCTTTATTGGTTTCAGACAACACCATAGACACACAATGAGTTACCTCTGACATGTAGGGACACTTCATCTGTGTGCGTTACATATTCATCCCAGGATAATTCTTTCACACATCTGTATGTTCCAGACCGGTCATAGTTTCCATCAAAAAAGAGGATAGAGCGATCACTGAATGGTCCATATATGGGATAATTATCCCTGTAGAATGTTGTCCTGTGTACAGAATATTCAGGACGGCTGTGACACTTTATATTTATATTTCTTCCCCGATACACAAAGATTGGAGTCTGCAGGATAAGAGGACCTACAATACAAAATGGTTATTAAATGATTATGATAAACAATCCTAAAGAAAAAACGGAATATACATATTGTAGTAACTCATACTATATCTGTCATTAGATTTCAGATTACAGTCAATGGTTAAATTAGATCCTAAGTGGATGACATTCACTTTGCTAAAGCACTATGAAGTAGTTCCCATATTTTGTTCGCTAAGAAAATACTGTTTTCAGCTTTTCTCTTTCCTTATTTGTATCCAAGGACGTGGATAAGGGGGTACCACTGGTCCTCCTGTATGGGGGCCCAGACCATCAGGGGGCCCAGGCAGCAGGGTGAATTGGATGTGATCGCCTCCATTACTAGTAAAACAAAAATTATCAATAAAAATGGCATAAAGCTATCCCCTATTTTGTAGACGCTATACCTTTTGCGCAAACCAATCAATAAACTCTTACTGCGATTTTTTTTAATCAAAAATATGTAGAAGAATACATAGCAGCATAAAATGAGGAAAAAAAAATGTTTTGTTATATATTTTTTGGGGATATTTATTATAGAAAAAAGTAAAAAATAATGCGTTTTTTTTTTCAAAATTGTCGCTCTTTTTTTGTTTATAGTGCAAAAAATAAAAACCGCAAAGGTGATCAAATAGCACCAAAAGAAAACTCTATTTGTTGGAAAAAATGGATGCAAATTTAAAGGTACAGCATTGCATGACCGCACAATTACCAGTTAAAGTGACGCAGCGCCAAATTGTAAAAAGTGCTCTGGTCAGGAAGGAGGTAAAACCTTCCGGGGCTGAAGTAGTTAAGACCGGGCCTATTTTTCAGATTTGTTGTGTACATTGTTAAAAATCTTTTTTTTTTTTTGCTAGAAAATTACTTAGAACCCCCAAACATTATATATATTTTTTTCTAACACCCTAGAGAATACTTTCTGTTTGTGCAGCAGTCTTATGCCGCGTACACACGATCGAACCACAGTACGCTGGACAATTCGATCGTGTGTGGGCTCCAACAGACTTTTTTATTGTAAAAGTCCGGTGGACTTAGAAAGTAGTTTTGACTCAAAATATGTTGGCGGACTAAGAACGACGCATGCTTTGAAGCAAGTACGAGAAGGAAGCTATTGGCTACTGGCTATTGAACTTCCTTTTTCTAGTCCCGTCGTACGTGTTTTACGCCATCACGCTAGCAAACGCCAGACTTTCAGAGTGTCCGTGTGTGACCAAGTCCGTTCGTTATAAAGTCTGGCGGATTGTTTGCCGGATTGTTTGCCGGACCAATTCCGCCGGACAATTCGATCGTGTGTACGCGCCATTACAAGTCTTTTGGAAAAAATTACACTTTTTTGAATTAAAAAATAAGGCAACAGTAAGGTTAGCCCAATTTTTTTTATTTTGTGAAAGATGATGTTACACAGAGTAAATTGATACCCAACATGTCACGTTTCAAAATTGCACCCACTCGTGGAATGGTGACAAACTTTTACCCATAAAAATCTCCATATGCGACATTTAAAAAAATCTACAGGTTACCAGTTTTGAATTACAGAGGAGGTCTAGGGCTAGAATTATTGCTCTCATTCTAATGTTGTGGTTTGAACACCGTTTTTATATTCAGGCGCTACTCAAGTATGTGTTCGCTTCTGCACGTGAGCTCGGAGGGATGGTGCGTCGGTTTTTTCTTATTTATTTTACTTTTTATTTTTAATTTTACACTGTTCTTTCAAAAAAAATAGTTTCACTCATATTCCTATTACAAGAAATGTAAACATCCCTTGTAATAGGAAAAAAGCATGACAAGACCTCTTAAATATGATATTTGGGGTCAAAAAGACCTCAGATCTCATATTTACACTAAAATGCAAAAAACAAAACAAAAAAAACTATTGTATGGAGCCGAGCAAGGGCCATCTTCCCCTCACTCAGCTCCATACCACAGAGGGGAGAGGACACGATGGCCTCCACAGCTGCTGTAAGTGGCAGAGGGCACCGGAGATCTACGGGAGGGGGGGCCCTCTCCCACCACTGATAAAAGTGATCATGTGGCCAATCCGCCACAGAGACCACTTTTATCTGAAAGTGGACCGCCCACTGAAGAAGTGGATACCGGGTTTATGGCAGCTAGCTGCTGCCATATTAAAAACTACTTACAATCATGTGAAGAAAAATTGCTTTGTGAAAGCCTTCCAATGATTGTAATCGGTCTAAGTATCGACTGTCTCCAGTGCAACAGAAGACATCAGGACTGCTGCTGACTGACGCGTTTCGAAGGCATACCATCTTCCTCAGAGCCTACTAGGCATCCCTTCGAAACTCGTCAGTAAGCCCCTGGGGCAGAGAAGCCTGAGGAGTCCTTTTCTTGATAACATCCCTTACTAAGCTTAGAGTGAGATTCTGGGTCAGAGTCTGGATAGAGGCAGGAGAATAAGAGTGAGGAAGCTCCACTATTTTGGGACCGAATGAGTACACAGTGTAGAAGTGACTGTGGGTTGTCTCTCCTTACCAATCTATACAGGAAGCCATAAGCTGTGCAAGACAGCCAGAAGCATGCCATATTGTTGAATTGTGCCTAGTGCAGCCAGGAGCGGAGTCAGGAGTTGCACAAGTTCAGCCAGCAAAGAGACAGTACAGTGCAGTTTAAGTTTGTGCAGTACAGTCAGCATCTTGTACAGAGCATCCAGAAGCCTAGTTTTCCTCCAGTTGTACAGTTTTGGAGTATCCCACTGCTCCCTGAACCCTATCCAAGTTATTGCTACAATATAGTCAAAGAAGGAAACCCTGATATTTTCTAGTATCAGAGTGTGAAGTTGCAGTTTGCTTGGCTGCTACACTAGCGGGAATAGAACCTGGGACTTTAAATTATCATCCTTGGTTGAGAGTAACGCTACAGTAGTTATAGACTTGGACAGTCTATGGGTACGCAAATGAAGACCATGCATGTGTATATAGCATAGAGGTTCTACTCATGAGGTCCTGGCTCATAGTCAGTCCAAAGATGAAGCCCCAGAAGAAATCAAGCCTGCAGTCCAGGAGCGCTTAAGGGACAGGGAACCCCCCTGAAGGTCACAGATCCATTTGCCTTCTGGGAAAAGACAATCCCCTCAGGACTTCAGACTATTTAACAGCAGCCCAGGGATTGGCTATGCCCTGCTGAATTTTTAGGCTATATATTTAAATTCTTCCGCCCTAAGCTTTAGAAAGTTCTCCTAGAGGCAGGGGGAAGCAATCAAACTCTCAGCCTGTGAAGCTCTGAACAGACCAAACTAAACAATCACTGATTCTGTGATTACAGCACGAGCCAAAAACTACATTTAACTAGCAGCCTTGCTAGAAGAGTGCTACACTTAAATTCTGAATAATGCTAAATAACGTAACTAATTATTTAAATAGAGAAATGGGTGGCCCTGTCCTGCTCTGTTTGTATATAGAGTACTCGTGTCCTTGCTCATGAGCTATAAAGACTATTAAGTAATTAACGTGTAAAAAGTTAGCTGTAAACCAACCCATCATAAGGGAAAGGTGCCCAATTACACATTTGCCAGTTGAGGTGAAGGCACCTAACCCTTATCAGTTCCATAAGATGCTATGTTGTGAAGTTGTAATAAGCAGATGTCAAAGTTAAGAGTAGCTTCACACTTGTTTGGGCTGTGTGTTCGCACAGCACGTCACAGGTGCAGCAGCCAATTTCATTTAACTTTGAGAGGGAAAAAAGTCCCTGACCTATCTTAAAAATACACCACATGGAACCGCATGATGCTAAAAATGTGAAAATGCACCAAGTTTTCTGAAGCATGAGTGTGCCATTAGGAATTGATGGAATGCATCTGCTGAAGAACAGTGTGTTGTGCCTCCAGGTTGGGAACGAATGTGATTATGCATGTGTTCCCAACCGGCACATAGATGAGCCTAGCCTAAGGAAATATATATTATGTTAGGATTCCCAATAAGTCAAGTAGTTCAAAGAAATTTCACTTGTGTCTGTTAAATATACTGTCTGTCAACTTGATTAGACTTTTGATATAAGTGGATTTACGCAATAAACATCTGTTCTATCAGATATGAAGAAAAAGCTCCAAAATGGCAAACGGGTTTTGATTTATGTGATCTGAGATATTTGTTAATTGCATTTTGTCAACTAAAAAATGTATATCAAGAGTTGGTCTCATATGTGAGACTCAGACTTGTTTCATGACTTTTATCTGAACTCCATATGGTACAGAAATAAAGATTGTTGAAGACATTTATCTTCTCTCTCATTTGAATATTTCTTTGACAACAGCCTTTCTACAACTCCAGGCCTACTCCTAAAATGCCTGGAGATCTTTCAGTATAAATGCAATATTTTTTTAAAATTTTAATTATTATTTTTTTTTTAATAGCTGTTTATTCACTTGTAAGAAGACTGAAAATATGCGAGTTAGGTGCTGACCTAAGGTAAGGGTAATTCCTTTCCCGACTCTCTGTTTTTTGGTGGGTATCCCACCGATCCTGTAATATAAAGGAGGGACAGTGGTCCAGAGTCGGGGGGGGGGGCTAGAAAGAGTAGAAGAGTCCCCAAAGATACCAGTCTATATATGGACTATAACCTTGCAGGTATGCCAGGGCAGTACATATCCTGAGTTAAGAGTAGGGATGTAGGAAAAAGCCTGTTCTTGTATGCTGGACTTTGAGATGTTAATTTTGCACTTATTTAATGCGGAGGTCCTGCCAAATAATTTTTTTTTCAAAATTCAGCAGCTACAAATACTGCAGCTGCTGACTTTTAAAATATGGACACTTAACTGTCCAGGGCGCCCGCGATGTCATCAGCCGACGCTGATCTGTCCCTCGGCTCTCGGATGGAGGCGCCGCCATCTTCAGTAAGGGAATCATTAAGTGAACCCTTGCGGCTTCACAGCCTGGTTCCCTACTGCACATGCACAAGTCGCGCTGCGCGATCCCCAGAAGACAGCAGGAAGGGCAGAGGAGGCACTCAAATAGCAAATAAAGTACTCCCAAATATGGCATAGATAGCCACGGGTAGCCGTGGCTATCCCCCCCCCCCACTCCGAAAGGTGCCAAATGTGACACTGGAGGGGGGAAGGATTCCGAAAAGCAGAAGTTTCATTTTTCGGTGGAACTCCGCTTTGAGTAAAGCATCTGAAACCATGTTCCCGTCTGGGAACAATATCCCAAAAGGTATGAACTAAGGAATCATCATGTTAGGATAAATTAAAGTGGTTGTAAACCCTCCCCCACAACTTTGTACCATGTAAATCAGCATAAAAAACCTTAATGAACTGCTTGTAGATATCTCCTTACTTGCTTAGTTTGTTGTAATCCTTGTTGTTCTGTAGAATGAAGTCACTGAGCATGCCCAGATCTCTCCTGATTTAAGGCACACTCTCTATGTGCTTATCTATCTGTTATCAGGACTTCCTACGGCACAACACTGAACTCTGCTAATCACTCAGAGCTTCCTCCTACACACCATGTGACCTCACATACAGTTTAAACTTGGCCATTACTGCAGTCTTATCAGCTGAAAAGCTGATAAGTCTGACAAAGGGAAACATTAGACATCGGCACAAGTAAATACTATGAAATAAACAAGTAAGCTATGAACAGGGAAGCAGGGTTGCCATAGAAAGGTTGGATTGAGAAAGAAGCTTGGTTAACAGCACAGGAAGTGCTCAATGTAAGGGCGGAAATACACTCCACTGTGGACTCAGAAAACAATACTTAAGATGGAGCTGCCTAACCCCTGGAAACAAGTTTCTTTAAACAGTAAGTAATATGCGATTTGGGCTGGATTACAGTGGCTATAGTCTGATAATGACTAAAGAAGCATCAGAGTGGGAGAGTTTACTTCCTTTTTAATTCCAATACTTTATTACAACCAATTATAGAAGAAACTCTGTGATCCTGATGAAAGGAATGAATCAATCCTGAAACATGTCGGGTTGAAGAGGATATTCATCTACATCAAGCTTCTGTCTTTTGTATAGAGTACTCAGTCATTGTTGATCAAATTTTTTCACAATTGTTGTACCTTTTGTCTATGGTTTTTATAAGTTGTAATAAAGTATTGGAATTAATTTATCCTAACGTGACGACTCCTTATTTGCCCCTAAAGTCTCAGTATTTTTGGGGGTACTTTATTTGCTATTTGAGCCCTCAACCTGTACACAAGTACAGAAGAGTTATGTAAATTGCATGCATGGATTCTGCTCTAACTGCATAGCGGAACCCCATACTGTTACAGGGAGTGAAATAGCTTTGTGACGCTGGACAGGTGCATATGAACAAGGCTAAGCGTGTCCCTCCTAAATGCAAGTTACAGAGAAGGTGTACATTTACAGGGGGACCCAAGAGTTAAATGGAGAACAGTTATGGTGTTGTGGTATCTCTAAAAGTAGAGGCCTGCCTTAAGGTCAAATATTCCCCCACATCAGCCTCAGCCTGTCTCAGGGCATTGATGAAAATGGCACAGAAGTAATGGTACCCAATAAACAAGGCAAGCGACCTTGTTATGGTGCCTAGAGTAGCCCAGAAGAGCCCACCCCTGTGGTAGAACCCACCCCTGTGGTAGAACCCGCCCCTGTGGTAGGTGTGACCCTTGCTTGGAGTCCAACGAGGAGAACATGGAAGACGTAACGACAACCCCATCACACCAATCCTGCCCCACAGATTGGTATATTTAGCTTTTTACCTTTGTGTAAATGCTTATGATGTTCTCTACTTACAATGTAACTTATAGAACATTAAATAAAATGTGTATAATAATAATAATGATTGTTTTTACTATTTTATGGCTACAGTATAGAATGAATGTGTAATACATTTCTTTTAATGATATAAAGCGCTTTAAGGAAATTAACTGATCGGCTCACCATCGCTGACTTCCAGCCTGAATGGTAAACTATAAGCGTGACTTGTCCGGCACTGGTAGATCCCGCTGTGTCCAACCTGGGCAGATGTGATTGTGTAGGTCTGTCCTTCTGCCACTAACGTATCATTCTGAAACCACTGATAAGTCCAGTCATTTCCTCCATGGCAGGTCATTGTTATATTGTCTCCGGCAAGTAACTTGTTCCAGTCTGGTGTGAAGGTCACTGGAATAGTCCCAGCATTTTCTAGAAGACATTATACAGAAATATAAACAAACAATACCAATTTATGAATTATTCATCAATACAAGAAATTTCTACAATATAAGTTGCCAAAACAAGCTAAGTCATTCAGTGGTAGGGTTAGTTTATTTTTGCCAAAGTTATATATTGGAGATAATCAGAGCCCGTTTCCCTAACTTCCTCTGTCTTCACAAGTACAATTCTATAGTTCTACTTTCATCTCCTCCCTTCTCAGAACATCCCCTCTAAGGCTGGGTTCACACTTGCTGCGGCCGTGGTTTACAGCAGGGGGTCCGTTGCGTCCTTGTACACCGATTCAGGTGCCAATCAACCTGATTCGGAGCAAAAGACACACAGATGAGGACTTTCATGTGCAATGAAGGTACATTAATGGTATATTGGTACATAGGAGAGCTGGGTTTCCATAGACCATTTGAATCTTGGTTGGTTCAGCAGGGGCTGGCCTAGATTTGAATCATGTATCGGCAGGCTGATTGTGCCCTAGTTGATCGATCAATCAACTTGGGTACAATCAGCATGTTGGATTTTTCACACAATTATTGATAGCATTAATCGCTATGTGTTCTCTCAGCTGGATGTTTCCCATGTGCCACCATCTACAGGGAGAGCACAATAGCTCTGCGGGAGGGAATCAATCGATTTTCTGAAAATTGTGGTTGCAGGAAAGACAATTGCTTCATCTATGGCTGGCTTTACATTTGATTTGTAATCAGATCATTTTCATTTACTGATTAGTGTAGCACCCTCTACCAATAAGTAGGTGCTAGTAATGTTTTTTTTTACTAGGAACTGTCAGCACAGGCAAATTTAGGCAGGCTTATGCTGCAAGATAGGCCTGTCTGTTTTGATCTGGGGGATGGGAGTGGTCAGAGCAGCAGTGGGTGTGAACACCTGTGCTCTAGTTCTGAGGTGCCTCTCCTACTTCCAGGGAGAATATTCTGGAATAGAGACTGGGCCTGGACCTGGAGTGGCAGTAGGGTTGCCACGTGTCCAGGATTCACCCGGACAGTTCGGGTTTGGAATCATTCCTCCAGGTTTCAGACTGTCTGAAACCCGGACACATTATTTAGACTGGGCTATGGCTTCCCAGTAGCCTCAGATCCATCTGGATGAGAGGTGCTGACTGCCAAGTGAGCTCACCATCCATCCATCCATCTGTCTGTGACTGAAGTCTCCCCCTTCTCTCTCTTGCCTCTGAGTGAGTACACTAAGGCAAATCAGGGTTCTCAGAGCACCCCTTACATCAGAGTTCCCCTTTACATCAGAGGCCACAGTGTTCCCCCTTACATCAGAGTCCTCTCCGTAAACCCTTAAATCAGGGTTCCCAGAGCATCCCATATGTCAGAGTCCCCAGAGATCTCCCTTATATCAGAGTCTGCAGAGTCACCCCTGACAGTGAATGGGAACTCTGCAAGTTCAGACTTAGAGGGGAACTCTGTGGACTCTGATGTAAAGGGGGACTCTTGTTATTAACTTCATATGACTGGAAATGTTATTTAGTAGCAAAATATATGTATAGTTTATACTATAAAAAAAATTGCTGCGTGGCGCTAAAGTGTTCGGGTTTGACTTGAAGAAAAGGTGGCAACCCTAAGTGGCAGGCAGCTCATGTGGGAGCCCTGACCAATCCCCAATTGGTATTGGCAGGGGGTGGACCTCTTATATAAGCTAGGTGATATGCCACTGGGGGGGGGAGATGTCAGCTGAGTGAATTGAGCAATGGAATGCTAGGCAGCAGCAGGAGGACACCTCCATCTGGGGGGGGGGGGGGTGTACTGATCGCAGGAAGAGGCCCAGATAGAGCTGTGAAGGAACTTTGCTTCTACACGGTCATTGGCAATGTCTTTATCACCACATGGTTGGTGGTAAAGGACTCCTGGAGCGGAAGGGCAGGTAAAGCTGTCGGAATGCATGGTCCAATCAAGTTTCTCATCAAGGACTCAGGGCAGTGGAAGGTCAGACAGTGTTACCACAGTGGAGGGCTGGATGTGCCAGGAAGTCTGTGAAGGAATTTTGCTTCTACACGGTCATTAGCAAAGTCTTCATTAGTCACACGGTGAATGATGAGGAGTTCTGGATCAGAAAAGAGACTGTGGGGATTTGTGTCAAGTCGATGTGGCCTGAGAGCACAGGATTTGCAAGTTGGGCTGGCTGGGAGCAGTAGTCCACCACTTAAAGACATGCTTTTAAACTATTAGGCCTCCAAGGAGAGGTACTGCAGGCCTCAGGCCTACTAGCAGCGAGCAAGCAGAGCCTGATTAGGAACTTATTCAGAGTAGGTCCTTCTCAAAAGAAAAAGATGTGACATGATTTTAACTCAGTAACATTACGCTTGTGCGGGAGGAAACAAGTCTGTGCAGAGTTCTAAGACCATCATTTTTACATAGTCAAAAGTGATGTCTTCATCCTTCACATGGTGATGGATGGGGAATTCATTGAAGGAATAGTATGCGGAGGTTGAGCAGAGGAGGAGCAAGTCTGCATGGAGATGCAGGAGGAGATTCATACTCAGTATAAATGCACATCCAATCTTCTGGCTCTAACTGTCTGTACTGTTGTGCTTAAATCTTAAAATATGATGGCTATTATATATTCTATGGGCACCCCATAAACAACAAAAACAAAACCAGCAAATGACTGCTCATTGTCTCTGTAAGTGATGTATGAAGTCTTGGCAGCGGGGTGAATTGGTGGATTGTTTGTTACTAGCGGCAACTACATTGCTACATTAGCATTTTGCAAATTACAAATCTAAATTCACTCAGCAGGATTTACCTGTATAGGAAATTGTGGTTGTAGCACTGTAAGTATAAGTGATAGTAGTCAGGACTTGTCTCGAGCAACTGTAGGTGGCTTTCAGGTCTGTATATTTTAATTGTAAAGTATCATTGGTGGTGGAGTTCGAGACAGTCTGATTGTTTCTGTAGAATATTGTCTCTGTTGCCAGTGATCCAGATGGACTGGAACATCGGAGAGATATCTTGTCACCTTCATATACATAGAGAGGAGACTGAAGGATGACTCGACCTGAAACACAACATGAGATTTGTTATATCTGAGGATGTGATGACCCAACATTGAGGGAAACATCATTTTGTGTTGAGAGAAACTACAACTTCTATTGGATTGGATGCACCTGTCAAAACATTAACCACTTACTTACTGGGCACTTAAACCCCCCTCCTGCCCAGACCAATTTTCAGCTTTCAGCGCGGATGCACTTTGAATGACAATTGCGCGGACATACAACACTGTACCCAAATTACATTTTTATCACTTTTTTCCCACAAATAGAGCTTTCTTTTGGTGGTATTTAATTACAGCTCGGAGTTTTATTTTTTGCTAAACAAACAAAAAAGATGCAAAAAAAAAAAAATCATGTTTAATTGTTTGTTATAAAATTTTGCAAACAGGTCATTTTTCTCTTTCATTGAAATGCACTGATGAGGCGGGACTGGTGAGCACTGATAGGCTGCACTGGTGGGCACTGATAGGCACAGTTAAGGCGGCATTGATAGGCACAGATCAGGTGGCACCGATAGGCACAGATAAGGCAGTACTGATGGGCACAGACAAGGCGGCACTGATGGGCAAAGATGGGCACAGATAAGATGGCACTGATGGGTGGCACGGATGGGTGGCATGGATGGGTGGCATTAATGGGCACTGATAGGTACCACTGATAGATGGGACTGATGGGCACTGATAGGGGGCACTGATAGGTGGCTCCAATAGGTGGCACTGCTGGGCACTGATGGGCGGCACTGATGGGCACTTATGGGCACTGGTAGATGACACTGATGGGCACTGATATGTGGCACTGAGGTGCAGCACTGTTGTTGAGGCAGATTGTGGGCACTGATAGGTGGCACTGTGGGCACTGACGGGTGGCACTGTGGGCACTGATGGGTGGCACTGATGGATGGCACTGTTGCCTATTCTGATGGGTGGCACTGGCAAGGGGCAGGTGGGGACTGAGGAGCTGGCGCCAGCTCGCCGTGATCAGGACTGAAGTCCCTCTCACAGCCGCCGTTGATCGGCTCTTTCTTTTCTGACAGCGCGAGGAAGAAAAATAGCCGATTACTGGCTCTGTTGTCATCACATGATCAGCTGTCATTGGCTGACAGCTGATCATGTGGTAAGGGGTCGGGATTGTCGATAGACGTAGTCCAGGCTAAGCAGGTCCACGCTGTAGCCATCATTCGGCTATAGCGCGGCTCTCTAGTGGTTAATGACAATAGTGTATGATCTCCAATATAACAAATCTGAAAATATAAGTGTAATGTACATTTGATTTTCAGGAGGATGTGCCACAGCAATCTGACAATCCAGAGAAGTCGTATTTATACCTATAGCATACCTCCCAACTTTTTGAAATGGGAATGAGGGGCACCTACCAGCAAAAGTATGCAGTCATAGGACACACCTCTTGCCACGCTCCCTTAAATTGTATAAAAAAACAAGATTGGTTAAACCCACAAGTGCTTTTTTACCACTACTATTCCTTTATATTAGCTTTTGGAATTTACAAATGCAGCAATTTAGAAATCAGATGAAAGGTTTAGTGTTAGAAAACACTTTTTGAAAGATAAAAAGTGCATTTTAGAAAAATCTATATGAATCAGACCAAAATGAGGGAAAAATGTGGAGGAATGAGGGACAGAGGGACATTGCTCCAAATTAGGGACACTCCCTCAAAATCAGGGATAGTTGGGAGCTATGCCTGTCCAGGGGCGGACTGACAAATCATGGGGCCCCCGGGCAATAGGAGATTATGGGCCCCCAGGCAATCAGTGATTATGGGGCCACAAAGTATACACACACACACAGTATACAATCACAGAGTATACACATACATGTGCACACAATATACACAGACATGTTTCTATTGGCTGAGAAGGTACTGGAGAGGCGGGGCTCAAAAGGACCAAAAGGATGTCGGTAAGGGACATTTCAGAGACAGATGTAAAAAAAAACACAGATTTTTACATACTGTCCCTGGTTTTACTGAGGCTGCCAACCCTAATGGGCCCCCTAGTGGCATGGGGCCCTCGGGCAGTGCCCGAGTGGCCAAATGGTCAGTCCGCCCCCGAGTCTGTGTGTATCTGTACTCCTAGTCTTTGGTGCTTCGAAGTTGCAATTTGGCATTTTAGTTTTCCTTGATTTGCGGGGCAGCTCTGTTGAAATATTTGATTATATTTATGTAAAGTGTTGCCTTTTATATATTTGGTTTAATAAAATGATTAAGTTTAGTGTTATAGTGTATATTAGTAAGCAGCTTTTAAAGTAGGAGTAAACTCCCATAGTTGATTTTTACCTATAGGTAAGTCTATAAAGCTTACTTATAGGACAAGTACATATTTTCTAAACGTGCACCATTTAGGTTAGGAGATATTTAGTTTAGAAACATCCGGTGACATGACTGACATGTGTATCCTGAAGGAGCCACAGTCCTGTACCGTTTCTTCAGAGCCCTGTACCGTAAACGGTGACTTCGGAGCATATATGCAGGAGTGACGTCACTGCGGCTCAGCCATTCATACCGCCAAAACCCACAAACCCGGGAGGAAGTCCAGGTGAAGACGGACGCACCTTCAGCGGTGACAGCGCACCCATGAGGGCTTTTTTTTCCCGGGTATGTCTGTCATAATTTGCTAGTATGCGATGTATACTAGCATTAAGGTGAAAAATGTATGCATAAGATGCATTAAAGTGAAAAAACACAAAGGTTTACAACCCCTTTAATTGTGTTATGCTTAATGGGTCAGCGTCATTATTTAGGTCTAGTTTTTTCTGGACCAATTATTTCCACACATGGGGAAGAAACAAGTGTTACCGTGGTAAACTGGTAAACTGTTTTGCATAACCACTTGAAGACCAGGCCTTTTTCTGACACTTGTTGCTTACAAGTTAAAATCAGTATTTTTTGCTAGAAAATGACGTAGAACCCCCAAACAAGATAGATAGATAGATAGATAAGATAGATAAGATAGATAAGATAGATAAGATAGATAGATAGATAGATAGATATATTTTTTTAGCAGGGACCCTAGAGAATAAAATGTCGGTCGTTGCAATATTTTATTTCGCACCATAGTTATGTGTCAGGTACTCTTTATGGAGAGATCTGGTGTATATAGAACCTAAATCCCTCCTTTACACTTAAAAGCATTCAAAACACCAAGTGACATTTTTTACATCTGGCATCTTTAAGGCTCCAGTAATCTGGAAGTAACGTCATGACATTGCTTCTGGGTTACTAGATCCGAGAGCCAAGCTAAGGCGATTTTCCCTTTTTTCAGATTTCCCGCCAGCCAGCAGACGCGCCGGCTGGTCCCTCCGTCCTCCCAGTGGGACTGACAGTGGGACCCGGATGGAGCGGTGGAAGGCTCCCCTCCTGCCGCTTGTGATAACACTTGAGCGGCTTCTTAGCCGCATTGGTTGTTATCAAAAGAAAGCTGACCATCCACTCTAAAAAGTGAAGCGAAACGACATACAAGTACGTGATTTTGTGGTAAGTGGATTATGAACTGCAGCGGGGCTTGTTGGTAGACACGTGCGATTAGTTTCGTACGAATTGAAAATTCATACGAATTTCCGTAAATCCTTACATTCGGGAGGATCCACAATACGAATTTTGTATGAAATACGATTTTTTTTAATACGAATTTCAGATCCAAATTCCGTTACAACGGAAATGGAACTGGTGTTTTGTTGACCAATCGGAGGTTTTCTTCTGCTGCTGAGGGAGGGTTGGGAAAATGACCTTTTTTAATAAGGGAGGGGGTGACCGGTACTGGTAGTCGATGGGAGATTCAGAATCGTACAAAATAAGAATGTTCGTTAATTACGATTATTCGTTATGATGACGTTAAAAAACCCAGGAAGTCATCACAGCACAGGGATGGTGGGAGCCTCTCATAACGAACACAGCACAGGGATGGTGGGGGCCCCTCATAATGAGCAGAGCACAGGGATGGGGGGAGCCCCTCATAATGACAAATTAATCATAATGAATGTTCATAATTGTTCCGCAGAGTTAACAAACCTAACGAAAATTCGTGTTTCGTACGAATTCAAATTGAATTTCGGACACAAATTACGAAATACAAATTAATTCTAATACGAAACGGAACAAAACGAAACAAAACAAATTTATTGATTGCGCACATGTCTACTGGTTAGTCGGTCGGCCGATCAGTTGGTGCACTTACCCCATCCATGGCAGGCATCACGGACGGCTTCCTCTGCTCTGCTCCGTGGGCATCAGGGCAGCAGGCATCATGAGCAGCGTCCTCTTTCCCTGCTCGGCGTCTTCCGTTTCCTCCCTCCTCCTCGGTAGCCAACCAAAACTCTTCTTCTTTCAGCCAATCAGGAAACGGGTATCAGACCCGCATCCTGAGTGGCAGAGAGGAGATTCAGTGTGAGAATAATGAATATTCATTCGTTATTCTCACACACCTGGATGGGCTCCATTCGCATTCTCTGTGCCCCAAGCCCACCCTATTTTGAAGCCGATTAGAGCCAGAGCTCTAATCAGTGCTTCAAAAAAAACATCCATCCCGCATTGGAATTCATGCATTCGGCATCCTGAAAGGGGCCCGATGTATGAATGGGGGTATGAACTGATGAACTATATCTATGCCTGTTGGCAGGGCCGGTACAAGGGGTGGGCAGGAGGAGCGGCTGCCCCTGGCGCAATGGTATATTGCAGGGGTAGGGGGGACCCTAAGGGAAAGGGGGGGTGCAGTTTGGCATCTTTGCCCTGGGCGCTGGATGACCTTGTCCCGGCACTGCCTGTTGGGATACAGAATTGTATTTTGTGCAACAGCTACTGTACATTAGTATTTAGTGGATATACAGTATATTGTTCAACCAGTAGATGGCAGTGTTTATACGTTTGTAGCTACATCTATAGTATGCTATATGTCTTTTCCCCTGAATAAAGTTCCTTTTCCTGTCTGCAATTAAGCAGCAAAGCACATGTGGATTGTGCACCATCTGTTCTGTAGAGCTACAGTATATACTGTACATAATTTCTAATAGTGCTGTTCTCATGCTGCTTACATACGATCGGAATTCTCGTCTGAAAAAGCTCTGATGGTTTTCCCGTCGGAATTCCGATGGAATTTCGCTTAAACTGTCTTGCCTACACATGGTCACACCAAATTCCGACGGTCAATAACACCACGACATACAACACGTTCGATGGCACTATAAAAGGGAAGTTTAATGCTTCCGAGCATGCGTCAAATTGTTTCTGAATTTTGCGCGTCGGAATTGCATACACATGATCGAAAAATCTGATAGAAAGGTTTTCCGTCAGAAAAATTAAGAACAGGCTCTCAATCTAAAGACTGCCGGCAATGCCGACAGAAAAAGACCGAAGGGCATACACAAAATCTGATGAAAAGCTCCCATCGGACTGTTTCCATCGGAAATACCGGCCGTGTGTACGCGGCATTATATTACTGCACCCTTTCCTTCCAGGGCTTTCCTGTTTAATGTCCCATTCTAAAACGTACAGGTGTTTTGGTGTCAAAAGTCCAGAGTTGGACTTCACAGGTACAGGGCAGAAGGAACCAAACAATCCAGGGGCTCCTCGAGGAGTAACACCATGAAAATCACTTGACAAGCAAGAGTTAAAACCTACTAGAGCACACAGAAAAATACAAACTCCATGCAGAAAATGTGAATGGTGGTAATGGCTACAATATGTTAATGATAGTGACAAATGAAGAAAACATAATAAATGTCCATATTATCTTACCATAGATAACGCTCAGTGTGACGATCTCACTTGTACTGTTATTGCTGGTCTGGCACTTATAATCCCCGCTGTCTCCCATCCTAGCAAAATCAGTCACATAGTTCTTCCCTGTAGATATCATATTGTTATTACGGTACCAGTAATAAAAAGGTGCAGGAGGCTCCACATTACAGGTCATTGTTATAGATTGTCCTACGTGGATCTTTTTCCAGTTCGGAGTGAAGGTCACCACTGGTCTTGCTGCAGATCCTGTAAAATAATAATAGTAACTATAAAAAATGGAAACATCTACCTGCCGGTTAGGCAAAAGGAACTGTAGATATTGTACATGTACAAAAATGAAAGGGTCAGTCCAAATTAGGCATCTGGATTTGACCAATTTACTGTTTTAACCTCTTTAGGACCGTATACTGTACATATACGACGACAAATCGGCTCTCCTGTGCAGGATCACGTACCTAGTACATGACCCTCCACTTCCAAGTCTGGGGCACGCACGCACACTGCTGGCGACTGCTCCCGCTGTGATTGGAAACAGCAGGAGCCAATCAGCGGTATCTGGTAGACTCAAAGTCCACCAGGACCCACCGATCATTCGGGAACACAAGCAGAACAGCAAACTGCCTATGTAAACAAAGCAGATTGCCGTTCTGTCAGTAGGGAAGGTAGTGATCCTGTGTTCCTGAAAACCAAAATCAGGGATCTGTGCTTTCCCACAGTACAAGCACCTCCCACACAGTAAATATGCACATTTTAGGCACACATTTAACCCTTTAATCGCCTTTGATGTTAACACCTTCCCAGACAGTGTCATTAGTACAGTGACAGTGCATATTTTTAGCACTGATCACTGTATTGGTGTCACTGGTTCCCCAAAAAAGTGTCAAAAGTGTCACTAATGCCGCATACACATGATCAGACTTTTCAACGCACTAGGTCCGACAGTCTTTCCGACGGACTTTGCAGCGGAGGTCCGCCGGACTTTCAAACGAATGGACACACACGATCACTCCAAAAGTCCGCCAGTTTCAAACGCGGTGACGTACAGCACATACGACAAGACTAGAAAAAGGAAGATCTAGCCCCAGTACACCACCCTTCGGGCTCCTTCTGCTAATCTCATGTTTAGCTCGTGTTAGTAGAAGCTTGGTTAGAGGCGATTTGCGCTTTTCAGACTTCAGCTTATTTTGATTGTTTTCTGCAGTTCAGTTTGTGCTTGTGGGATTGTATCTGGTATTCCGTGCATGTTGGTCAGTTCGTACCTGTATATCAGGCCGTTCTGGTCAGCTCGTTCCTTTTCTTCAGGTCGCTCTTCACAGGCCTTGCTGTTCTTCAGTGCGTTTGTTTAAGTTTGTTTGACCAGCTGACTGTTTTGAAGCCATGGTGCGTGGACGTACGGATTGGTGATAAATCAGTGGAGGAGAGACCTTTTTCCCATATTAACACTTACAGGAGAGAATTTCCCTTCCTACAGGTAGATTTCATTCACTTCCTGTTTTCTCCCTCCGTTTGTAAGTAGGAGTTGTTTGTAAGTCAGATTTTGTAAAATAGGGGACCGCCTGTATATACTATGTGGCCTGCCCTATACACTCTGTGGAAAATTGGGTTAGGTGGCTTAGGTGTTGGTAGTACCAGAACACTATAAGCCCTCACAGTTACTCTTTGTGGGCACTGGAACGGGCCCTGCTGTGAAATATTATATCAAGAATTGTAATTACATACCCCTGTTAAACAGGGGCAGAAAAATTGGGCCTTAGACAGTGGTGGGGGTGCCACAACACTGCAACCCCTCACAGATACTCTTGTTGAGTGCAGGAAACGAGCCTGTGCTCCAACAGGAAGACAAGAGGGACAGTATCACTGATGCATGTACTGTCACTACTCACCATCCTCGTGGCCTCCTCAGATGGTGACAGGACAGTGCATGCATCCTTGATCATGAGCCACTGGAATGGCAAAAAAAGCTAAGCTCCCGTGACCCTGTTCTGGTGCCATACTCGCACAGGTAGTCATTAATGGCCCTCTGCTGTATGTGCAGCTGCTGCAGCATTACCAACGTTGAGTTCCACCTGGTGGGCATGTCACAGATGAGGCGGTTCTTGGGCAGGTTGCATTCCTTTTGGAGGTCAGCCAGCCAAGCACTGGCATTATATGACCAGCGGAAATTGCCACAGATTTCCTGGCCTGCCTCAGGAGATCCTGTAAGCCCAGGTACCTGCACAAGAACTGCTGCACCACCAAATTAAGGATGTTTTCATTGTCACAAACCACCATTACTGGCTGAAGCTGGTGTGGCGTCAACCACCTCTGAGCCTGCCCCTGCAGAGCTGACAGAATTTCTGCCCCAGTGTGGCTCCTGTCCCCTAAGCAGACCAACTCAAGCACCGCATGGCATTTTTTTGCCCGATTGCTTGCGTAGCCCCTAGAACGCCTACAGAGCACCGCTGGTTCCAAGGACAAATCTTCACAGGAAGAGGCCATAGAGGAAGAAGAAGAGGAGGGGGTGGAGGAGAGAGGTGTGGCAGAATCACCACTGTCAGCATTTTGGAGGCAAGGTGGCGGAACAAGCTCCATCAATACTGCACCCTGTCCTGCATACTTCCCAGCTGCCAGCAGGGTTACCCAGTGCGCGAAAGAAAGGTAATGTCCCTGTCCATGCCTGCAGGACCATGAGTCAGCGGTAATATGCACCTTACCGCTGACCGCCCTGTCCAATGAGGCCAAGACATTGCCTTCCACCTGTCGGTAGAGAGCCAGAATGGCCTTCTGAGAAAAAAATTGGTGTTTGGAAACGTGCCACTGAGGAACCGCACATTCCACAAATTCTCAAAAGGGGGAAGATTCTACCAGCTGAAAAGGCAGCAGTTGGAGTGCTAGCAATTTAGCCAGACTAGCATTCAGCCGCTGAGCATGTGGATGGCTGGGACCAAATTTATTTTGCCGGTTTAGCAACTGGGGTAGGGAAATTTGGCTGCTACAACCAGATGTTGGTGTACCGCTAGCAGATTGCCTGGAAGTGCTTGGGACACCTAATTCTACACCTTCATTCCTCTCAGTCCAGGTCTCTGAGAGGACTGAAGTTATAATGGGGTTGGAGATCCCAGCTGATGAGGAGCAAGGAGAGGTCCACCTTGTTCTTTGGTGTGGGTCTTTTAAGCACTGTTGCCAATGGACTGCATGGGAGCTCGACATATGTCTGGTCAAGCATGTGGTGCTGTTTTGGCCTCGCTTGATACACTTCAGACATATGTTGCAAACAGCAATGGTGCGATCTGCTGCACACGTCTCAAAAAAGGCCCACACCAAACAACTTTTGGAAAAGCGGAGTCAGCAGCGTCCTGCACATGCGGAGCTCTGCGGTGTGATGCAGTCGCTTGCCTGCCCCTAAGTTGGCCCTGGAGGGCATCCTGCCTCATTGGAGATGTGCCTCCTCCTCCTCCTCCTCTTCTTCTCTTCTATCTGGCACCCACGTAGAGTCAGTGACCTCATCATCCCCTCCCTCCTCACCATTGGTGTAAACCTGGCAGTATGCTGCAGTGGGGGGACATGACTGCCAGTTTCTTGTCTTTCTTGGGCACCCCCTCTATCTGGGCTCACATTACTGCCTTCATCCTCAACCTAGGTACCATCATCAGAGCCTTCAAAACGCTGCACATCCTCCTGCAGCATGTACCCTACACTGTGGTCGAACAGTTCGGGGGACTCCTCAAGGCATGATGGTGGGGCTAGGGAAGGAGTGACTGACATTGAGCTGATGGAAGAGGCCACTTTGGCAGCTGCATTGGCAGACAAAGTACCCTGAACCTGGGTGACAGAGGACGAGGAGGATGAGGACGGCTTGGTCATCCACTCTACAAACTCTTGTTCTGGCACAACACGGCCAGCTGCCAAAAAAAAGGACAAGCGTGCCCCACAGCCACGTGCTGAGAATGAACCAGGTCCATGACTGGCACCGTTGGCTGTAGACACAGAGCCTGCTTGCCCTCTTTTAGAGGCCTGTGAGCGTCTGCCTCACCTCGGTGGCCTTCCAGACATACTGTACAATTAGATTAGCAAAACAACGCCTGAAGTTTACTAAAAACAGTACACCAGGAATGGCCTACAGTCAGGGGTAGGCTTGGCTAGACTATATATATATATATATATATATATATATATATATATATATATATATATATATATATACAAGCCTGTATATTAATATATTAAATGAACTGCAGCTCACTGAGTCACCTGCCTGAAAGTGTCTTTGAACACGTACTTCAGGAATGGCCTACATTCAGGTATAGGCTTTGCTGGACTACAATGCAGTGGATATATATTTTATGAACTGCAGCTCACTGAGTCACCTGCCTGCCTGCCTGAAAGTGTCATTGAGCATGCACTCCAGGAATGACCTACTGTCAGGTATAGGCTTTGGTAGACTATATATATATTTTTATATATATATATATATATATATTAGATGAGCTGCAGCTTACAGAGTCACATGCCTGAAAGCGTCTTTGAACACGTACTCCAGGAATGGCCTAGGCTTGACCTAGACTTGGTATAGGCTTGGCTGGATTATATATATATATATATTTGACTTGGAGCAATGTTCCCCTGTCCCTCTTTCCTCCTCATTTGTCCCTCATTTTCATATAGTTGTATGTAAAAAAGGACTTTTTATCTTTCAAATGTGTTTCCCAGTGCAAACTTTCCATCCAATTTCTAAATATCTTCATTTGTACATTTTAAAAGCCAATATAAAGGAATAGTAGTGGTAAAAAAAAGCACTTGTGGATTTAATTAACCTTTTTTTTGGTTAATTCTCCTTTAAGGGTGTGTGGCAGGGTTCATGTCCTATGCCTACATAAGTTTGTTAGTAGGTGTCCCTCATTCCTATCTCAAAATGTTGGGAGGGATGCTGAAAGTGTCTTTGAACATGTACTCCAGGAATGGCCTACAGTCAAGTATAGGCTTGGCTAGACTATATATATATATATATATATATATATATATATATATATATATATTAAATGCACTGCAGCTAGCTGAATCAACTGCCTGCCTGAAGTATATTAGAAACAGTACACAAGGAACGGTCTGCGGTGAGATGAAGCTTAACTGTATACAGTGTATATATATATATATATATATATATATATATATATATATATATATATATATATATATATATATATATATATGACCCATACAAAGCCGGGATGTGTATATATATATATATATATATATATACTAAATACACTGCGGCTAGCTGTATCACCTGCCTGCCTGAAGTTATATTAGCAACAGTACACCAGGAACGGTCTGCAGTGAGATCTAAAAATAAAAGTTGCAATAAACATATATTGATTGTTTGCGCAAAAGTTATAGCATCTACAAAATAGGAATAGATTTATGGCATTTTTATTATTATTATTTTTTTTTTCTATTAATGGCAGCAATCGGCGATTTTTATCGTGACTGTGACATTATGGCGGATACATCGTACACTTTTGACAATTTTTTGGGACTATAGAAATTATACAGCGATCAGTGCTATAAAATGCACTGATTACTGTATAAATGTCACTGGCAGGGAAGGGGTTAACACTGGGGGGCGATAAAGGGGTTAAATGTGTTCCCTGACTGTGTGTTTTAACTGTAGGGGGAGGGGACTGACTAGAGGAGATGACAGATCATGGTTCCTAGCTATTAGGAACTCACAATCTATCTCTCCTCACAGAACAGAACAGGGATTTGTTTACACACACACACGTCCCTGTTCTGCCTCTCTTTGCCCTTGTACACACGGTCGGAGATTCCGACAACCAAATCCGTCGGAGTAATTCCAACGGATTAATTCCGGAAGAGGTCCGGAAGTGATGTTGCATACACACGGTCGGACTAAGTTGTCGGAAAATCTGATTGTACATAACGTGATGCCATTATTTCGTTACGACGGGACTACGTTCAGGCTAGTAGCCAATAGCTTTGGTCTAGGAATTTGATCTGAGCATGCGTGGCACTTTGTCTGTTGGAGTAGGCTACACATGATCGGAGTATGTCCGATCGGAGCATTTTGTCGGAAAATTTTACCGGCAAGTTGGAAAAGTTGGTCCGTCGGATATACAGAAACGGAAACAGTCCGATGGAGACCACACACAATCAGAATATCCGACAAAATGGTCCGATAGGACACATTCCGTCAGAATCTCCGACCGTGTGTACAAGGGCTGAGTCTATAGCAGTGGTCAGTCCTCGATTACCCCCAACAGGCCATGTTTGCAGTTTTCCTTTATCTTGCACAGGTGTTTTAAATCAGAGTCACTGGCTTGGTATTTTGGACAGCTATTTTATGTAAGACAAAGCCCCAAAACATGGCCTGTTGCGTGTACGTGAGTACTGAGGTTGAGAACCACTGCTCTATGGGACATATCCAGCTCCCTGTATTGGCTGATAGTGTGAAAAGTACTACTGAGATGGGGATGGATATGGCGGGGGATCAGGACATCCATAGAGAGGTGGATAGGCAAGGCTAATGGAAATCATTAAGAATTTTGATAAATAAAACTTTTGTATGTATACAATTGCATCGCCCCAAGACTGAAAAAACATAAGGTTGTTATGTATAATTTTCTAGCAATATATGTATGAAAGATGTGAACTTACCTAGCTGCCCGATCAGAGCTGTTAAAAGGAACAAGGAAAAAAGTGTTATAAATGAGGCCTGTGGTTTATTTAAAATAAATGTTTTACAAAACCGGCCAATTCAAAACTAAGCATATGATAAAAAAGATCCAAATTCCCCAAACCTGCCTCCCTCGTCTTCATCTCAATCCTTATATGATAAATCGCCTCTTTATCTAATGGGGAAGCTGACAAATTGACAAAAATGGTTTCAAAAATGCATTTCTCTTATTTTACACATAAAAATTATTCATCCAATTTTTTTTTTATATCAATTTGCAGACTGCCCGCCCTCATTATACGTCGGTACTTTGATCTTTGGAGTGAGAGCAATAATTGTAGTAAAAGACCTATTCTGTTAATCAAAACTGGTAACCTGTAGAAATTTTTAAACGTCACCTATGGAGATTTTTTAATGGTCAAAGTTTGTCGCCATTCCCCCGAGCGGGTGCAATTGGGTATCAATTTACTCGGTGTAACATTATCTTTCACAATATAAAAAAAAATTGGGATAACTTTACTGTTGTCTTATTTTTTAATTCAAATTCCCAAAATATTGCGTTTGTGTTTTAACTGCCAATTGCACGTTCGTGCGACGCTGTAACCAAACAAAATTGACGTCCTTTTTTTCCAACAAATAGAGCTTTCTTTTTGTGGTATTTAATCACCCCTGCGGTTTTTATTTTTTGCTCTATAAACATAAAAAGAGCGACAATATTGAAAAAAATACAATATTTTTTACTTTTTGCTCTAATAAATATCCCAATTTAAAGAAAAAAATAATTCTTTCCTCAGTTTAGGCCGATATGTATTCTTCTATATATTATTGGTAAAAAAAAATTGCAATAAGCATATATCGATTGGTTTGCACAAAAGTTGTAGCGCCTATAAAATAGGTTATTGATTTATGGCATTTTTATTATTTTTACTAATAATAGCGGCGATCTGCGATTTTTATTGGGACTACGACATTGCAGCAGACAGATCGGACACTTTTGACACTTTTTTGAAACCATTGACATTTACTGATTGACATAGCCACTGATTACTGTATAAATGTCACTGTCAGGGAAGGGGTTAACTCTAGGGGGCGATCAAGCGGTTAAATGTGTACCCTCACTGTGTGTTCTAACTGTGGGGGGGTGGAACTAATAATAATAATAATAATACATTTAATTTATAACGCACTTTTCA
The DNA here is from genome assembly GCF_037356315.1 of Lithobates pipiens. Classification (NCBI taxonomy): domain Eukaryota; kingdom Metazoa; phylum Chordata; class Amphibia; order Anura; family Ranidae; genus Lithobates; species Lithobates pipiens. The sequence continues at coordinate 50,918,348 of NW_027507791.1, forward strand.
TCAAAGGATCTCAAAGTGCTACATGGTTACAAAAATATAACAAAAACATACATCTAACATAAACAAAAAAATTTGCTAAAAAGAAAAGTCTTTAGTCCTTTTTTAAAACAATCAGTAGATTGAGAAGCCCTCAGACTATCAGGTAGGGCGTTCCACAAACGTGGGGCAGCAGCACAAAAAGCCCTATCTCCCATTGTCTTTAATCTAGTTTTTGGAATTTGAAGAAAATTTAATTGAGTTGAACGGAGGGAACGAGATATATTTTGTAATCTAATAAATTCCTTAAGATAAGGTGGGGCATGTCCATATATGCATTGATGTGTAAGGAGAGAAAACTTATACTCAATCCTAGCAGAGACCAGGAGCCAATGAAGTGATTGAAGAATGGGGGTAATTGAGGGAGGAGACCGATCAGTGTTCCTATATACTAGGAACACACGATCTGTCTCCTCTCCCCTGACAGAACGTGGATTTGTGTGTTCACACACACAGATACACGTTCCTGATTTGTCAGGAGCGATCGGCTCCTGGCAGGCATCGCAGCCACCAGCACGCGCATCGGCTCCTCAGTGACACAGTGGGCGCGCATGCCCCCATAACGGCGGGAAGCGGTGGGCGTCATATGACACCTGCCAAGGATGGGAGATCGTATCTGCGGATGTCATTTGACTATACGCCGGGAATGAAGTGGTTAAATATACTTTTCAGCTATGACAAACCATGAGTGAAGGAATACAAAGTATGGCCTTTGATGGACTGGACAACTGCCAGATCCCAACTCTATCTACAACTTATGGGAAGTGCTTTGCCATAAGGTCAAAGAAAATAGAAACCCTAGGAAGAACTACGGGACATGTGGTTTGGAGTTTCCCCATATCAGCAAATCTGTAATTGCTGAGAATAAAAATTTTTTTTTTTACATTTTATTAATGTAAAGTCCAATGACCCGAACAATTCAAGGAATAAAAGAGAGTGTTATCACGTTGTCAATAGACTGATGATCATTTTTAAAGTTAATGCTACTTTGGGGAAGAAATGTATACTTTAATTTATAAGGAAAAAAATATTCTAATGATTCTAAACATTTATACTTTAGCGTATACAATTAATATATATTAAAATACCTACGTAGAAAAATACAGAGAGAGCATTGAGAATTTGTATACTTACAGATGAGGATGATCTGAAATGGAAGTTGAAGGCCATACATCTCTCCACCCATATTACGCAATGCTGGTTCTGTGCTGAAGAAAAATACAACCAGTGTTGTTGTATATAGACAAATGTATTATGCATTCGGGTGCTTTCAGTTTGCATTTAAAATTATTTTCAGATGCTCCTGAGGTCCTTCACATCTAACTACCTTCTGAACCTCACCTACATTAAGTCAAGCTGTATTGAGCTGTTTTGTATTTACAAGGACTGAGAAAAGCAGTTTTGAGGTGAATAAATGGCAGCGCCCAACAGGTCCTAATAGATATGATGAATCGGGTTGCATGGAGAGCTCAGCTGCAGCCAGCATAAAAGAGGAAGGAAGCAAAAGTGGCTTCAGAAAAGGCGGTGGACACGAGGGCTGAGATAATTCTTATCAGTTTTCACAATCTTTGACTCATAAAGAAGAATTAAAACATTAAAAAAACAGAAAAGATGCCGCTCTAAATATATATATATATATATATATATACATATATATTATATATATATATATACTGTGAGGGGTTAGCTCGGCAGCGGGTGTGTGTGACCCCCTGGATGGGTTCACAACACAAAGTCAGGCACAGCAGACAGCGGTGTAGGTTCAAAAAAAACAAAAGATCCGGTTTATTTATGCTCCATGCAGTGATACATATAACAGCCAAACAAAATAAAACAAGAAAATAAATCCTGGTCAGCTTGACCTCTAACTACACACATAGACTCCCTGTCTAACAACTGGGTACAGCCTTGTGCTGTACCAGTCCCTGCCTTTGTTGTAAAGGTTTTGCCACACAGGCGTTAACTCACCGCACAGTACAGGTGACACACTCCCCAGTCTATACAACACAAAACTGGTTCCAGGATGGAGCATCTCCCTATGCATGCTGGGGTTTTTTGTAGAGGCCTTAATGAGCCCACTTGCTTCAGCTGGGCTCATTAACTCTTCCCCTCTAATTGTAAAAGTCTGCATAAAGCCTGAATCTAGGACACACATATTTACCATCCTGGATACAACCAGGTGACTTCACCTGCCTGTTGCCACAATATATATATATATATATATATATATATATATATATATATATATATATATATATATATATATAGACCCTGGAATGTTATCCAGGGATGTGAACCAAACTACGAGGAGCTTGGGTAAAAGTGCCAAGTTCATATACAATCAGCGAGTGGACTGAAAATAAAACAATAACATTGGAAAACATTCAAAATGGTGACACAAACATGTGTGCAGTGCTATATATATATTCATTCAGTCACGTTTTCCTTCACGCAGCTTACATTCTTGTCACAGGTTTTCTCTGTCTGCTCACGTTTCTCTCACAAGTTATGTCCCTGACCCAGTTGTGTGTAATTTTTCACACTACCTTTAATTTCCTAGCTGCGTCCGCCCAGAGTTGCGCATTGGTAAGTCAGCCTGTTGCAGCTCCGGCAGCTTCTACTGGCTCAAGGGCTTTAGTGGATCCCAGAACCCTCTCGGGCCTAGGCCGGTATCAGTAGGCCCAGGTCTCAGACGCAGGTGCCAGCGTCTCACCTTCTCTCCAGTTCCAGTTTTGTGATAGATTGGGTTTTCATTTGGCTGGCGCAGCAGTCTTGATCATTAGGTTTTATTTTGAATGCCAGGAAAGCTCATTACACTGCTTGGCATGTTTTCCAGGCTTTCCGGTCTAGGTTTCCTAGTCCTGATGATTAACATCCAGTTCCTATTTGATTTTCTGTTTTTTTGCCTCTTCCAGCTTGTATTGGCCCACAGCACTTTTGGAGCGTATCAAGCTGAGTCTCGGCATTTCATGTTGTTGGATGACCCGTCAGGTTTCCTTTTCTGCACATTCTATTTAAGCTATCCTCAAAAGTAGACCTCCTTCTGTGCCCAGCAGACTTCCCATTGTGGGTCATATTTTTCATGACTTATCTGACATGCTCTCAGGTCTCCTTTGCATTGGTTGCCAGCTTGGTGCTCAAGGCAGTGCTATAACTGGAATTTTATGGTTCCTGAGGCCAGGGGAGTCGGGCTCCTGGCCCAGGGTCTCACTTACTTTTGGCCAATTAACTGGTTTGGCACCCTGGTCTTTTCTGTTACATCTGCATGCTCGCAAGACGCAGCAATCGGGGACGACACTGTTATCGGGTTCTTGGAGCCTGGCAAGGCGTGGTGCCCGGAGTTGTCTTTATACCAGCTCGTTAGTGCTACATTTGTCAAACTCTGGGATGGTCCTCTGATGCCTTTTCCTAGCACTCCCCTCTCCGCAGCTCAACGCATACTTCATTGCCGCCTCCCTTTTTTGGCCAAACAGGGTCTGGACCCTAAGCATACTTTGGCTATTCATTCAGGGTAGGAGTGGCTTCTGCGACTTTGCGCCAGGGGGCCCCAACCCTTATTATTTGGTATTTGGTTAGGTGGAGGTCATCTTGTTTCTCTGGGTATGTCCCAGAGCCACTTTTTTGAGATACCACAAGCGTTTGTCAATTTTGGGAGGTCATACGTTAATTCACTGTTATAAATCTGGTTGTTAAGCTTTCATCCTACTGTGTTTATTTTTGCCCCCTTTTAGGCATACTGACCACGTGACCCCAGCACACTTCAGGTCTATGTTCCCTGTTGCTCCTTGTTCCTTTCCTATACTATTCACAGATTGACACCAAGTACATGTGTAAGGCTCACCTCATGTCAGCCTGTATTTGTGGGAGGAGTCAGGCTGCATAAAGCCTGCCCTCCTTTGCCTCCTCCCCTCGTGGTTGTAGGCTCTCATGTCCCACCCACCCATCTCCTTTTCTTTTTCTTTCAATTCATTTCATACTTGGGTATGCCTCCTTATAGGCATACTGACCACATGACCCCGGCACACTTCAGGTCTATGTTCCTTGTTGCTCTTTGTTCCTTTCCTATACTATCCACAGATTGACTCAGAGTACAAATATATATATATATATATATATATATATATATACACATTCAAGGAGTAATCCTGATGGTATTTGGCAGTGAAACCTACTGTGATACTCAAAACAAAAGTCACTCAGATGAAAATAAAATTCATCATATGACTGAATCATATCATGTTCAATCCCTTAAACATGATACCAAGTTGTATATATCACATGGGAGGTAGCAATGAAACTGGATAAAAAACTGTAATGTTCACACACGACACCCAGGAACGTGCCTCCAACAGCAGGGGAAAGGGGTGGTTACTCTTACCAGAAGCTGTGGACCCACACGCCAGCGGTGGTGAGTCAAACAAGCATTGATGATGTTCAGGAACTAGCTCTCCAACTCAGACTCCTTTAAATGGACTGGCGTGCATCCATGTACATCAGGCCGAAAATAGCATAAACACTCGAGCCTCAATGGTAATGTTCCTGGTATATGTAGTACTTCAGACCATATGATCTACGTTGCTCCTCTGAAGTACTACATATAACAGGCACATCACCATTGAGGAGCGAGTGTGTCATGGTTATGCAATAGTTTGTCTGCTTACCTGTTTCCATGTGTTCATCTAGAGACCAGCCGACCCTCACCTGTCTGCTTTTGTAATCCATCCTCTGGCATGGCTCCACCCTAGCTCCTATCAGGGAGCTCTATATTAACCTGTGCACTGCAGGCCAACCCTGCTGATCAACCTTTGTGTGTTAGCTTCCTGTTACCTGCCGTGTGGTCTTCTGTTGTTCCGTTACCGACTGTGGCATGTCCTTGACTATTGGTGAACTACAGTTCCGTATCCTCACAGCTGAATTGAGCTGGAATAATGAGTCCCTAGTTGCAACCTTTTTACATGGCCTATCTGATAGAGTGAAGGATGAATTAGCAGGAAGATCCCTTCCTGCTGATCTGGACAGTGTCATCACCTTGTGTAACCAGATCGATATTCGCTTTCAGGAGAGGGCCCTGGAAAAAAGACGCCAGCACTCCCCGTTCTTTAGGCAGCCTGGGCCCCCGGTCTCTTCTCTTCGATCCGAGGAGCACCCCCTGCCTACTGAGTAACCTATGCAGTTGGGCTGGACTAAATTATCTCCCGAAGAACATGCTAGGTGCAGAACTCTGGGCCTATGCCTCTATTGTGGGGCCAAAGGCCATTTCCGTGACACTTGTTCTCTTCGTCCGGAAAAAACGCTCAGGGCTAATACATCTGGAAGGTGGAGTATTAGACCCTGAAATATCACCATCATCTTCTCGTCTTCTCCTTTCCGTGTTGCTTCATGTCGGTGCTTCCTCTCGTTCGGTCTCAGCACATCTGGATTCCAGAGCCACTGCCAATTTCATGGATTGGGAAACTGCATCCTCCATGAGACTTACCCTTTTGCCCCTTACAATGCCATTGGTGGTCTTGGCGATTGATGGCAATGTTCTCCCAGGGGGCCCTATCCGCTTCCAGACTCTTCCTGTTAAGATGTCAGTAGGGACACTCCACCAGGAGTGGATATCCTTCCTTGTCTTACCTAAGGCTTCATCTCCTATCATATTAGGTCTTCCTTGGTTACGGCTCCATTCTCCACACCTTGACTGGTCTGCTGGACAGATCCTGGCTTGGGGTTCCTCCTGTTCCTCTTCTTGCCTACTCAAGGGTACCCCAAAAGAGAAACTTCCTGTTACCACCATCCCAGTATCTTCTGCTCTTCCCGCTGTATATAGCGATCTCTGGGATGCGTCCTGCAATAGTCGGACTGATGCACTCTCTAGGTCATGTGGTACTCTGTATGAGGGGCCCACCTATGAGCCTGAGTCGATCATTCACTCCAGTTTGCATAACCATTTACCTTTACCTATCCCTAATCTCCCTTGGATGCACAGCCAGGCTAACTTGTCTGCAAGTTCCACAATCGCTATGCCCTGTGATGCGATTGAGATGGTCGCTACACCTGACAATACTATTCAGGCAGCCTCTGCACCAGTTATGCCAGTCCAGCCCATGCCCAATGAGCTTCCTGCTTCTTGTTCAAGACCTTCTGTGACCTGGCCTCACCCTACTGCTACTATGTCCGTTCAAACCCATTTAAGAGGCTCAATCCATCCTTTGAATAGAATACCTCATTCGGCCAGGTGGGGTTTTCAATCTTTTTCTCAGGGCTCTCTGCATTCTGTTTGTGTTTCAGCTATCCAGCTTGACTCTTGTGACATGTCACCTTCTAACCAACCTGACCTCAGGGATCCACTGACCTCTGCCCAGTCTGGTGGTCCTGTTCTGGATGCCCAGCTCATCTTTAAGGGTCTGGGGGACCCTGCTCAGGCTCCTGATCTTCTCATGCCCTTACCCATTCCTAAAAAGCCTTTAGTCCTCAAGTCCTCTCATCCTCTCCCTACCTCGGTTCCAATCTCTGAGGATAATCTAAAATATGACGTTAGTCAAGTTTCTGGCTCCGTAAAGGCATTCTTCAGTACCTCGTACATTGGAAAGGGTTTGGCCCTGAGGAGAGGTCTTGGATCCCTGTATCTGAGGTCTTTGCTCCTAGTCTGTTGAGGAGGTTCCATCTGGAGTTTCCCTTTAAGCCTGGACCCAGGCGGGGGAGGGGGAGGCCTCGTAAGAGGGAGGGTACTGTCATGGTTATGCAATAGTTTTTTCTGCTTACCTGTTTCCATGTGTTCATCTAGAGACCAGCCAACCCTCACCTGACTGCTTTTGTAATCCATCATCTGGCATGACTCCACCCTAGCTCCTATCAGGGAGCTCTATATTAACCTGTGCACTGCAGGCGAACCCTGATGATCAACCTTTGTGTGTTAGCTTCCTGTTACCTGCCGTGTGCTCTTCTGTTGTTCCGTTACCGACTGTGGCATGTCCTTGACTATCCCTGTTTGCCTGTGATCCTGACCTTTTGGCGCGTCCCTGACTATTCCTGTCTGCTTGTGGCCCCGACCTTGGCTTTGTCCCTCACTATCCCTATCCTCCTGTTGCCTACTGTGGGTTTGAGCTGGGGGACCCTGGGGGTCACGACCTGGACCTAGTTGCAGCCAAGTCCATCCTCACCACTAGAGGCTCTGGTGAACTCCTGCTGGCTCTTAGGCCGCGTACACACGGGCGGACTGTTCGCCCAACCTTGTCCGCTGAACAGTGTTTGGGCGGACAGTCCGCTCGTGTGTGGGCTTTCAGCGGACAGTTTCAGCGGACAGTTGGACGGACAAAGTCTTTCGGAAATTCCGAAAAACTGTCCGCTGAAACTGTGTTTGAGCGAACAGTCCGCCCGTGTGTGGGCTTGTCCGCTGTACTTTCGAAATGAGCGGACTGTTCCCGCTCGGAAAGTCCGCCCATTTCGAGCGCGTGTACAGGTAGGCGGGGCCCGCGAAGGAGACGTCGCGGGCTCCGCCGCCTGGAATGGGCTTAAAGGGGAACCCCAACGCCGAAAAAAATCGGCGTGGGGGTTCCCCCAAAGTCCACACCAGACCCTTGTCCGAGCACGCCACCCGGCCGGCCAGGAAAGGGGGGCGAGCGAGCGCGCCCCCCTTCCTGAGCCGTACCAGGCCGCGTGCCCTCAACATGGGGGGGTGCCTTGGGGAAGGGGGGGCCGCGCGGCCCCCCCACCCCAAAGCACCTTGTCCCCATGTTGATGAGGACAAGGGCCTCTTCCCGACAACCCTGGCCGTTGGTTGTCGGGGTCTGCGGGCGGGGGGCTTATCGGAATCCGGGAGCCCCCTTTAAGAAGGGGGCCCCCGGATACCGGCCCCCCACCCTATGTGAATGAGTATGGGGTACAATGTACCCCTACCCATTCACCTGTGAAATAAAGTACAAAAAAAAACACAACACAGGGAAAAAATATTTTATTGCACAGCTCCGGGGGTCTTCTCGCCGGACTCCTCCGCTATCTGTGTGTAGCTCTTTTACTAGCGGAGGAGTCCGGCTTTCTTCCTCCCCGCCGCCGGCCTCTTCTCCCGACTTCTGGGGTCTTGTCCCCCTCTTCGGTTCTTCTGCCGGGCCACCGCGCCTTCTTGTAGCTCTTTTACAGGCGGTGGCCCGGTCTTCTGTCGCCGCTGCCGCTGTCGTCGTCGCCGCCGCCGCCGCCGCCTTCCGTTCTTGTTCTTCTTCTTGTTCTTGTTCTTCTTCTCCTGGAGATGTTGACTCGACGATCTCTCCGGCCGGAATGCCAGAGCCGCGCTGTGCGGTCACTTATATAGTGACAATGGGGCGGTGTCACATGGTATATGTCACATGGGTTGGTCACATGGGTTGATGTCACATGGGGACTATGACATCGTAAGGGGGCGGGGTCACCATGTGACCAACCCATGTGACATATACCATGTGACACCGCCCCATTGTCACTATATAAGTGACCGCACAGCGCGGCTCTGGCATTCCGGCCGGAGAGATCGTCGAGTCAACATCTCCAGGAGAAGAAGAAGAAGAACAAGAAGAAGAACAAGAACGGAAGGCGGCGGCGGCGGCGGCGGCGGCGGCGGCGGCGGCGGCGGCGGCGACGACAGCGGCAGCGGCGACAGAAGACCGGGCCACCGCCTGTAAAAGAGCTACAAGAAGGCGCGGTGGCCCGGCAGAAGAACCGAAGAGGGGGACAAGACCCCCGAAGTCGGGAGAAGAGGCCAGCGGCGGGGAGGAAGAAAGCCGGACTCCTCCGCTAGTAAAAGAGCTACACACAGATAGCGGAGGAGTCCGGCGAGAAGACCCCCGAAGACGGAAGACCCCCGGAGCTGTGCAATAAAATATTTTTTCCCTGTGTTGTGTTTTTTTTTGTACTTTATTTCACAGGTGAATGGGTAGGGGTACATTGTACCCCATACTCATTCACATAGGGTGGGGGGCCGGTATCCGGGGGCCCCCTTCTTAAAGGGGGCTCCCGGATTCCGATAAGCCCCCCGCCCGCAGACCCCGACAACCAACGGCCAGGGTTGTCGGGAAGAGGCCCTTGTCCTCATCAACATGGGGACAAGGTGCTTTGGGGTGGGGGGCCGCGCGGCCCCCCCTTCCCCAAGGCACCCCCCCATGTTGAGGGCACGCGGCCTGGTACGGCTCAGGAGGGGGGGCGCGCTCGCTCGCCCCCCTTTCCTGGCCGGCCGGGTAGCGCGCTCGGACAAGGGTCTGGTGTGGACTTTGGGGGAACCCCCACGCCGATTTTTTTCGGCGTTGGGGTTCCCCTTTAAGCCCATTCCAGGCGGCGGAGCCCGCGACGTCTCCTTCGCGGGCCCCGCCTACCTGTACACGCGCTCGAAATGGGCGGATTTGCCTCCTCCTTACGTGGGCGAGTCCGTTCATTTCAAAAGTTGAGCGAACTGTTTGCCCAACCTTGTTCGTCAAACAGTCCGCTCGTGTGTGGGCAAGTCCGCTCATGCAAATTTTGAGCGGACTGTTTGCCGAAACTGTTTGACGAACAAGGTTGGGCAAACAGTCCGCGCGTGTGTACGCGGCCTTAGACTCCGTGCCCCAGGGAATCTTACGCTCTAACCCCAGTGGGATCTGTCTCCCGTCCGCAGCAGTCAGCCGTAGGGTCCACAACCTTGCAGTGCACTCCTGATTCCTACGGTGTGCATCTGTCACCTCGCCTCAAGGTGACCTGACAGTTTGATCAGCCATGGACCCGTCTGCCGCTTCCTGCAGTCGATCCGTTGCAGGGCTTAGTTCGCAGACTTGAGACCCAATAATCGCATCAGACCCAGATGATGCGATTCCTTCAGGATTTGGCATCCCGTTTTGAACAGGTTCAGGCCTCATTAGGACCCCCAGTTCAACAACCTCAACCGCTATCTGCTGCTGCACCTATCGCATCAGTCGCAGCCACACATTTGTTACAACTACCAGCTCCGGTCCGTTTTTCTGGGGACTCCAAGGCTTGCAGGGGGTTCCTTTGCCAGTGCACAATTCATTTTGAACTTCTGCCCCAAAATTTCCTGTCCGATCGGGCGAAAGTTGCATATATTATATCCCTCCTGTCCGGCGAGGCGCTAGCTTGCTGTGGGAACTGAATGATCCAGTGGTTTCTAGCCTGTCTGATTTCTTGAAACTTTTTCGGAATATCTTCGAGGAACCGGGTCGTGTCTCCTCAGCGGCTAGCGCTCTTTTACGTCTCCGTCAGGAGTCCGCGTCTGTGGGACAGTATGCTCTTTAGCGGTGCACTCCTGATCCCCACGGTGTGCATCTGTCACCTCGCCTCAAGGTGACCTGACAGAGTGTTTATGCTATTTTTGGCCTAATGTACGCGGATGCATGCCAGTCCATTTAAAGGAGTCAGAGTTGGAGCGAGTTCCTGAACATCACCCATGCTTGTTTGACTTACTGCCACTGGCATGTGGGTCCACAGCTTCTGGTAAGAGTACCCACCCCTTTCCTCTGGTGTTCGAGGAACGTACCCGAGTATCGTGTGCGATCCAGTTTAATTGCTACTTCCCATATGATTTTTACATCTTGGTATCATGTTTAAGGGATTGAACATGATATGATGAACTTTATTTTCATCTTAGTGACTTTACTATTTTGGACCATGTTCTTTATATAAAGGGTATTATTTATGAGATATTTTGTAGCCATCATAGGTCTATAAATAGTTTGTTTTGACTATCACATTAGGTTTCACTGCCTATATACCATCAGGATTACTCCTTGAATATATATGCAATTAGCACTGCACACATGTTTGTGTCACCATTTTGAATGTTTTTCAGTATTATTGTTTTATTTTCCGTCCACTCACTGATTGTATACGCACTTGGCACTTTTACCCAAGCACTTCATAGTTTGGTTCACATCCCCGGATAACATTACGGTCTACATATATATATATATATATATATATATATATATATATATATATATATATATATATATATTAGCGCTGATTTTTCATATTCCATTGTAATTAGTCTTATTGCTGATGTCGGCAGCTGTTTGCTCTTAGTAGCGCAAATTTCCCCTTTTTATAACTGCAACTCATGACAGTACTTCCACACAGCTCCCAACTGTCCCTGATTTTGAGGGACTGTCCCTCATTTTGAACAAAGTCCCTCTGTCCCTCATTTGTCCCCGATTTTGGAATGATCTATATAGTTGTATATAAAATGCACTATTTAGCTAACAAAAAAGTGTTTTACTGTGCTAAACCTCATTTTAAAAGCCAGTATAAAGGAATAGTAGTGGTAAAAAAAAAGCACTTGCAGATTTAACCAATCATTTCTTCTTTAAATTCTCCTTTAAAAGAAGCGTGGCAAGGGGTGTCTCTTATGCCGACATACTTTTGCTAATAGGTGTGCCTCGTTACCATCTCTGAAAGTAAGAAGATGCACTTTTTATCTTTAAAAATGTGTTTCCCCGTGATAAACCTCATCCAATTTAGAAATTGCTGGATTTGTAAATTCCAAAAGCAAATGTAAAGGAATAACAGCTGGTAAAAAAAAAGCACTTGTGGGTTTAATTAACATTTTTTTTGTATAATTCTCCCTTAAGGGGGTGTGGCAGGGGGGTGTGTCCTATGTCTACATACTTTTGTTAATAGGTGTCCCTTGTTCCTATCTCTAAAGTTGGATAGAAAGGTTTGGGAAGTTCCTGGCAACCTGATGAGATGAAAGGTCAAAAAAAGAATGGCGAAAACAATTGCCATTGAACATTCTACCAGGGCATTTAAGCTTACTGTGCTCAGGCAACAGCAGAAGCAGATGTATGGAAAAAAAAAAATTGAATAATTTTCCCTCAGAAGCCTCTTAGAAATCAGACCCACAAAATGTAAATTTATATTTGACCATTCAAATCCAGGAAATTATGTCCACAATTCTGGATCAACTCTATTTGGAAAACATAATTCTAAAATTATATACAAACTATATTACCAGAAGTATTGGGACACCTGCCATTATACACACATGAAATGTATTGGCATCCCAGTCTTAGTCCGTAGGGTTCAATATAGAGTTGGCCCACCCTTTGCAGCTATAACAGCTTCAACTGTTCTGGGAAGGCCATCCACAAGGTTTAGGAGTGTGTCTATGGGAATGTTTGACCATTCTTCCAGAAGCACATTTATGAGGTCAGGCACTGATGTTAGACGAGAAGGCCTGGCTCTCAGTCTCTACTTTAGTTCATCCCAAAAGGTGTTTCTGTCGGGTTGAGGTCAGGACTCAAACTCACTCCATCTATATGTGTCTTTATGGATCTTGCTTTGTTCACTGGTCCAAATCATTTGGTGGAAGGGGGATATGGTGTGGGGTTGTTTTTCAGGGGTTGGGCTTGGCCCCTTAGGACCAGTGAAGGGAATTTTTAAGGAATCAACATATCAAGACATTTTGGACAATTTCCTGAAAAAACAACCCCACACCATTATCCCCCTTCCACCAAATGATTTAGACCAGTGCACAAAGCAAGATCCATAAAGACATGGATGGAGTGAGTTTGAGTCCTGACCTCAACCCTACAGAAATACCTTTTGGGATTAACTACAGTAGAGACTGAGAGCCAGACCTTCCCGTCTAACATCAGTGGTTGACCTCACAAATGCGCTTCTGGAAGAATGGTTAAACATTCCCATAGACACACTCCTAAACCTTGTGGACAGCATTCCCAGAAGAGTTGAAGCTGTTATAGCTGCAAAGGGTGGGCCAACTCAATATTGAACCCTACGGACTAAGATTGGGATGCCATTAAATTTTATGTGCGTGTAAATGCAGGTGTCCCAATACTTTTGGTAATATAGTGTGTTTGTGCATATATATATATATATATATATATATATATATATAATACAGTATCTCACAAAAGTGAGTACACAGGGCAGTATTCCAACATGATAAGCTGAGGTTAAAGGTGATGGACTGGCTAAGCATTTCTCCACACCTAAACCCTATTGATGATCTGTGGGGCATCCTCAAAAGGAAGGTGGAGGAGCACAAGGTCTCTAACATCCACCAGCTCTGTGATGTCATCATGGAGGAGTGGAAGAGGACTCCAGTGGTGACCTGTGAAGCTCTGGTGACCTCCATGCCCAAGAGGGTTAAGGCAGTGCTTGAAAATAATGGTGGCCACACAAAATATTGACACTTTGAGCCCAATTTGGACATTTTCAGTTAGGGGTGTATTCACTTTTGTTGCCAGCGGTTTAGACATTAATGGCTGTGTGTTGAGTTATTTTGAGGGGACAGCAAATTTACACTGTTATACAAGCTGTACACACACTACTTTACATTGTAGCAAAGTGTAATTTCTTCAGTGTTGTCACATGAAAAGATAGAATAAAATATTTACAAAAATGTGAGGGGTGTACTCACTTTTGTGAGATACTGTACATGTTCTAGTGGTTGTCATAAACATTTTGAATTTATCATGACTTTCTGTTCTGATAACAATGGTAAAGACAGAAAGGATCTTTTGTACTACGCTGTACTAATACTATTCTATACTATACTATCCTATACCATTCTCAAAATACTCAGAATCTAGGGTGAGCAGAGTAAGCAATGCACATACAAATATCATACCTGGTCATGTAATAAGATGTCTGGAAATCCTACAGATCTTCTTAATGTTGATCTCCTTTAAAGATTAATAAATATTGATAAAGACTGGAACCTGTTATCCCGAGGCATCTCAGCAAAAGAGATCCTGACCGAGTGGCATGACACTGAGAGGCTATGTGCCAATGCCCCTATAGCTTTCCTGTTTTATGATACATTATCATGTGTTTTCTTTTTTTGCACTTATGGGGAAGTGATGATTCTTAGTTTAAAATAAACCACATTCTGGCGTCATCTACAGTACTGTATTTACGTCTGGAAACTGATCTTCTAGTGAGTTTACAGATCTTCCACATGGTGGCTAGGGATGAGCTTCGTGTTCCAGTCGAACATACGTTCGACTCGAACATCGGCTGTTCGTCCGTTCGGCGAAGTCTGAACATTTTGGTCCATTCGCGCCAAATTCGTGTGGCGCTCACGGCCCACAATGCACTGCGATGGCGCAGTGCATTGCTGGCTCATGATTGGCCAAGCATGCACTGTGACCCCGCATGCTTGGCCAATCGCAGCGCCAGCAGCGAGGAGAGCCATGATTGGCCACAGGCAGGATGCCTGTGGCCAATCATAGCTCAGGCTGTGTAGTGCACGCCCCACACTATATAAGGCCGCCAGCGCGGCGGCCTTGTGTAGTGTGTTGGCGTCTGAAGCAGTGGGTGTTCTGTGTACCTTCAACACAGTACACACCGATCGTTTTCGGCCGATTTTCGATCTTGCTGTTGTGTAGTGGTTGTTGTCTGCGTGCCCTGACCGCAGTATACACCGCTATATTCACCTCACCTATATAGCTAGTGATCTATCTTTTATAATAGAGCTTGCAGTCAGTAGTGTTAGGAGCTTGTGCGTGCTGTCTGCGTGCTCTGTACCCAGTACATACCGCTATATCCACCTACATAGCTGTTCTCTATTTGAGACCACTTGCCATCTGCAGGAGTTATTGGAAGTTGTGTGTGCCTCCAGCACAGCACAGTATACATCTGTATATACCCCTTTATCTCTGGTGTTCTATAATAAAGGCATCTGCAGGAGTTAGTGGGTGTTCTGTGTACCTTCAACACAGTACACACTGATCATTTTCGAACGATTTTCGATCTTGCTGTTGTGTAGTGGTTGTTGTCTGCGTGCCCTGACCACAGTATACACCGCTCTATTCACCTCACCTATATAGCTAGTGATCTATCTTTTATAATAGAGCTTGCAGTCAGTAGTGTTAGGTAGTGATGGACGAACTTCCGACGGGACGTTTCGCGAACGCGAAATGCGAACGGACCCAAACGTTCGCGAAACCGAACGTTCGCCGCGGGCCCCATTGACTTCAATGGGAGGCGAACTTTGCAAACCTTCATGTCGAATTTGCGGCCACGTGGTAATTATTAGGGGGTAAAACGTAGTCCCACCATCTGGACAATGACATAATACATGTATGAGGTGAATTTGGGATCGATAACTACAAGCATTTTTATTTTATTTGGGAAATTGTTCTAACAATTCAGGACTATGGAGCTAATGAAGGCAATGGAGGAGAGGGAAGGTCAGGGACCAGGGTAGGCAAAGAAGAGGGTGCAGGAGATGATCACCAGCAGCGTGACATACCGGAATGACACATGCACCGTGATAGAGGCATCTGACAGCAGCACCGTAATACAGAGCACTGACAGCAGCACCGTGACATACAGCGCTGACAGCAGCACCGTGACATACAGCGCTGACAGCAGCACCGTGACATACAGCGCTGACAGCAGCACCGTGACATACAGCGCTGACAGCAGCACCGTGACATACAGCGCTGACAGCAGCACCGTGACATACAGCGCTGACAGCAGCACCGTGACATACAGCGCTGACAGCAGCACCGTGACATACAGCGCTGACAGCAGCACCGTGACATACAGCGCTGACAGCAGCACCGTGACATACAGCACTGACAGCAGCACCGTAAGCAGCCCCAGGAGGAAGTCAGCACAGCACAGGGATGGTGTGATCCCCTCATAATAAGAACCCCCAGGAGGAAGTCAGCACAGCACAGGGATAGTGTGATCCCTTCATAATAAGAACCCCCAGGAGGAAGTCAGCACAGCACAGGGATATCATAAGCAGCCCCAGTAGAAATATGACACCGCTCAACCTCTTCAAAGAGGAGGGTAGGGGCATATAGTACGGTGTGCTTTTTTGGGTCAAGGAAGTGAGCCAAATGAATTAAGAAGGTCTGTGTGCTTGATTAAAAAAATAGTTTATAGACATATACATGGTCTACTGGTCACATGTGTTGAATTCCTCCGAGATCCATGCCTCATTCATTTTTAGAAATGTGAGGTAGTTAACACTGTGGTGAGCTAGGCGAGTACGCTTATCGGTCACAATCCCCCCTGCTGCGCTGAACGTCCTTTCGGACAGGACACTGGATGAGGGGCAAGCCAACAGTTCGATTGCAAATTGGGCAAGCTCTGGCCAGAGGTCAAGCCTGCCCACCCAGTAGTCTAGGGGTTCATCACTCCTCAGAGCGTCCACATCGGCCGTTAACCCAATGTAGTCGGACACCTGACGGTCTAGGCGTTCCCTGATGCTGGATCCGGATGACACCTGTCGATGGGTCGGCTGAAAGAATGACCTCATATCCGAAGTCACCAACACATCTTCAAACCGGCCTCTTCTTGCAGGCGCTGTTGGATTGGTACCCGCAAATCCTTCTCTGGGAGTGGGAATTGCTCCTCTGCCAGCGCACGCAAAAGCAGAATGCAGCATTTCTCGAAGCAAGGCCTGGAAGTGCTGCATTCTGACAGCCCTCTGCGACGGCGGTAACATTTCCGCCATTTTGTGTTTGTACCGGGGGTCTAAGTACGTTGCCACCCAGTACTGGTCCTTGACCCTCATGCTTTTTATACGGGGGTCCCTATTAAAACACTGGAGCATGAAGGCCCCCATTTGCACTAAAGTGGAAGCGGTGTGGTGGCCTGGCTCCTGCTCATCATCCAGGATAATGTCGTCCTCTTCATTCTCCTCTCCCCATCCTCGCACAACAGGGATCCCAGAAAGGTTTAAAGCATGCTCTTCTTGCTCCTGCTCATCCGCCCCGGCACCATCCTCCTCTGACTCCTCATCAGACTCCTGTTGTTGACTTGTCTCAGATAGAGTAGCCCCCCCTGGGAATTCATCCAGCATTGCGACTTCCTCATCTTCCCGCTCCTGCTCCTCCACAGCCTGATCAATGACACGACGCAATGCACGCTCCAGAAAGAAGGCATAAGGTACCATGTCACTGATGGCGCCATGGCTGCGACTGACCAGTTTGGTGATCTCCTCAAATGGCCGCAGAAGTCTGCATGTGTCGCGCATGAGCAGCCACTGGCGCGGTGAAAAAAAACCCAGCTCCCCAGAACCGTTTCTTTCGCAGAGTTCATACAGGTAGACGTTAACTGCACGTTTCTGCTGGAGCAGCCTATCAAGCATATAGAAGGTTGAGTTCCATCGCGTCGGGCAATCGCAAATAAGACGTCTGACCGGCAGATGGTGTCGCCGCTGAATGTCAGCAAGGCGAGCCATGGCCGTGTAAGATCTTCTGAAATGGGCCGAGATTTTCCTTGCCTGCCGCAAGATGTCCTGGACCCCAGGGTATTTGACAAGGAATCGCTGCACGACCAAGTTTAAGACGTGTGCCATGCACGGCACGTGCGTGATTTTGCCCTGTTTCAATGCGCTAAGCAGATTGGCACCGTTGTCACACACCACTTTACCAACTGTCAAATTGAGCGGTGTTAGCCACTCATCTGCCTGTGAACGCAAAGCTGAAAGGAGTGCCGGGCCAGTGTGGCTCTTTGCTTCCAGGCACAACAGACGCAGCACGGCATGGCAACGTCTCACCTGGCATGTGGAATAGGTTCTGGGGAGCTTGGGCGGTGCAGTGGAAGAGACGCTAGCAGCGGAAAAGGAGGAGGCAGCTGAGGAGGAGAGGGAGGAGGATGGAGTAGGAGGAGGAGAAGAAGAGTCAGGCCTGCATGCAATCCGTGGCGGTAAAACCAAATCTACACGGGTGCCACGGGTTACATGCTTGACGGCCGTCAGAAGGTTCACCCAGTGGGCAGTAAAACTGATATACCTTCCCTGCCCGTGTTTGCTAGACCACGTGTCTGTGGTCAGATGTATCTTGGCACCGACACTGTGTGCCAGAGATACATTCACTTGCCGCTGAACATGGCCATATAGCTCTGGGATGCCCTTCTCTGAGAAATACTTCCTTCCTGGGACCTTCCATTGTGGTGTTCCAATGGCCACAAATTTGCGAAAGGCCTCCGAGTCCACCAGTTTATATGGCAGTAGTTGGCGGGCTATGAGTTCTGACAAGCCAGCCGCCAACCGTTGGGCAAGAGGGTTATCCGGCGTCATCATTTTTTTACGCTCAAACATTAGGCCCACGGAAGCCTGCCTTTTTGCAGAAAAATGTGAGCTTGGCGTGATGGAAGGTGGAGTGGAGGACAATTGTGAGGAGAGAGGAGAAGGAGAAGTAGAAGACGAGGCTGGACGGTGAGAGCCTGCAGTGTGGCTTTGTGTGTTCCGTTGCTCCCACTGGGCTCGGTGATGGCTGCTCATGTGCCTTCTTAAGGCGGTCGTCCCTAGGTGAGTATTGGGCTTACCGCGACTAACGCGTTGACTGCAAAGATTGCAGATGGCAACGCTATTGTCAGCAGCGGACACGTTAAAAAAAGCCCACACTGCGGAGCCATGTGCCGGTGTCCTGGGAGCGCCAGATGTGACCGTACATGGTCGATGACTCGCTCCTGATACATTTGCAGTCTGCTTTGTCCCTGCTGTGCAATGTAAGTCATTGCTGCTTCTCCTCCCTATCTGCTGGTCCATATCTCCCTCTGAACTCCCCTCCTCTTCCTCTCTTGTGGGCACCCACGTGACATCACTAGACACGTCATCATCAACGTCACCTTCCCCACCGCTATAAGTAGAGATCTCGGAGTAGGCAGCAACACCGGGGACCAACCTCCTCCTTGGGCTGATCTGGGTACTGGCGTCAGACTGCTGAGTAGCGCTTGTTGCTACCTCCTCTTCCTGATCCAATACCAAGAGTGGCTGCGCATCAGAAATGTCCTCTTGATATGGATCGGAAAATAATTCCAGTGACTCAAGCGGAAGGTATGTGGTGGTGGTGGTGGTGGTCGTGTTGTTGGTGGTAGTGTCTTTGGGGGTGCACATAGCAGAGAGTGAAGAAGAGGGTGCAGATCGAGAGGATGAGGAGGGTGCAGAAGAGTAAGGCTGAGCGAGCCACTCAACCAAGTCTGGTGCATCCTTTAAAGTAATTGAACGCACCTTCTGCAACTTCCCACTTTGGCTCAAGCCTGTTGCTCCTGCCCTACCCCTACCACCCCTGCGGAAGGGCCTGCCTCTTCCTCTGCCTGTCATTTTTTAAATGACCCTGTGACAAAACTCTTAGTCCCTATACCGATGAAGGACTGCTGCAGTATAGGGCAGCGGTCAGCAGTGGTGCACGTCAACCCTATCTATTGTGGACCGATAGCGGTCCTTACAGAACAGCAGACTGTACCGCACTCAAGCCTATGTACCGTAGCACCCTATACCAAGTTACCAGTCCTTATAAGAACTTTTGTGGAACAAGCAGGTTGTGTGTTAGTGATTAGCAGACTGTACGTCAGTCCCTATACCGCTGAAGGACTGCTGCAGTATAGGGCAGCGGTCAGCAGTGGTGCACGTCAACCCTATCTATTGTGGACCGATAGCGGTCCTTACAGAACAGCAGACTGTACCGCACTCAAGCCTATGTACCGTAGCACCCTATACCAAGTTACCAGTCCTTATAAGAACTTTTGTGGAACAAGCAGGTTGTGTGTTAGTGATTAGCAGACTGTACGTCAGTCCCTATACCGCTGAAGGACTGCTGCAGTATAGGTGAGCGGTCAGCAGTGGTGCACGTCAACCCTATCTATTGTGGACCTATAGCGGTCCTTACAGAACAGCAGACTGTACCGCACTCAAGCCTATGTACCGTAGCACCCTATACCAAGTTACCAGTCCTTATAAGAACTTTTGTGGACCAAGCAGGTTGTGTATTAGTGTTTAGCAGACTGTACGTCAGTCCCTATACCGCTGAAGGACTGCTGCAGTATAGGGCAGCGGTCAGCAGTGGTGCACGTCAACCCTATCTATTGTGGACCGATAGCGGTCCTTACAGAACAGCAGACTGTACCGCACTCAAGCCTATGTACCGTAGCACCCTATACCAAGTTACCAGTCCTTATAAGAACTTTTGTGGAACAAGCAGGTTGTGTGTTAGTGATTAGCAGACTGTACGTCAGTCCCTATACCGCTGAAGGACTGCTGCAGTATAGGTGAGCGGTCAGCAGTGGTGCACGTCAACCCTATCTATTGTGGACCTATAGCGGTCCTTACAGAACAGCAGACTGTACCGCACTCAAGCCTATGTACCGTAGCACCCTATACCAAGTTACCAGTCCTTATAAGAACTTTTGTGGACCAAGCAGGTTGTGTATTAGTGTTTAGCAGACTGTACGTCAGTCCCTATACCGCTGAAGGACTGCTGCAGTATAGGGCAGCGGTCAGCAGTGGTGCACGTCAACCCTATCTATTGTGGACCGATAGCGGTCCTTACAGAACAGCAGACTGTACCGCACTCAAGCCTATGTACCGTAGCACCCTATACCAAGTTACCAGTCCTTATAAGAACTTTTGTGGAACAAGCAGGTTGTGTGTTAGTGATTAGCAGACTGTACGTCAGTCCCTATACCGCTGAAGGACTGCTGCAGTATAGGGGAGCGGTCAGCAGTGGTGCACGTCAACCCTATCTATTGTGGACCGATAGCGGTCCTTACAGAACAGCAGACTGTACCGCACTCAAGCCTATGTACCGTAGCACCCTATACCAAGTTACCAGTCCTTATAAGAACTTTTGTGGACCAAGCAGGTTGTGTATTAGTGTTTAGCAGACTGTACGTCAGTCCCTATACCGCTGAAGGACTGCTGCAGTATAGGGCAGCGGTCAGCAGTGGTGCACGTCAACCCTATCTATTGTGGACCGATAGCGGTCCTTACAGAACAGCAGACTGTACCGCACTCAAGCCTATGTACCGTAGCACCCTATACCAAGTTACCAGTCCTTATAAGAACTTTTGTGGAACAAGCAGGTTGTGTGTTAGTGATTAGCAGACTGTACGTCAGTCCCTATACCGCTGAAGGACTGCTGCAGTATAGGTGAGCGGTCAGCAGTGGTGCACGTCAACCCTATCTATTGTGGACCGATAGCGGTCCTTACAGAACAGCAGACTGTACCGCACTCAAGCCTATGTACCGTAGCACCCTATACCAAGTTACCAGTCCTTATAAGAACTTTTGTGGAACAAGTGAGTTGTGAATGTTTAGCAGACTGCAGCAGAAGGGCAGCAGTCAAGTATAATATCCTTTCTATATTTGGAAGAAAGAATATTATACATGTACAAGCCTATTACTGTACCACTGATACCAGTCCTGAAAAGAACCTTTGTGGAACTAATAATAACAGCAAGTCTTTAAAATTACCCTCACTGCCTGACAACACTGCTTCCTTCCTGTCCCTATACAAATTGGCAAAAAAAGAGAACGATTAGTGGTTACTGGAACAGCTCTTTTGTGGACCTTGATAGTAACAGCTAATGATGATGATGATGATGATGATGATGAAAGACTAATCTGGCTGTCCCTGTAGCATACACCGTCCTTTCCCTTTCTCTAAACTAACAAAAGACACTCAGGCTGCTGCAAGAATCAGCAGCACAGCAAACCTATCAACACCTAACACCTATACCAGTCCTGAAAAGAACTTTTGTGTACCAAATAGCTAGTGGTTTATCTCTCCCTACTCCACACAGGAACCTGTCCCTATCGTAACAGAAGAAAGAATGTAAAATGGCCACCGGATCGGGTGTATTTATAGGTTAGGGGGAATGTACAAGTGTCCATGTGCTGTCATGTCTCAATTGGCTGTCCTGTATCACATGATAAACGTGTCACCAAAGGTTAAAGTTCTTGTATACATTAAACACGTAAGTCCGCCGCGGCGAACGACGGAAAAAGGCGTTCGAACGTGCGGACCGCGAATGTCGGAAATTCGCCGCGAAACGACCGCCGGGCGAACCGTTCGGCCATCACTAGTGTTAGGAGCTTGTGCGTGCTGTCTGTGTGCTCTGTACCCAGTACATACCGCTATATCCACCTACATAGCTCTTCTCTATTTGAGACCACTTGCCATCTGCAGGAGTTATTGGAAGTTGTGTGTGCCTCCAGCACAGCACAGTATACATCTGTATATACCCCTTTATCTCTGGTGTTCTATAATAAAGGCATCTGCAGGAGTTAGTGGGTGTTGTGTGCCTCTAGCACAATATACACTACCCAACTGCTTTTTTACCCAACTCCCTTCAGGCCATTACCATGTCTGGAAGGCCAGCAAGGAGAGGCAGACAGGCGCAAGCCGATAAAAGATGGCAGGCAGGCTCTGTGTCTAGAGACAACAGTGCTGGTCGTGGACGCGGTGCATTGTCATCAGCACGTGGCCATGGGACACGCTTGTCCTTCTTTTCGGCAGCTGGACATGTTGAGCCGCAACATGCCAACGACTTGGTAGAGTGGATGACCAAGCCCTCTTCATCCTCCTCATCCTCTCTCACCCAGTCTCAGGGTACTAGCAAAGCAGCTGCCAACGCATCGTCTTCCCTCCTCTTAATGTCATCATCAGTGACTCCTTCCCTAGACCCACCACGCCCTCCTGAGGAGTCTCCTGAACTCTTTGAGCACAGTGTTGGGTACATGCTCCAGGAAGATGCCCAGTGTTTTGTGGGCTCTGATGATGACACTCAGCTAGAGGAAGGCAGTAGCGTGAGCGCAGAGAGAGGGGATGCTCAAGAAGGACAGCAATCTGGCAGTCATGTTCCACAAGCTGCAGCATACTGCCAGGTTTGCTACAGCGATGAAGAGGGAGGGGATGATGAGGGCACTGACTCCACGTGGGTGCCTGGAAGGAGAGAGGAGGAGGAGGAGGAGGAGGCACATGTCCAACGAGGCAGGATGCCCTCCGGGGGCCAGCTTAGGGGCAGCACACCGACTGAATCACACCGCAGAGCTCCGCCTGTGCAGGGCGCTGCCTCTGCGCGTTAGTCTAAAAGTTCTTTGGTGTGGGCCTTTTTTGAGACGAGTGCATCAGATCGCACCGCTGCTATTTGCAACATATGTCTCAAGCGTATCTCGTGTGGCCAAAACATCAGCCGCTTGGGCACCACATGCTTGACCAGACATATGTTGACCTGCCATGCAGCTCGTTGGCAAGCGTACCTCAAAGACCCACACCAAAGAACAAAGCGGACCTCTCCTTGCTCCTCATCAGCTGGCATCTCCAACCCCACTAGACCTTCAGTCCTCTCTGAAACCTGCTCCGAGAGGAATGAAGGTGTAGAATTAGGTGTGTCACAGCCAAGTGCTTCCGGGAACTCTGCTAGCGGTACACCCACGTCCGATTATAGCAGGCAAATGTCCCTGCCCCAGCTGCTGGACCGGCGAAAGAAGTTCACTCCCAGCCATCCACATGCCCAGCGGTTGAATGCTAGCTTGGCTAAATTGCTAGCACTTCAACTGCTGCCTTTTCAGTTGGTAGACTCGGCCCCCTTCCGTGAGTTTGTACAATGTGCGGTTCCTCAGTGGCAGGTCCCCAAACGCCACTTTTTCTCACGGAAGGCGATTCCGGCTCTCTACCGGCATGTGGAAGGCAATGTCCTTGCCTCGCTGGACAGGGCGGTCAGCGGTAAGGTGCATATTACCGCTGACTCATGGTCCAGCAGGCATGGACAGGGACGTTACCTGTCTTTCACGGCCCATTGGGTCACTCTTCTGGCAGCTGGGAAGGATGCAGGACAAGGTGCAGTAGTGTTGGAGGTTGTTCCGCCACCACGCCTCCAAAATGCTACTATTGGTTGTGACACACCTCTCTCCTCCACCCCCTCCTCTTCTTCTTCCTCCATGGCCTCTTCCAGTGCTCTGTCCTCAGAACCAGCGGTGCTTCTTAGGCGTTCCAGGGGCTACGCAAGTACGCAGGCAAAACGATGCCATGCCGTGCTTGCGCTGGTTTGTTTGGGGGACAGGAGCCACACTGGGGCGGATGTTTTGTCAGCTCTGCAGGGGCAGGCCGAGAGGTGGTTGACTC
Source organism: Lithobates pipiens (assembly GCF_037356315.1). NCBI lineage: Eukaryota > Metazoa > Chordata > Amphibia > Anura > Ranidae > Lithobates > Lithobates pipiens. Next base: position 50,942,209 of record NW_027507791.1, read on the forward strand.
CACGCCAGCTTAAGCCAGGAATGGTGGTTTGTGACAATGGCACCAACCTCCTCTCCGCCCTCCGACAGGGACAACTGACCCATGTGCCCTGTGTAGCTCACGTCCTTAACCTGGTGATGCAGCGGTTCTTGGGCAGGTACCCCAGCTTACAGGATGTCCTGAAGCAGGCCAGGAAAGTCTGTGTGCATTTCCGCCGATCATTTAATGCCTGTGCTCGGCTGGCTGAGCTCCAAAAGGAGTTGAACCTGCCCAAGAACCGCCTTATATGTGACATGCCCACCAGATGGAACTCAACGTTGGCCATGCTGCAGTGGCTACACACGCAGCAGAGGGCCATCAATGAGTACCTGTGCGACTACGGCACCAGGACAGGGTCAGGGGAGCTCGGTTTTTTCTCACCACGCCAGTGGGGCATGATCAGGGATGCATGCACTGTCCTGTCACCGTTTGAGGAGGCCACAAGGATGGTGAGCAGTGACAGTGCATGCATCAGTGACACTGTACCTCTTGTCCACCTCTTGGAGCATATACTGTGTGGAATAATGGACAGGGCACTTGAGGCAGAACAGAGGCAGGAAGAGGAGGACTTCCTTGCCTCTCAAGGCCCCTTTTATCCAGACAGTGTTCCTGCTGTGCCACCCATCACACAGGAAGAGGATGAGGAGGAGGAAGAGGAGGAGGAGGATGATTGTGTCAGCATGGAGGTGGAGGCTGGCACTCAGCATCAGCAGCAGCAGCAGCAGCAGCAGTCTTGTAGGGATGATTTACAGTCCCAAGAAACACGTGGACTTGTACGTGGCTGGGAGGAGGTAGCTGCGGATCATGTTGTCCTTAGTGACCCAGAGGACTCCGGACCGAATGCCTCAGCTAACCTACGCTGCATTGCCTCCCTGATCCTGCAAAGCCTGCGGAAGGATCCTCGTATTCTTCGGATCAAGGAGAGGGACCATTACTGGCTGGCCACTCTCCTTGATCCACGGTACAAGGGTAAGGTTGCCGACCTTATCTTGCCATCGCAGAGGGAGCAGAGGATGAGACATCTCCGGGAGGCCTTGCAGAAAGGTCTGTGCAACGCGTTCCCAGAGACTGGGAGGTTACAAACTCCTGGTCCTGGACAACGTGTTGCTGAGGCATCGGTCAGAAGGAGGGGTGGAGAAGGTGGCCGTCTGACTGATGCTTTCAGACAATTTTTTAGTCCGCAGCCCCAAGGTATGATCGGTTCCAGCACCCATCGCCAGCGTCTGATTTACATGGTGTAGGAATACCTAGGGGCAAGGTCAGACTTGGACACCTTTCCCACGAAAATCCTCTGGCTTACTGGGTCTTGAGGATGTATCACTGGCCAGAGCTTGCACAGTATGCAATTGAGCTACTGGCCTGTCCTGCATCCAGCGTTCTTTCGGAACGCACCTTCAGTGCTGCTGGTGGCTTTGTTACCGATCACAGGGTGCGCCTGTCCACCGAATCAGTTGATCGACTGACCTTCATCAAGATGAATCAGTCTTGGATCACCCACAGCTACCAAGCACCTGAAGCTGATGTAACAGAATCATTTTTTTTTAAATATCACATCCCTTCAAGACTGCCTATGCTGATGCTGAGTGACTGTCCTGTTATGTTGATTGTCTATCCTCTTCCTCCTCCGCTGATATGTTGGAAGAACATTTCTGGTTCTGGTTGATGCCATCAGCCCAATTTTTCTGCCCCTGTTTAACAGGGGCATTTAAGTACAATTTTGGATGCAATGCTTTGCAGCAGAGCTAATTCCTGCAATCAAACAAGAGTATATGGGAGAGGTTGCAGTGTGTTGGCACCAGCACCAGTGCCTAAGGCCCAATTTTTATGCCCCTGTTTAACAGGGGCGTTTAAGTACAATTTTTGATGCAATGCTTTGCAGCAGGGCTAATTCCTGCAATAAAAGTAGAGTATATGGGAGAGGTTGCAGTGTGGTGGCACCAGCACCAGTGCCTAAGGCCCAATTTTTCTGCCCCTGTTTAACAGGGGCGTTTAATTACAATTTTTGATGCAATGCTTTGCAGCAGGGCTAATTCCTGCAATAAAACTAGAGTATATGGAAGAGGTTGCAGTGTGTTGGCACCAGCACCAGTGCCTAAGGCCCAATTTTTATGCCCCTGTTTAACAGGGGCGTTTAAGTACAATTTTTGATGCAATGCTTTGCAGCAGGGCTAATTCCTGCAATAAAACTAGAGTATATGGCAGAGGTTGCAGTGTGGTGGCACCAGCACCAGTGCCTAAGGCACAATTTTTCTGCCCCTGTTTAACAGGGGCGTTTAATTACAATTTTTGATGCAATGCTTTGCAGCAGGGCTAATTCCTGCAATAAAACTAGAGTATATGGGAGAGGTTGCAGTGTGGTGGCACCAGCAGCAGTGCCTAAGGCCAAATTTTTCTGCCCCTGTTTAACAGGGACATGTAATTACAATTCTTGATATAATATTTCACAGGAGGGCCCCTTCCTGTGCCCACCCAGAGTAATGGTGAGGACTTATAGTGTTGTGGCACCAGCACCACAACCACCAAAGGTCAATTTTTCTACCACTGTTCAACAATGGCATGTAATTACAATTCTTGATATAATCGTTCACAGCAGGGCGCTCCAGCGCCCACCAAGAGTCACTTTCAGGGCTTACAATGTTGTGGCAAAACCAACACCTTGTTCCGCCATTTCTGCAGAGCATATAGGGCAGGCCCCTACTTTCAAACATCCAATTTACAAACATCTCCTACTTGCAAACGGAAGGAGACAACAGGAAGTGAGATGAAAAAAGACGGACGGCAAAACAAATTATACAGGGGTGATAACCCTTCCCTATGTTTTCCAAAAAGCTTAAAAATATTTTTTTTGACTGGAGCTACACTTTAAAAATGTACCAGTTGAAAATTACAAACAGATTCAACTTAACACAACAAACCTACACAGTCCCTGTCTTGTTTGCACCGCCTGTATACTGCTGTTCTGAGTATATAGGGCCTGGGGGGCCACACACATTTCCTTTTTTTAATATGGGTACAGGGTTCCCCTTAATATGCGTACAAGACCCAAATAGGCTGGTAATGGGCAGGGAGGGCTACCCATGCCATTTTTCTCAATGATTTTCAACCATATTGCAGGAACCAGATATAACATTAAAACCGCAAGCAGTTTTAAATGGTGTTATTTCCGTTTAATGTCATTTTGTGCAGGGACTGTTCTAAACACGGGAAACGCGTGGCACTTCACAGGCATCCTACAGACACCCCCCAGGCACCATATTTAAAGGAATATTTCACTTTTTTTTTCACTTTAATCGTCATTAAAATCAGTGCTCCCGCCAAAACGGCCATTTCTAAAAACATTTTAGGCATTGACCCATGTCCCCTGGGGCAGGAGCCAGGTCCCCAAACCCTTTTTAGGACAGTATCTTGCATATTAGCCGTTAAAATTAGCACTTTTAATTTCGAACGTTCAAGTCCAATAGACTTCAATGGGGTTCTAAAGTTCGTTCGAATTTGGGGTCCGTTCGAAAGTTCTGGTGCGAACCGAACCGGGGGGTGTCCGGCTCATCCCTAATGGTGGCCATGCACATATTGACTTAAAGAAAAAAAGAAAAATAAATAATGAATAAATAACGATTTTTTGTCAATTTTATTTTAATTTTAAATCTACAAGTTTATATACTGAATTTCCTAACCACTTCAATACTGGGCACTTTCACCCCCTTCCTGCCCAGGCCAATTTTCAGCGCTGCCGCACTTTGAATGACAAAATGTCATGCAACACTGTACCCAAACTACATTTTTAGCATTTTGTTCACACAAATAAAGCTTTGTTTTGGTGGTATTTAATCACCAGTGGGGTTTTTATTTATTTTTTTGCTAAATAAACAAAAAAAAGACCGAAAATGTTTTTCTTTTTTTTCTGTTATAAAACTTTGCAAATAAATAATCGTTCTTCATGAATTTAGGCCAAAATGTATTCTGCCACATTGCTTTGGCAAAAATAACCCAAATCAATGTATATATTCTTTAGTCTGTAGGAAAGGTGTACAATTCCACAAACTATGGGATATATATCAGAAAATGTATCAATTCTGATGCACTGACTCGTTTCTCGAGGCCCAGAAATGCCAGGACAGTACAGATATCCCCAAATGACCCCTTTTTCTAATGTAGACAGTCCAAGGTATTTAGTAAGAGCCTTGCTGATTTCTCCATTATCTATCCAGCTGGTGCACAACATGTAGCAGGAATCTCATTTGCTATAATTCAGGTGAGGGAGCCCCCCAGAATGTCTATGAATGCGTGGACATGTGATTATTATGTACCCTAATGAATTGCTTTAACTACCATTTTAGTTCTCTCTTTTCATATACAGTATGTTCTTTGTAAAATTTGTACTAACACATTGTTCTTTAAATTTTTAGTCATTATCTATGCAGTTTTTATATAAAAAAACTCCTGAAGAAGCCATAGGTTGGTGAAACATGTAGAGATGAATACACTGCATCGTCACTGTATGGACTTTTTTTCAATAAAAAAATTGATGTGTTTATAAAATTCATTTGTGTTTGGCAGCTTTAAAATCCCATCCTGTATCCTTTTTCCTTAATATTTAGTAAGAGGCATGACAAGATTTTTGAAGTTGTCATTTTTGGTCACAATATTTTGGGAAATTAAGAAATTCATTCATAATTTTTTTTACATACTGTCACCAATGCAGTACAGTGTCATCATATAATTGGCGTGGCGGTGATCACGGACACTGACTGGTGATGGTACAAGAAAAAAAAAATAGAATAATAATAATATATATATATATATATATATATATATATATATATATTTTTTTTTTTTTTTTTTCATGATTTTTTTTTAACCACCCGCCCACAGTCAAATGAGAAGTCGTCCCAGAACGGCCCCTCTCAAGCGCCCGTGACACGGCGCGAACCTGTTCTCTGTAAAGAGCCATGGCCGCGACTCTTTAACCATGTGATTGGCTGTGTCCAATCATAGCTGGTCACATGTGAACATGAAGAAGTCGGTAATCAGCTCACCTCACCTCACACTGACAGAGTTTGTGGCGAGGAAAGCCGATCAGCGATATCTCCTCGCAGGGGGACATGTACAAATGTAATCGGGGCACTGATCATCAGTGCCCCAATTACAATATAATGCCAAAAATGACAGTTTTCAGTTTCAGCAATCAGTGCCCACCAGTGCCAGCAACTAGTGCCCAAGTGTAAGTGCCCGGTATTGAGGTAGTTAAACACACTTTGACCAGAGCAATATAATGTTACTATGGTACTACTCTGGGGAAGTAATCTATATATTTTTTTCTTTTTTTTGACATTATGTTTGCATATAGCAAATCATGTCATTGCTATATGCAAGCATTTTTCTGAATGAAATTGTTTCATTCAGTTTGTTTTGTTGTGATTAGGGATGAGCCGAACAACCCCCCAAACCCCGCCCCCCCCCCCCCCCCCCGGTTTGGTTCGCAGCAGAACATGTGAACAGGCGAAAAAATTTGTGGGAACATCGTTAAAGTCCATGGGATGCGTACGTGAAAAATCAAAAGTTCTAATTTTAAAGGCTTATATGCAAGTTAATGCCATAAAAATTAATTTTCTAAAGGAAAAAATGTAATTTAAAACTGCTCGCGGCTGTTATGTATTGTCGGGTCTCGACAATATAGATAAAAATACCAAAAACACGGCAAAAAATGGCATGGATGTCCCCCCAAAATCCATACCAGGCCCTTCAGGTCTGGTATGGATATTAAGGGAAACCCTGTACCATTATTTTTTTTAAATGGCGTGGGGGGCCCCCAGGCACTATATACTCTGAACAGCAGTATATATATATATATATATATATATATATATATATATATATATATATATATATATATATATATATATATATATATATATATATACTATACGGCCTGCCCTATATACTCTGCAACAAAACTGGGCCTTAGGTGTTGGTGGTACCAGAAAACTGTAAGCCCTCACATTTACTCTTGTTGGGGGCAGGAACGGGTCCTGTTGTGAAATGTTTTATCAAAGATTTTAATTACATGGCCCCGTTAAACAAGGGCAAAAAAATTGGGCCTTTGGTTTTGGTGGCGCCAGAACACTGTAAGCCCCCACAGATACTCTTGTTGAGGGAACATGAGTACTAGTTTCTTGTCCTTCTGTGGCACCCCCTCTCTCTAGGCTCATATTACCCCCTTCCTCAACCTTGGAACCAACATCAGAGCCTTCAAATCGCTGTGCATAATCCAGCAGCATATAACCAACACTTTGGTCGAATAATTCTGGGGACTCCTCCGTGCATGATCGTGGGGCTATGGAAGGAGAGGCTGTGGATAAGGAGCCAGGGGACTAGTGTATTAGAAAGTGTACAACGGCTGCACTGTATTGTATACTGTGTACACCACCAGAAGTGTAGTAGAAACTGTACACCACAGAATGCATATAAGCTACACTAAATGCAGAGTATATATATATATATATAATTAGACTGTATATATACATATTAGACCATTCCGGTTCCTGAACTCTGGCTATGTTTTGACTACGTTTACTTTGTTTACCCTTTCTGTTATTATTAAACAAATTCGGAACTTTGATTAAATTCATATTCGTTACATTCACTAACAACCACATCTGAATGGAAATTCCACTACCTATAATTTAATAGTTAGTAATAGTTAAGTTAATATTAGTTAGTTATTTCAGATTTTCAAATTTTCGGGTTTTCGGATTTTTGAATTTACAAATTTACAAATGTTCTAATTTATAAATTTACGAATATTCTAATATTCAGAAATATTCATTAAACGGGTTTTCATTCAGATATTTCCGAATTAACAAATTTGACGAAATTTGTTCAAAAACTAATTCAGAAGGAAACGAATTGCACATGTCTAGTAGACAGATAACAGGGAATTCTCAGTAGATCAGCAATGGTTCTCTAGTTAAGGCACTCAATATTTAATCATATTTTGCTGCAACAATTACCACATTTTTAGATAAACCATGCATTTCCTGCAGCTTTAAGTGTGCAGAGTGTATTTGTTATCAATTTAAGAAGCAAAATTGAGAAGTCACATTGATAATACCCATAGTAGTGCAGAAAATAAGTAAAACACTTTTTACTATATAAGATATAGATCAATACCTTTTTTTATTACAGTGAAAAATCCCAGCGCTATGGGCATAAAAAGCTAGCAAAATTGCTGCCACCTAAAAACAAAATATATTAAAACTTCAAAGTGTTTAAAGTGAGAGTGACTTCAAACAGTAGCGCTGTGCTTAACTAATAAACACCTATTTATTATACATGTATCAAAGTCCAAAAAACATAAATTATACTGCTCAGATTCCAGTGAAAAAATAAAAATAGTAAACAGACAAAAGAAAATGTGTATATCTCCATATCAAAGTCCACCACGAAGTGAAAGAAAGTGTCCACATCTTCCAATAAGTGATTAAATTCCGTCACACATCTCTTCACATGTATAGTGATTCCACTCCCCAACAGAGTACGCACTCACCAAAAACAATTACTTTCCACTCTCGTGGTTGGCACGACTAGCATGAACTGATATCCTGCTGTTAAGTTCAGAAGATGTTCAATAATGGCTCCATATTATGGCATGACAGCAAATGGCATATGAAAAGGAAGCACAGGGTCCAATGGTGCAATAACTAAACAGAGTCCACAATTCTATTAAAACCAAGATACTCACATGATACATAATAAAAACTTGCATGTAATAAAATTCACGCTGTGACATCAGGTCAATGGTACTAGATTGGATATCTCACCACCTCCAAAAACGAAAGTCTGTGTTTGCATCCATTCTCTTTCCCTACTTCCCGATGCATCAGGTGTTGCCACGTAACCACACCCGGATGAATTTCCTCACTGCCAACTTCGTCACTGGGGGTCCTGGGAGTCTATCTGTGCTTTCTTTTTCATATACCATTTGCTGTCATACAATAATAATAATGGAGCCATTATTGAACATCTCCTGAACCTAACAGCAGGATATTGGTTCATGCTATTCATGCTAACCATGAGAGTGGAAGGCAATTGTTTTTGGTGAGTGCATACTCCCTTGGGGAGTGGAATCACTAGACACATGTGAAGAGATGTGTGACTGGATTGAATCACTTATTTGAAGATTTGGACACTTTCTTTCACTTCATTGGTGGACTTTCATATGGAGATACACATATTTTATTTTTTCTGCTTTCTATTTTATTTTTTCCCTAGAATCTGAGCAATATATACTTTTTCACTGGTATCTAAACAGTATAATTTTTGTTTATTGGACTTTATTACTATAACGTATGTATAATAAGTAGGTGTTTATTAGTTAAGCACAGCCCTACTGTTTGAAGTTACTCTCACTTTAATCACTTTGAAATTTTTATATCTTTTTTTTTACACCAAAATTAAAATATATATGGTGGGGTTTATCTTTGTATATAACTATTTCCTTTTGAAGTTTTTATCTTACATGCAGTACAGAGGGACAGCAATGGGGCTGACTTTAACCCCATCCTGCTTGGGAAACACCCATGGCACCCCTCTAATGTAGTGCTGTAGTGTACTATCACCCGCTCTGACATTAAAATGTCATCAATAGACATGTGCATTCGTTTTCGTCCGAATGCATTTTCGTCCGAATTTCAGCTATTTTCGTTTTCGTTTTGACAAACAATAACGAAAGCACAAAATCCGAAAAACGTAAGATCCGACATAAATAAATGCTTTATTTCCGTTTTCATTGTTACAACAGTTCGATATAGAATAGGAGATTCGACATGACTCTGACAATAACAATCTATCTATAGAACCTGTGATCGAATGTGCCTAACCTTACCTCTATTAGTCCAAGATTATATAGAGAAAATATTCGACAGAGAAAAAAGATTTGACAGAGAGAAAAGATTCTGCAAGTTACTGTCCTAAAAAGTGTTTGGGGACCCGGGTCCTGCCCCAGGGGACATGTATCAATGCAAAAAAAAGTTTTAAAAACGGCAGTTTTTTCGGGAGCAGTGATTTTAATAATGATTAAAGTGAAACAATAAAAGTGTAATATTCCTTTAAATTTCGTAGGGGGGGGGGGTGTCTATAGTATGCCTGTGAAGGGGCTCATGTTTCTGGTGCTTAGAACTGTCCCTGCACAAAGTGTCATTTATGCAGGAAAAAAAGTCCTTTAAAATCAAGGCACTGCAAGGATTCCGGCGGCCTGATGTCACCCATCACCTGACCCCGCCCCCCTCTGACGCAAGGGGAAACCCGGGGTTCCCTGTGATGTATGGGTGACTCCGCACCCCTCTGATGTAACACAGGCAGGTTTCCGTTACATCAGAGGGGGCGGGGTCACCCATACGTCACAGGGAACCCCAGGTTTCCCCTTGCGTCAGAGGGGGGCGGGGTCAGGTGATGGGTGGCCCCGCCCTCCGTATATAAGAAACGTCAGGCCGCCGGAATCCTTGCAGTGTCTCCTCCGCGGAGACAGAAGAAGGATGGATACGCTGCGCTGGATGAGATGAGCCATCGCTGGAGAGATGACCATCCGTCGCTGGATAGCAAGAGTGGATTACCGCCGCTGGAATCTTTTTTTTATTTTTTTTATTTTTAATAAAGGAATATTTCAAAAGAAGGAATTTTTCAAAAGTGTGTTTGTCTTATTTAACTATTTTTTACACTTTCTTTGTGAAATGGTAGGGGTACTTTTGTACCCCCTTACCATTTCAAACAGGGGGGGGCCGGGATCTGGGGGTCCCCTTGTTAAAGGGGGCTTCCAGATTCTGATAAGCCCCCCGCCCACAGACCTCCACAACCTATGGCCACGGTTGTGGGGATGAGGCCCTTGTCCTCATCAACATGGGGACAAGGTGCTTTGAGGGGTCACAGACCCCCAAAGCATCCTCCCAATGTTGAGGGCATGTGGCCTGGTACGGTTCAGGAGGGAGGGGGGGCCGTTCTCTCGTCCCCCCCTCTTTTCCTGCGGCCTGCCAGGTTGCGTGCTCGGATAAAGGGTCTGGTATGGATTTTTAGGGGGACCCCCACGTCAATTTTTTTTTTAATTTGACGCGGGGATCCCCTTAATATCCATACCAGACCTGAAGGGTCTGGTTATGGATATTTAGGGGGAACCCCACGTCAATTTTTTTCTTAAATTTGAGGCAGGGTTCCCCTTAATATCCATACCAGACCTAAAGGGCCTGGTAATTGAATTTGGGGGACCCCCACGCTTTTTTTAAATTTATTTATTTATTTATTTTTATCAATGACTTTCAATGAGTGTTCTCTGTATTACGGGAGCCGACAATTCATAATAGCTGCGACTGATTTTAAAGGACTTTTTTTCCTGCATAAATGACACTTTGTGTAGGGACAGTTCTAAGCACCAGAAACACGAGCCCCTTCACAGGCATACTATAGACACCCCCCCCCCCCCTACGAAATTTAAAGGAATGTTACACTTTTATTGTTTCACCTTAATCATTATTAAAATCACTGCTCCCGAAAAAACGGCCGTTTTTAAAACTTTTTTTTGCATTGATACATGTCCCCTGGAGCAGGACCCGGGTCCCCAAACACTTTTTAGGACAGTAACTTGCAAATTAGTCTTTAAAATTAGCACTTTAGATTTTGAACGTTGGAGTCCCATAGACTTTAAAAGGGGTTCTAAAGTATGCTATATACTAGCTCCGTCGAATCTTCTTTATACATTCGACAGACACCATAAGCCTTCAAAGACAGATTCGACCGTAATTCATGTGGATTTTCGGACTAATGCAATTTTTGAACGAAAAACGAAATAAATAAAAACGAATATCGGGAGTAACTAAATAAATAAAGTTTTCGGACGAAAACGAAATTCCGAAACGAAATATTTTACTCTGCACATGTCTAGTCATCAACTGCGACTTTTTTGGACTGTTGTGTGTGGGAGAACATATGGTACAGTATTGCTCATTAAGAAGCAAAAGCATACAGCAATGTTCGGGCATCCCTGCTTTTTACCAACCTAATTACAATCAGATAAGTAAATTAATTCTGCAGTTGGAGACCAGAAATTACAAAATTAAGTTCCAAAATAATTATTGCTGAAAAAATATACAAATTAACAACATTAGCCACCGACAGTGGGAGATATGGGTGCATTCCTAAGAATAGCTTTTCTGTGACTGCTGCCTGCCATTGCTACAGAACCCAGAAAAAGAGGTGGGTTAGGTGGTAAACATTTTGAAAAAATTGCTTATGTCAGTAAGAATTTTGACTTTAGCGGCTACAAGTTTTCTCTACATGTAAACAATTTAACAATGTAATGCATTTACTTTATTATTATTATTTTGACCATTATACCCTCATGCTGAAACTAAGAGATGAACTAAAATGTAATGTACTTATTTTGCAATAACTATAGAATATATACATAATACATATACATAATATATACAGTAGTTTATATATAATATATATATATATATATATATATATATGTGTATGTGTATATATATATATATATATATATATATATATATATATATATATATATATATATATATAATGTGTGTGTGTATTTATACTGTATATAATTCTAAAATACAGACAGACCATAGAGAAAACTTTCCATACTTACCAAATAGGATGATGAGCTGAAATGCAAGGCAACATCTATACATCATTCCAACTGTATTATGCACTAACACATCTGTATAAAAAATTGTATATATATTAAATGTGTACAACAATGAGGATCCTATGTTGATAAGCAAACACATCACATTGTTCATCCAATTCAACTTGGTTTTGAGATTATTTTAAGATGTGTCTGAGATACTTCGGAGATGCTTCTGGTTTCCTTTTGATCTCCATCTGATATTCTCCGATAAGCTGCTTCAATCTGGTTTGAGTTGCTTGAAGGTGTGCAGCAGAAACTTTATGGAGGACACATCATTTTAGATGTGCTGTCTAAAGCCAGCCCATACTCATATTACTACTCAATGTGAGGTCTGCCATTCCATAATAGGTCCATAGGTGCAGGACCCTGTTTACCAGGCCTCAGTGCCCCCTGGTGATTCCAGGTTAAGTGTAGCACCTTTTGGATGCACCTCTACAATTGGCTCTTCTATCCAAGTACAAAACGCGTTACCTCCAAGGTTGGGCGGAAAGGCAGAAAGTTCTGAGACTCTGTTTTTAAACCAAACATGAAATGTTCTTTGATACACAAATTAATGAAATACCCCTGATGAAGGAGCCACATAGTTTCTGAAACGCCTCAGATGGAGGATACCAAATTGTACCATCATCTTGCTGTTTTAGTTGGTGTATTTTCAGTTGTTTATATCATGTCTATTTCTTGTCTTTTACTGATGATTCATAATAAATAGCTGTTTTTATCAATTTATCTGTTATGTGTTTTAAGTGCCTATAAAGTCCCACAACTGGGAAACCTCTATGTCTATATTCATATTTAGGGATGTGGCACACTCTGGAGTCTAATCATCGATACCCCCATTGGCTGCCAATAGGTGAACGCTGTATGTGTGGTGTGTGGGTATTAAAGTCCACCCTCTTTGCTGCATTATGTAAGTGGCAACAGGTTAAATCATCAGTAGCCATTATAATATCAATTTAGATCTACATGAACTATTGATGGATTGCTTACTCAGGACTTCCAAAAAATATTCTGTGATTATATACAGTATACACATCTTACTCATCTAAGCAATCAAAATTCTACTATTGCAATGCCCAATATCATCATACCTCTTGATGTAATAAAATGTTGGCAGTATCCTTCAGCTCTTCTTCACTTATTGAGATGTATAAATATTGGTAATTACTGGATCCCTTTTTAGTCCAAGGAACAGCTTTTTTTTTTTACAGTAGACGATCATGAAGCTCTATTTGACAATACCCCAATTAGCTTTCTGTTTTATAATAAACTCTCTTGTGGTTTTTCAGCTCATGGGGAAGTGATGCTTCTTACAAATCAGTACAAACCACATTCTGATATCATCTGCTGTATGAACAGATTGATAAAAATTGATCCACCAGAGGGTTTAAAGATCTACTACAAGGTGGTATCAGTTGGCTTAAAGTGTATGTGTAGCACCCTGGAGATTAGGCAGGGTTGCACCTCACAAATTTACTTGTCAAGAGTAGTTATGCTGGTTGATTGCTAGAGATCTATTGATTTCTCCCTAAGTCTGGCCTTGTTGCACTTTTTTCTTCAACCACTAGGTGGCCGGTTACTTTGGTGGTGCTAAGTATGGGAAGGGCAACTCAAGGTCAGGTTATGGGTATGTGGGGTGTCTCTGCCAATGGGCAGGGGTTTTCTTTGATCCCTTGGCCTGTTGGAAGAGCCTATATATTTGGGTGAAATCAGGTGACCTATGTTCTGTGCCACCTGGACGGCTGTCTGGGTGGACGTGTGTCGTATTGCCTGGGCAGCTAGGCTGGAGATGGGGCCTATCCTGGGGGCATCTGGATGCTAGGCTGTCTGAGGCCTATACAGAAGCAAGAGAGCAGCGCAGGGTTGGGACTGCGGCTTGCAGTCCAAACAAAAGTGATGGTTCTGTCGGCCAGAGAACCTGTCGTAGTCAGAGGTAGAGGGGAAACTGTCACCAGTAAGGGACCACAGTGAGTAACTGAAGCCAGTACCGGGTGCGGTGGAAAATCTGGAAACTTCAGGCGGTGATCAAGTCAGGGACCCAGCCAGCGGAGGTGACACTTGCAGTGCAGCCTTGTCTGTCAAGCTAGGGACTGAACAGGCCAGTGGGGTGAAGCTTGAGAAGTATCTGGAGTGCCGAACTAGGGAGGTTCTCATTAGACTGAAGGAGGCCAGAAGACCTTGCTACACTTGTAAAGCAAAAATGTTTCTTTTTAGTTTTGGATGGAGTGTAGAAAGGTGTTAGCTCTTCTGTTGTACTTTTTCCTGTCTTTATGCCCACCGGGGGAGATTCATCTTCATCCTTTTGTCCTGATGACCATTGTCTTTGTTCCCCGAAAAGGAGGGAAATCCAACATTTGCCAAGAGAACAGGAGGTAATAGGAAATCTTCCAATTGGTACACTGATGGCAGCTACCTAAGAGAGTTCATTCCCTCGATTTGAAGAGACCTCCTCTACATTCTGACGTGTCTCCAGGACAGAAAGTGAAGGCAAATCTCCCCAATGGGAAAGCTTCAGGTACACTGCACTTCACCCGCGGTCTGAGTAAGCCACAGCACATCATTGAGAAAGCAGACCTATACTATAATGCCCAGTGTATTGCTTCGCATTCACCTCAAGATCTCTTCATACCTGCTGCTGGTACAGCTCTGAAGACCACTAGCCGGTTATCGGTAAACCACACAGAACAGAGATCTGCCTATGTAAACAAGGCAGATCTCCCTTCTGATAGGGGAGGGGGGATGGATTTTGTGTTCCTGCAAAGTAGGGTAAAAAATCCAGCTCTTCCCTTACTAAAAGCACCACATACAGTACACGAAAACACTGGCTAGGCACACAGTTAACCCTTTGATGTTTAACTCCTTCCCAGCCAGTGTCATTAGTACAGTGACAACGCATATTTTTAGCATTGATCACTGTATTAGTGTCATTGGTTCCTGTAACATATCAAAAGTGTCAGTGTCTGATTGGCCGCCACAATATCACAGTCCTGCTATAAATCGCTGATCGCTGCCATTACTAGTATAAATAAATAAATAAAAATATATAAATCCCAATATATATCCAATAGTTTGTAGATGCTATAATGTACCGTATATACTCGAGTATAAGCCGAGATTTTCAGCCTCTTTTTTGAGGCTGAAAGTGCCCCCCTCGGCTTATACTCGAGTCATCGCTGTCTGCCCGCTCGATCAGCGTGTCGAGCAGACAGACAGCGGCCATTCTATTCAAAAGCCGCGCCTCCGGCTCCGCCTTCGCCTGTGATAGGCGGAACACTGAATTTCCCAGCAGCCTGTGTTCCGCCTATCACGGACATCGTATCATCCTCGTACTACGGACGAGGATGATACGACGTCTGTGATAGGCGGAACACAGGCTGCTGGGAAATTCAGTGTTCCGCCTATCACAGGCGAAGGCGGCGGCGCAGCTTTTGAACTTTACAATGGCCGCCGACGAAGAGGGCACGGGACGGAGGCAAGGGAAGGCACGGCACGGGACGGGACGGGACGGCGGCGGCAAGGCAAGGCAAGGCAAGGCACGACACGGGACGGATGCAAGGAGGCAAGTCACGGGCACGGGACGGAGGCAAGGAGGCAAGGCACGGGACGGAGGCTCGGGACAAAGGTAGGCTGGACACACACACACACACACACACACACACACACACACACACACACACACACACACACACACACACACACACACACACGGATGGAGACACACACAGGGATGGATGGATGGATGGAGACACACACACACACAGGGATGGATGGATGGATGGATGGAGACACACACACACAGGGATGGATGGATGGATGGATGGATGGAGACACACACACACAGGGATGGATGGATGGATGGACACACACACACACACAGGGATGGATGGACGGACACACAGGGATGGACGGACACACAGGGATGGACGGACACACAGGGATGGACGGACACACACACAGGGATGGACAGGCATGTCTCACCCTCGGCTTATACACGAGTCAATAAGTTTGCCAGTTTTTTGGGGGGTAAATTGGGGGCCTCGGCTTATATTCGGGTCGGCCTATACTCGAGTATATACGGTAACCAATTAATATACGCTTATTGGGATTTATTTTAATCAAACACATGTAGCAGAATACATATTGAACCCTTACAATCACTTTAAGAAGAAATTAGTTTTTTCATTTTTTGGATTGGATATATTTTATAGCAGAAAGTAAACAATATACATTTTTTTTTTTACTTGTCAGTCTTTTTTTTGTTTATAGCGCAAAAAATAAAAACCGCAGAGGTGATCAAATACCACCAAAAGAAATCTCTATTTGTGGGGAAAAAAATGAAAATTGTATTTTTATTTTTTATTTTTATTTTTTTTTGGGGTACAGCGTGGCATGACGGTGCAATTGTCAGTTAAAGTAACGCAGTGTGTTTGTGTATTGCAACAGATATACAATTTATTTTTATTTGTTTGTATGACTAGCGCTGCACTTATTCACATCCATGAAAGGGGGTAAGCCTTTCCGGAGGTCGAGTGGTGTTATACATTATATTGTATATACTGTACATTAGTGTTATTTAATGTATAATTATATATTAGACAAGTGCGATTAGTTTCGTATGAAACTAAAAATTCAAACGAATCCAAAATACTAATTTTTATGCATACAAATTCCGAAATTTCATTTACAAATTTGGGATCCAAATTCATAATGAACATTCATAATTGTTACGAAAAGTTTACGAACCTAAAAGTTAAAAACCCAGGAAGTCAGCACAGCCCAGGGATGGTGGGAGCCCCTCATAATGATAAATTCATCATAACAAACTTTTGTTATTTTATCGAATCTAACGAAAATTCGTATTTCGTACGAATCCGAATTGAATTTCGTACACGAATTCCGAAATGTGTTTTTTTTTTCATACGGAACGAAACTAAACAAATTTTTTGACGGCGCCCATATCTATTATATATTAGTGTGATTGAGGCTCGGTTCACACAGGGGGCGACACGAGGCGACACGACTTGCCGTGCCGCGACCTGACAAGTCGCCCCCGTTCTGTACTACGGAACCGTTCTAAGAGGAGCGACTCGAGTCGCTCCGACTTAGAAAAAAGGTTCCTGTACTACTTTTGGGCGACCTCGGGCGACTTGCATTGACTTCTATACAGAAGTCATTTGCAAGTCGCCGCTGAGGTCGTGGCAGGTCGCGGCGCGGCAAGTCGTGTCGCCTCGTGTCGCCCCCCGTGTGAACCGAGCCTTATTGTAAAGCTTTATATTTATGTTAAACAGCATATTGTATAGTTATAGATTAAAGCGGGAGTCCACCGGGACTCCGCGTTTTTTTTTTTTTTTTTAAAAGCCAGCAGCTACAAATACTGCAGCTGCTGACTTTTAAATAGTGACACTTACCTGTCCAGCGCGCCCGCAATGTCGGCACCCGAAGCCGATCGCTCGCTCGTGCCGCCGCCATCTTGGGTATGGGAATCAGGAAATGGAGCCTTTCGGCTTCATTTCCCAGTTCCCTACTGCGCATGCGCGAGCCGCGCGGCGCAATTCGGACGGTCCCCGCTGCCTCTGGGAGCTGTGTGTTTCCCAGCAGGCAGCGGGGCACTTGCTGAAGGGGGCGGGCGCTTGCGGAAAGGGGCGTAACGTACGCCCCTTTCCGCAGAGAGCTAGCCCGGAAGTGGGTGCAGTTACCTGGATTATCCAGGTAACTGCACCCCCCTCCCCCCTGAAAGGTGCCGATTGTGGCGCCGGAGGGGGGTGGGGATTCCGATGAGCGGAGGTCCATTTTAGGGTGGACCTCCGCTTTAAAGTTAAATTTTTTACTAGATTAGTGTCATATATTTTATAGTGATATATTAATGTCATATATTCAGGGCTTTTTTTCTCAGAGAATAGGTGCAGGAACCCTATCCCCCTTCTTCTGAGTCACTTCTTGTCTCCACCCCCTAGCCACCTCTGAGCACCGTTCCTTGCTTTCATCCCCCACCCAAGTAACTTGAATGGAATTTATTAAAAATAGCAAGAAAAGTAGTAAAATAGATCCCCCACAGCTTGCAGCAATAGATCCCCCCAGCAACAATAGATTTGATCAGAAACAATAGACCCCCCCCACCAGCAACAATGGACCCCCACAACAATATACCACCACAACAGCAACAACAGATGCCACCAGCATCAATAGACTCTCCAGCAGCCACCAACAATAGACTCCCCTTTGTCAATAGTAGATCTCTTCCAACAATAATTGACCCCCCAGCAACAATATATCCCCCACCAGCAACAGTAGACCGCCACTCAAAAAGGATCTGCTCCAGCAATAATAGATCACCCAGAAGCCAGCATTAATAGACCCTTCAGCCCAACCCAGCACCCCTTGCCATTACACACAGTACACATTGCTAGAGGTGCCGGAACTGCGTTTCCCCACGTTCCCGCTGAAAAAACGCCCTGCATATATTGTATAGTTATATACTGTATTAATATTATACAGTATATTTTATAGTTATATTTTAATGTTATATATTGTATAGTTATATATACTGTATTAAAGTGGTTGTAAACCCTTACAAACCACTTTGACCTACAGGTAAGCCTAGATTAAGGCTTACCTGTAGGTCCAAGAAATATCTCCTAAACCTACACAGTTTAGGAGATGTTTGGCAAAACACAGGCACTGTTGTCTACGGCGCATGCGTGGGAATGACATCGCAGCTTCGCCGAATGAGAGCGCTGGAGCAGCGAGACCCACCGAGAAGATGGAGGCTCCGTACACAACGGGACAGCGGTGACTTCGCTGGCTCCTGTGTCAGGTAAGTGACACATAATGGGGTAGTATGCGATGCATAGTAGTCCATTATGCTTTACCTTTGCAGGGAATCAAAGAGGAAGTAAACCCATCTTTAACATTATACAGTATATTTTATAGTTATATGCTATTGTTATATATTGAATAGCTGTTATATTATACAACTAGCGGCTTACTGGAAATGTGGTCATAATACACAGCAGCCTCCCCCTGTATACTCGTCGTCTGTCATCCTGTGTAAGTTAAACATTTTGATATCCTGTCTTAACCAAACAGCACCCTTCCAGGCACACATTTCTAAAGAGGCCATGAGAGGTATAAGGTCAGTCCTGATATGGGTTCTCCTAATTGGTAAGTTATCAATAGTATGTATTTACTGGGCTGTATTGTTACACATAAGTGTTCATCTGCTTTATCATATAATGATTTTGATTTTCTTTTGTTTTTTGTTTTTTACATATGTTTAAGCAATTTTGTTTGCACTGTTACTTTGTACCTAGATTTTAATTATCTGCATGTATGTAACAATTTGCATGTAACCAAATATATACTAAATACAATATATAATACACAAACACACTATATATATATATATCTGTGTATATGTCTTTTCTTTTTCTCAACAACCCAATTTGCTCTGTGCACCAGACACAATTTTGCTAATATATATATATATATATATATATAATGATTTATATATATATATATATATATATATATATATATATATATATATATATATATACACAGTGCCTTGCGAAAGTATTCGGCCCCCTTGAACTTTTCAACCTTTTGCCACATTTCAGGCTTCAAACATAAAGATATAACATTTTTATTTTTTGTGAAGAATCACCAACAAGTGGGACACAATTGTGAAGTGGAACGAAATCTATTGGATTTTTCAAACTTTTTTAACAAATAAAAAAAATGAAAAGTGGGGCGTGCAAAATTATTCAGCCCCCTTGCGTTAATACTTTGTAGAGCCACCTTTTGCTGCGATTACAGCTGCAAGTCGTTTGGGGTATGTCTCTATCAGCTTTTCGCATCAAGTGAAATTCTTGCCCATTCTTCCTTGCAAAACAGCTCGAGCTCAGTGAAGTTAGATGGAGAGCGTTTGTGAACAGCAGTTTTCAGCTCTTTCCACAGATTCTCGATTGGATTCAGGTCTGGACTTTGACTTGGCCATTCTAACACCTGGATACGTTTATTTGTGAACCATTCCTTTGTAGATTTTGCTGTATGTTTGGGATCATTGTCTTGTTGGAAGATAAATCTCTGTCCCAGTTTCAGGTCTTTTGCAGACTCCAACAGGTTTTCATCCAGAATGGTCCTGTATTTGGCTGCATCCATCTTCCCCTCAATTTTAACCATCTTCCCTGTCCCTGCTGAAGAAAAGCAGGCCCAAACCATGATGCTGCCACCACCATGTTTGACAGTGGGGATGGTGTGTTGAGGGGGATGAGCTGTGTTGCTTTTACGCCAAACATCTCATTTTGCATTGTGGGCAAAAAGTTCGATTTTGGTTTCATCTGACCAGAGCACCTTCTTCCACATGTTTGGTGTGTCTCCCAGGTGGCTTGTGGCAAACTTTAGACAAGACTTTTTATGGATATCTTTGAGAAATGGCTTTCTTCTTGCCACTCTTCCATAAAGGCCAGATTTGTGCAGTGTACGACTGATTGTTGTCCTATGGACAGACTCTCCCACCTCAGCTGTAGTTCTCTGCAGTTCATCCAGAGTGATCATGGGCCTCTTGGCTGCATCTCTGATCAGTCTTCTCCTTGTCTGAGCTGAAAGTTTAGAGGGACGGCCAGGTCTTGGTAGATTTGCAGTGGTCTGATACTCCTTCCATTTCAAAATGATCGCTTGCACAGTGCTCCTTGGGATGTTTAAAGCTTGGGAAATCTTTTTGTATCCAAATCCGGCTTTAAACTTCTCCACAACAGTATTACGGACCTGCCTGGTGTGTTCCTTGGTCTTCATGATGCTCTCTGCGCTTTCAACAGAACCCTGAGACTATCACAGAGCAGGTGCATTTATACAGAGACTTGATTACACACAGGTGGATTCTATTTATCACCATCAGTCATTTAGGACAACATTGGATCATTCAGAGATCCTCGCTGAACTTCTGGAGTGAGTTTGCTGCACTGAAAGTAAATTGGCCGAATAATTTTGCACGCACCACTTTTCAGTTTTTTATTTGCTAAAAAAGTTTAAAATATACAATAGATTTCGTTCCACTTCACAATTGTGTCCCACTTGTTGGTGATTCTTCACAAAAAATTTAAATTTTATATCTTTATGTTTGAAGCCTGAAATGTGGCAAAAGGTTGAAAAGTTCAAGGGGGCCGAATACTTTCGCAAGGCACTGTATACATATATATATAATGATTTTATATATATATATATATATCCCTTTCATGACTAAGCCTATTTTTGGAATTTGGTGTTTAAAATCCATATTTTTTGCTAGAAAATTACTTAGAACCCCCAAACATTATATATATTTTTTTAGCAGAGACTCTAGAGAATAAAACGGCGATTGTTGCAATATTTTATGTCACACGGTATTTGCGCAGTGGTGTTTTAAACGCAACTTTTTGGGAAATGGGACACTTTCATGAATAAAAAAAAAACAAAACAGTAAAATTAGCCCAATTTTTTTGCGTAATGTGAAAGATAATGTTACGCCGAGTAAATAGATACCAAACATGTCACACTTTATAATTGCGCGCACTTGTAGATTGACGACAAAGTACGGTACCTAAAAATCTCAATAGGCGACGCTTTAAAAATTGATCACTTTTATTGCTGTCACAAGGAATGTAAACATCCCTTGTGACAGTAATAGGTGGTGACAGGTCCTCTTTATGGAGGGATCGGGGGTCTAAAAGACCCCCCACCCCTCCTTTACACTTCAATGTATTCAGATCGCCGAAAATAGCGATTCTGAATACCGGATATTTTTTTTAAACCGGCACCATTGGCAGCCGAGTAAACGGGAAGTGACGTCATGACGTTGCTTCCGTGTTCACGATGAGGAGACTGGAACGAAGCCGATTACGGCTTCGTTCCAGTTCCTCCGCAGCAGCCGGAGGCGTCGGATCACTGATCGGTGCTCCCGATCAAACGGGAGCACCGGTAACAGCGGCGAGAGGCGGCGGGAGGGGGGACGTCCCCTCCCGCTCCTCCGGCATAACAGCCGAGCGGCTTTTAGCCGCATCGGTTGTTATGCCTGGATAGCCAATCGCCTGCTGCAAAAAACGGTACCGGGATGATGCCTGCAGGTGCGGGCATCATCCCGGTATAACCCCCGGAAGCCGAGTACGCATATCTGCGTACGCTCGGCGGGAAAGGGTTAAATATATATATATATATATATATATATATATATATATATATATATATATAGATAGATAGATATAGATAGATAGTGATGGCCGAACGGTTCGCCCGGCGGTCGTTTCGCGGCGAATTTCCGACTTTCGCCGTCCGCGGGTTCGAACGCCTTTTTCCGTCGTTCGCCCCGGCGGACTTACGTGTTTAATGTATACAAGAACTTTAACCTTTCGTGACACGTTTATCATGTGTTACAGGACAACCAATTGAGACATGACAGCTCATGGACACTTGGACATTCCCCCTAACCTATAAATACACCCGATCCGGTGGCCATTTTACATTCTTTCTTCTGTCACTGTAGGGAAAGGATCCTGTGTGGAGTAGGGACAGAGAAAACGCTAGCTATTTGGTACACAAAAGTTCTTTTCAGGACTGGTATAGGTGTTAGGTCAGCAGCCTGAGTTTCTTTTGTCAGTTTAGATAAAGGGACAGAGCGCTGTATGCTGCTATTTTAGGGACAGCTCAGCCAGATTAGTCTTTCTTCATCATCATCATCATCATCATCATTAGCTGTTACTATCAGGTCCACAAAAGAGCTATTCCAGCTAATCGTTCCAGCCTACTCTTTTTTGCCAATTTGTATAGGGACAGGCAGGAAGCAGTGTGTCAGGCAGTGAGGATAATTTTAAAGACTTGCTGTTACTATTAGTTCCACAAAGGTTCTTTTCAGGACTGGTATCAGTGGTACGGTAATAGGCTTGTACACGTATAATATTCTTTCTTCCAAATATAGAAAGAATATTATACTTGACTGCTGCCCTTCTGCTGCAGTCTGCTAATCATTCACAACTCACTTGTTCCACAAAGCTCTTTATCAGGACTGGTAACTTGGTCTGTCTAGGGTGCTACGGTACATAGGCTTGGGTGCGGTACAGTCTGCTGTTCTGTAAGGACCGCTATCGGTCCACAATACATAGGGTTGCCGTGCACTACTGCTGACCGCTGCCCTATACTGCAGCAGTCCTTCAGCGGTATAGGGACTGACGCACAGTCTGCTAAACACTAATACACAACCTGCTTGGTCCACAAAAGTTCTTATAAGGACTGGTAACTTGGTATAGGGTGCTACGGTACATAGGCCTGAGTGCAGTACAGTCTGCTGTTCTGTAAGGACCGCTATCGGTCCACAATACATAGGGTTGCCGTGCACTACTGCTGACCGCTGCCCTATACTGCAGCAGTCCTTCAGCGGTATAGGGACTGACGCACAGTCTGCTAAACACTAATACACAACCTGCTTGGTCCACAAAAGTTCTTATAAGGACTGGTAACTTGGTATAGGGTGCTACGGTACATAGGCCTGAGTGCGTTACAGTCTGCTGTTCTGTAAGGACCGCTATCGGTCCACAATACATAGGGTTGACGTGCACTACTGCTGACCGCTGCCCTATACTGCAGCAGTCCTTCAGCGGTATAGGGACTGACGCACAGTCTGCTAAACACTAACACACAACCTGCTTGGTCCACAAAAGTTTTTATAAGGACTGGTAACTTGGTATAGGGTGCTACGGTACATAGGCCTGAGTGCAGTACAGTCTGCTGTTCTGTAAGGACCGCTATCGGTCCACAATACATAGGGTTGCCGTGCACTACTGCTGACCGCTGCCCTATACTGCAGCAGTCCTTCAGCGGTATAGGGACTGACGCACAGTCTGCTAAACACTAATACACAACCTGCTTGGTCCACAAAAGTTCTTATAAGGACTGGTAACTTGGTATAGGGTGCTACGGTACATAGGCCTGAGTGCAGTACAGTCTGCTGTTCTGTAAGGACCGCTATCGGTCCACAATACATAGGGTTGCCGTGCACTACTGCTGACCGCTGCCCTATACTGCAGCAGTCCTTCAGCGGTATAGGGACTGACGCACAGTCTGCTAAACACTAATACACAACCTGCTTGGTCCACAAAAGTTCTTATAAGGACTGGTAACTTGGTATAGGGTGCTACGGTACATAGGCCTGAGTGCGTTACAGTCTGCTGTTCTGTAAGGACCGCTATCGGTCCACAATACATAGGGTTGACGTGCACTACTGCTGACCGCTGCCCTATACTGCAGCAGTCCTTCAGCGGTATAGGGACTGACGCACAGTCTGCTAAACACTAATACACAACCTGCTTGGTCCACAAAAGTTCTTATAAGGACTGGTAACTTGGTATAGGGTGCTACGGTACATAGGCCTGAGTGCGTTACAGTCTGCTGTTCTGTAAGGACCGCTATCGGTCCACAATACATAGGGTTGACGTGCACTACTGCTGACCGCTGCCCTATACTGCAGCAGTCCTTCAGCGGTATAGGGACTGACGCACAGTCTGCTAAACACTAATACACAACCTGCTTGGTCCACAAAAGTTCTTATAAGGACTGGTAACTTGGTATAGGGTGCTACGGTACATAGGCCTGAGTGCGTTACAGTCTGCTGTTCTGTAAGGACCGCTATCGGTCCACAATACATAGGGTTGACGTGCACTACTGCTGACCGCTGCCCTATACTGCAGCAGTCCTTCAGCGGTATAGGGACTGACGCACAGTCTGCTAAACACTAATACACAACCTGCTTGGTCCACAAAAGTTCTTATAAGGACTGGTAACTTGGTATAGGGTGCTACGGTACATAGGCCTGAGTGCGTTACAGTCTGCTGTTCTGTAAGGACCGCTATCGGTCCACAATACATAGGGTTGACGTGCACTACTGCTGACCGCTGCCCTATACTGCAGCAGTCCTTCAGCGGTATAGGGACTGACGCACAGTCTGCTAAACACTAATACACAACCTGCTTGGTCCACAAAAGTTCTTATAAGGACTGGTAACTTGGTATAGGGTGCTACGGTACATAGGCCTGAGTGCGTTACAGTCTGCTGTTCTGTAAGGACCGCTATCGGTCCACAATACATAGGGTTGACGTGCACTACTGCTGACCGCTGCCCTATACTGCAGCAGTCCTTCAGCGGTATAGGGACTGACGCACAGTCTGCTAAACACTAATACACAACCTGCTTGGTCCACAAAAGTTCTTATAAGGACTGGTAACTTGGTATAGGGTGCTACGGTACATAGGCCTGAGTGCGTTACAGTCTGCTGTTCTGTAAGGACCGCTATCGGTCCACAATACATAGGGTTGACGTGCACTACTGCTGACCGCTGCCCTATACTGCAGCAGTCCTTCAGCGGTATAGGGACTGACGCACAGTCTGCTAAACACTAACACACAACCTGCTTGGTCCACAAAAGTTTTTATAAGGACTGGTAACTTGGTATAGGGTGCTACGGTACATAGGCCTGAGTGCAGTACAGTCTGCTGTTCTGTAAGGACCGCTATCGGTCCACAATACATAGGGTTGACGTGCACTACTGCTGACCGCTGCCCTATACTGCAGCAGTCCTTCAGCGGTATAGGGACTGACGTACAGTCTGCTAATCACTAACACACAACCTGCTTGTTCCACAAAAGTTCTTATAAGGACTGGTAACTTGGTATAGGGTGCTACGGTACATAGGCTTGAGTGCGGTACAGTCTGCTGTTCTGTAAGGACCGCTATCGGTCCACAATAGATAGGGTTGACGTGCACCACTGCTGACCGCTGCCCTATACTGCAGCAGTCCTTCAGCGGTATAGGGACTGACGTACAGTCTGCTAAACACTAATACACAACCTGCTTGGTCCACAAAAGTTCTTATAAGGACTGGTAACTTGGTATAGGGTGCTACGGTACATAGGCTTGAGTGCGGTACAGTCTGCTGTTCTGTAAGGACCGCTATCGGTCCACAATAGATAGGGTTGACGTGCACCACTGCTGACCGCTGCCCTATACTGCAGCAGTCCTTCAGCGGTATAGGGACTGACGTACAGTCTGCTAAACACTAATACACAACCTGCTTGGTCCACAAAAGTTCTTATAAGGACTGGTAACTTGGTATAGGGTGCTACGGTACATAGGCTTGAGTGCGGTACAGTCTGCTGTTCTGTAAGGACCGCTATCGGTCCACAATAGATAGGGTTGACGTGCACCACTGCTGACCGCTGCCCTATACTGCAGCAGTCCTTCAGCGGTATAGGGACTGACGTACAGTCTGCTAAACACTAATACACAACCTGCTTGGTCCACAAAAGTTCTTATAAGGACTGGTAACTTGGTATAGGGTGCTACGGTACATAGGCTTGAGTGCGGTACAGTCTGCTGTTCTGTAAGGACCGCTATCGGTCCACAATAGATAGGGTTGACGTGCACCACTGCTGACCGCTGCCCTATACTGCAGCAGTCCTTCAGCGGTATAGGGACTGACGTACAGTCTGCTAAACACTAATACACAACCTGCTTGGTCCACAAAAGTTCTTATAAGGACTGGTAACTTGGTATAGGGTGCTACGGTACATAGGCTTGAGTGCGGTACAGTCTGCTGTTCTGTAAGGACCGCTATAGGTCCACAATAGATAGGGTTGACGTGCACCACTGCTGACCGCTCACCTATACTGCAGCAGTCCTTCAGCGGTATAGGGACTAAGAGTTTTGTCACAGGGTCATTTAAAAAATGACATGCAGAGGAAGAGGCAGGCCCTTCCGCAGGGGTGGTAGGGGTAGGGCAGGAGCAACAGGCTTGAGCCAAAGTGGGAAGTTGCAGAAGGTGCGTTCAATTACTTTAAAGGATGCACCAGACTTGGTTGAGTGGCTCGCTCAGCCTTACTCTTCTGCACCCTCCTCATCCTCTCGATCTGCACCCTCTTCTTCACTCTCTGCTATGTGCACCCCCAAAGACACTACCACCAACAACACGACCACCACCACCACCACCACATACCTTCCGCTTGAGTCACTGGAATTATTTTCCGATCCATATCAAGAGGACATTTCTGATGCGCAGCCACTCTTGGTATTGGATCAGGAAGAGGAGGTAGCAACAAGCGCTACTCAGCAGTCTGACGCCAGTACCCAGATCAGCCCAAGGAGGAGGTTGGTCCCCGGTGTTGCTGCCTACTCTACTTATAGCGGTGGGGAAGGTGACGTTGATGATGACGTGTCTAGTGATGTCACGTGGGTGCCCACAAGAGAGGAAGAGGAGGGGAGTTCAGAGGGAGATATGGACCAGCAGATAGGGAGGAGAAGCAGCAATGACTTACATTGCACAGCAGGGACAAAGCAGACTGCAAATGTATCAGGAGCGAGTCATCGACCATGTACGGTCACATCTGGCGCTCCCAGGACACCGGCACATGGCTCCGCAGTGTGGGCTTTTTTTAACGTGTCCGCTGCTGACAATAGCGTTGCCATCTGCAATCTTTGCAGTCAACGCGTTAGTCGCGGTAAGCCCAATACTCACCTAGGGACGACCGCCTTAAGAAGGCACATGAGCAGCCATCACCGAGCCCAGTGGGAGCAACGGAACACACAAAGCCACACTGCAGGCTCTCACCGTCCAGCCTCGTCTTCTACTTCTCCTTCTCCTCTCTCCTCACAATTGTCCTCCACTCCACCTTCCATCACGCCAAGCTCACATTTTTCTGCAAAAAGGCAGGCTTCCGTGGGCCTAATGTTTGAGCGTAAAAAAATGATGACGCCGGATAACCCTCTTGCCCAACGGTTGGCGGCTGGCTTGTCAGAACTCATAGCCCGCCAACTACTGCCATATAAACTGGTGGACTCGGAGGCCTTTCGCAAATTTGTGGCCATTGGAACACCACAATGGAAGGTCCCAGGAAGGAAGTATTTCTCAGAGAAGGGCATCCCAGAGCTATATGGCCATGTTCAGCGGCAAGTGAATGTATCTCTGGCACACAGTGTCGGTGCCAAGATACATCTGACCACAGACACGTGGTCTAGCAAACACGGGCAGGGAAGGTATATCAGTTTTACTGCCCACTGGGTGAACCTTCTGACGGCCGTCAAGCATGTAACCCGTGGCACCCGTGTAGATTTGGTTTTACCGCCACGGATTGCATGCAGGCCTGACTCTTCTTCTCCTCCTCCTACTCCATCCTCCTCCCTCTCCTCCTCAGCTGCCTCCTCCTTTTCCGCTGCTAGCGTCTCTTCCACTGCACCGCCCAAGCTCCCCAGAACCTATTCCACATGCCAGGTGAGACGTTGCCATGCCGTGCTGCGTCTGTTGTGCCTGGAAGCAAAGAGCCACACTGGCCCGGCACTCCTTTCAGCTTTGCGTTCACAGGCAGATGAGTGGCTAACACCGCTCAATTTGACAGTTGGTAAAGTGGTGTGTGACAACGGTGCCAATCTGCTTAGCGCATTGAAACAGGGCAAAATCACGCACGTGCCGTGCATGGCACACGTCTTAAACTTGGTCGTGCAGCGATTCCTTGTCAAATACCCTGGGGTCCAGGACATCTTGCGGCAGGCAAGGAAAATCTCGGCCCATTTCAGAAGATCTTACACGGCCATGGCTCGCCTTGCTGACATTCAGCGGCGACACCATCTGCCGGTCAGACGTCTTATTTGCGATTGCCCGACGCGATGGAACTCAACCTTCTATATGCTTGATAGGCTGCTCCAGCAGAAACGTGCAGTTAACGTCTACCTGTATGAACTCTGCGAAAGAAACGGTTCTGGGGAGCTGGGTTTTTTTTCACCGCGCCAGTGGCTGCTCATGCGCGACACATGCAGACTTCTGCGGCCATTTGAGGAGATCACCAAACTGGTCAGTCGCAGCCATGGCGCCATCAGTGACATGGTACCTTATGCCTTCTTTCTGGAGCGTGCATTGCGTCGTGTCATTGATCAGGCTGTGGAGGAGCAGGAGCGGGAAGATGAGGAAGTCGCAATGCTGGATGAATTCCCAGGGGGGGCTACTCTATCTGAGACAAGTCAACAACAGGAGTCTGATGAGGAGTCAGAGGAGGATGGTGCCGGGGCGGATGAGCAGGAGCAAGAAGAGCATGCTTTAAACCTTTCTGGGATCCCTGTTGTGCGAGGATGGGGAGAGGAGAATGAAGAGGACGACATTATCCTGGATGATGAGCAGGAGCCAGGCCACCACACCGCTTCCACTTTAGTGCAAATGGGGGCCTTCATGCTCCAGTGTTTTAATAGGGACCCCCGTATAAAAAGCATGAGGGTCAAGGACCAGTACTGGGTGGCAACGTACTTAGACCCCCGGTACAAACACAAAATGGCGGAAATGTTACCGCCGTCGCAGAGGGCTGTCAGAATGCAGCACTTCCAGGCCTTGCTTCGAGAAATGCTGCATTCTGCTTTTGCGTGCGCTGGCAGAGGAGCAATTCCCACTCCCAGAGAAGGATTTGCGGGTACCAATCCAACAGCGCCTGCAAGAAGAGGCCGGTTTGAAGATGTGTTGGTGACTTCGGATATGAGGTCATTCTTTCAGCCGACCCATCGACAGGTGTCATCCGGATCCAGCATCAGGGAACGCCTAGACCGTCAGGTGTCCGACTACATTGGGTTAACGGCCGATGTGGACGCTCTGAGGAGTGATGAACCCCTAGACTACTGGGTGGGCAGGCTTGACCTCTGGCCAGAGCTTGCCCAATTTGCAATCGAACTGTTGGCTTGCCCCTCATCCAGTGTCCTGTCCGAAAGGACGTTCAGCGCAGCAGGGGGGATTGTGACCGATAAGCGTACTCGCCTAGCTCACCACAGTGTTAACTACCTCACATTTCTAAAAATGAATGAGGCATGGATCTCGGAGGAATTCAACACATGTGATCAGTAGACCATGTATATGTCTATAAACAATTTTTGGAATCAAGCACACAGACCTTCTTAATTCATTTGGCTCACTTCCCTGACCCAAAAAAGCACACCGTACTATATGCCCCTACCCTCCTCTTTGAAGAGGTTGAGCGGTGTCATATTTCTACTGGGGCTGCTTATTATGAGGGGTTCCCACCATCCCTGTGCTGTGCTGACTTCCTCCTGGGTGTTCTTATTATGAGGGGCTCCCACCATCCCTGTGCTGTGCTGACTTCCTCCTGGGGGTTCTTATTATGAGGGGATCACACCATCCCTGTGCTGTGCTGACTTCCTCCTGGGGCTGCTTACGGTGCTGCTGTCAGCGCTGTATGTCACGGAGCTGCTGTCAGCGCTGTATGTCACGGTGCTGATGTCAGTGCTCTGTATTACGGTGCTGCTGTCAGTGCTCTGTATCTCCTGCACCCTCTTGTTTGCCTACCCTGGTCCCTGACCTTCCCTCTCCTCCATTGCCTTCATTAGCTCCATAGTCCTGAATTGTCAGAACAATTTCCCAAATAAAAAAAAAATGCTTGTAGTTATCGATCCCAAATTCACCTCATACATGTATTATGCTATTGTCCAGGTGGTGGGACTACGTGCTACCCCCTAATAATTACCCCGTGGCCGCAAATTCGACCTAAAGGTTTGCGAAATTCGCCTCCCATTGAAGTCAATGGAGCCCGCGGCGAACGGTCGTTTTCGCGAACGTTTGTGTCCGTTCGCGTTTCGCGTTCGCGAAACGTCCCGTCGGAAGTTCGTCCATCACTATAGATAGATATATATAATGATTTTATATATGATTTCAATGATTATATATATATATATATAAAAGCAAAATTGTGTCTGGTGCACAGAGCAAATCGGGTTGTTGAGAAAAAGAGAAGAAACCAGTGGGGGGACACGCTGCAATCATTATCATTTTAATGTATCAGAGGAGAAACCTGTGGGCATGCTATAAGAGTGAATAAATAAAATAAAATTAACATCTATGTGTGTTTAACCACTTCAGCCCCGGAAGGATTTACCCACTTCCTGACCAGGCCTTTCTTTTTCGATACAGCACTGGGTTATTTTAGCTGCGCGGTCGAGCAACTCTGTACCCAAACAAAATTGAGATCCGTTTTTTGGCCATTTGTTTCATAGTGAAGCCTGTTGAGAGCCGATGATGTTAACCACTTCAGCCCGGACCATTTGGCTGGCCAAAGACCAGAGCACCTTTTGGGATTCAGCACTGCGTCGATTTAATTGACAATTGCGCAGTCATGCGACGTGGCTCCCATACAAAATTGGCGTCCTTTTTTCCCCACAAACAGAGCTTTCTTTTGGTGGTATTTTGATTACCTCTGTGTTTTTTATTTTTGTTGCGCTATAAACAAATAAAGACCAACAAATTAAAAAAAAAACTATATTTTTTTACTTTCTGCTATAATACATATCCCCCAAAAAAATATATAAAAAAACTAATTTATTCATCAGTTTAGGCCAATATGTATTCTGCTACATATTCGCAATAAGCGTATATTGATTGGTTTGCGCAAAAATTTATAGCACCTACAAAATAGGGGAAGGATTTAGGGACTTTTTACTTTTTATATAGTTTTTAATAGTAATGACGGTGATTTGCAATTTTTAGCGGGGACTTCGACATTGCGGAGGGCAAATCTGACCCTAAGTGGCACTTTTTGGTGACCAGTGACACCAATACAGTGATATAAATGGCACTGGCAGGGAAGGGGTTAACACTAGTGGTGATCAAGGGGTTAAGTGTTCCCTAGGGAGGTGTTTTTTTAACTGTCAGAGGGACGGACTGACTGGGAGTAGAGAGAGATCGCTGTTCCTAATCAGTTGTTACTACGGTACAAGCACCTGTCCAATCGGGACGTTACAGCGCGGTGACGTCAGCACGATGCTCCGCCCTACGCAGTTCGTCACAAGTCTGACATCGTCCTGGGGCACGGGAGGCACAAATCTGCTTGGTACTGTAGGAGTTGCGTCAGGCTCTAATCATGTGCTTCAAAAAACAAAAGTCCTAGAAATCCATGCGTCAGGGGCACTGCATGTAGATTAGGGGGGGGGGGGGGGGGCGGTGCCCCTTGTGGACGGGCTACCCCCACTGCATTTAGCATGATTAGGTATGTTGCAAATATCATGCATTGCATCAAATCTGTTTTTCATTGGCTTAAGAAAAAAGAGGGGAGCTTAAAACTATTGCCATTTCATTTGTAATATTAGAATTTAAATAAATATTTTTCAGTGGTGCCTTATCCCTTGTTGTGAATTTTATCTACATTGAAACCTTTGGGTGAGTCCAGGATTGGCAGGCATTTGAAGGCTTTGCATCGAGTGTGCTGTTCACCTTTTGTAGTTTTTATGATTTTCATATATATGTGTGTGTGTTTGTATGTACATGACCAAATGTTGGTGGACACGTGACCATTTGTGTTGGGCGAAAGGTTTGGGCCAAGCAAAAGTTTGGCACGAACATTGCCCGCTCGGGTGTTTGCCGAACATCCGAATTTTCTGTGTGATCTGCGAGATGTTCTTCTGCCGAGTTCACAGTCAATATGTTGTTAAGGAGCGGGGGGCCGGGAAACCAGCTACCGTGTCCTTAACCGCTTGCGGACCAGCCAACGCAGTTTTACCGCGACAGGCTGGCTCCGCTGTGCAAAATCACGTTATTGTACATGAGCTTGCACACCCGCCGCGAGCTCCGTGAGTCCAACCGCGGGTCCCGCAGATTCAATGTCCAGGGGGATACCCACGATCGTCTCACGGAGAGGAAGAACGGGGAAATGCTAATGTAAACAAGCATCTCCCTGTTCTGCCTAGTGACACTGTCACTGATCACCGCTCCCTGTAATCGGGAGCGGTGATCAGTGTAGTGTCACACATAGCCCCTCCCCCCACAGTTAGAACACATCCCTAGGACACACTAAGCCCCTAGTGGTTAACCCCTTCATGGGCAGTCACATTTACACAGTAATCAGTGTATTTTTAATCGCACGGATCGCTGTATAGATGTGAATAGTTCCAAAATATCGCCAAAGTGTCCGATGTGTCCACCGTCATGTCGCAGTCATGATAAAAATCGCTAATCGCCGCCATTACTAGTAAGAAAAAATGATTAATAAAAATGCCATAAACCTATCCCCTATTTGGTAGACACTATAACTTTTGCACAAACCAATGAATAAACGCTTATTGCGATTTTTTAAATATTAAATATTTGTAGAAGAATACATATCGGCCTAAACTGAGGGAAAAAAAATTATGTATTTTTTGGGGATATTTATTATAGCAAAAAGTAAAAAATATTGCTTTTTTTTCAAAATTGTCGCTCTATTTTTATTTATAGAGCAAAAAATAAAAACCGCAGAGGTGATAAAATACCACCAAAAGAAAGCTCTATTTGTGGGGAAAAAAGGACGAAAATTTTGTATGGGAGCCACGTCGCATGACTGCGCAATTGTCAATTAAATCGACGCAGTGCTGAATCCCAAATGGTGCTCTGGTCTTTGGCCAGCCAAATGGTCCGGGCTGAAGTGGTTAACAACTAATGAGTCATCGGCTCTCAACAGGCTTCACTATGAAACAAACGGCGGGGGGAGGTCCCACCTCCCAGTCCACACCAGGACCTTATCCAAGCAAGGGCTCCTTCCTGACAACCCTGGGCAGTGTTTGCGGGGGTCAGCGTGCAGGGGGCTTATCGAAATCTGAAAGCCCCCTTTAACAGATCCCCAGATCCCACCCACTCATGTGAATGAGTAGGGGTACATTGTACATTGTGTTCTTTGGAAATGTCAGTTTTGCTGCAGCAGGTTCTATAAATGGTTCAGATGCGCCATCTTACATAAAGACTAAGGGGACCCCCCCCCCAGCACTAGATTTAAAATAATTTTTCATTTTTATTGTTTCACTTTAAGCATCCTTAAATCATTGAATTTGAATTTTTCATTGATGCATGTCCCCCAAGGCAGTACCCAGGCCCCCATAGCCTTTTTTTATGGCCAATTACTTTCATATAAGCCTTCAAAATGGGGACCTTTGATTTTTCATGTTTGGGTCCCATAGACTTTAATAGAGTTTGCGGTTTGGGCCCAAACTTTTTCCCTGTTTTGGAGTTGTGGTGCAAACCGAACGGGGGGGGGGGGGGGGGGGGTTCAGCCCATCTCTACTGACCATCACACCAATATGAGCTTGTTGGACATTCCATCGCAAAACCATGGGCATCAGTATAGAGTTGGTCCCCCCCCCCCCAATGGTGGCTATTACATCCTCTAATCTTTCCACAAGGTTTTGAATTGTGTCTCTGGAAAATGTGTACCCATTCAGCCAAAAGAACATTTGTGAGGTCAGGTGCTGATGTTGGATGAGGAGACCTGGCTCGCAATTGGTGTTCCAACTCATCCAAAATATGTTCAGTAGGGTTGAGGTCAGGGATCTGTGCAGGACACTCAAGTTCCTCCACACCAAACTGGTTAAACCAAGTCTTTATGAAGTTGGCTTTGTACACAGGGGCACATTTGTGCTGGGGAAAGGACCTTCCCCAAACTGTTGTCTCAAGGTTGGATGTATACAGTTGACTAAAAGGTCTGTGCATGCTGTATTTTTAAATCCTCACTGGAAACATCTGATCTCAATAAGTTGGAGAGAAGCCACATACTTTTGGCCATATAGTACGTATATTATGTATTTATTTATGCAATGTGATTTACTATCAGGGCCAAAGAGTTGACCAAAAACATCTATGGTACCTTTGATTTTTTTGGGGGATTATGAATGATGGTTCTAAGTCTTACTTTTTTTTTTTTCATTTTTTTTTTTTTATAGGGATCATGACAGACAGCCAAGGTAAGTTTTAGAGTATGTTCATTTTAAAAGATCAATCACTGAATTATAGAGCAACATCAAAATCAGAAACATTATGATTCTTTCACCAGTGTACCCATAAAAGTGTTACTAAACCCCGGACTCTGCATTCACTATATCTGGTCTCCCACAGTACACAGAACATGGAAATGCAATTATTTTAGTACATATAAACTGCTAAATACCTTTACTCATCAGCAGTATATAGCAGTCTTGTGACTTCTATCAGTGTCTGGTTGAAGCTTGTAGAAGGAGTGTTCATTTGTACTCTGATGCCGTGTACGCACGATCAGAATTTTCTTAGAAAAAAAGCTCTGATGGTTTTCCCGATGGAATTTCCGACAGGATTTCGCTCAAACTGTCTTGCCTACACACGGCCACACCAAATTCCAACCGCCAAGAATGCTTTGACGTACAACAGTGTTTCTCAACTCCAGTCCTCGAGGCGCCCCAACGGGTCATATTTTCAGGCTTTCCATTATTTTGCACAGGTGATTTGATCAGTTTCACAGCCTCAGTAATTACCACAACTGTTTCATCTGCTGGAAATCCTGAAAACATGACCTGTTGGGGTGCCTTGAGGACTGGAGTTGAGAAACACGGACGTACAACACGTACGACGGGACTAGAAAAAGGAAGTTCAATAGCCAGTAGCCAATAACTTCCGTCTTGTAGTTGAATCTGAGCATGCGTGAGTTTTTGCACGTCGGAATTGCATACACACGATCGTAATTTCAAATAGAAACTTTTTCCGTTGGAAAAATTGAGAGCCTGCACAAATCACAATAAGCGTGTATTGATTGGTTTGCGCAAAAGTTATAACGTCTACAAAATAGGGGATGTCATTTTTATTATTTTTTTTATTAGTAATAGCGGCGATCTGCGATTTTTATCATGACTGCGACATTATGGCGGACACATCGGACACTTTTGACACTATTTTGGGACCATTGCCATTTATACAGCGGTGAGTGCTACAAAATGCACTGATTACTGTGTAAATGACACTGGCAGGGAAGGTTAAACACTAGGGGGCGATCAAGGGGTTAAGTGTGTCCTAGGGAGTGATTCTAACTGTGGGGGGGATGGGCTACCACTCACATGACAGTGATCACTGCTCCCGATGACAGGGAGCAGTTATCTCTGTCATGTCACTAGGCAGAACGGGGAAATTATTATTATCATTATTATTATAATATACGATTTATATAGCGTCAACAGTTTACGCAGTGCTTTACAATGTATAGGGGGGGCAACACAATTACAGTAGAGTTCAATACAAAAGGCGCCTTGTTTACATAGGCATCTCCACGTTCTGTGGCTCTGTGACACGATCACCGGGACACTGGTGTACATCAAGTCCGCGGGTTCATGGGCGCGGTTACGCTATATGCGATGGGTGTGTGTGCGCCTGCTAGCCCCACCAATTAAAGGTGACAAACAGGTACGCCCATTTGCCCACCGCTGCAATTGTGCTGAAGTATATCGGCGTGTTGGCAAGTGGTTAACGCAAACAATTTCACCTTATTCACCAATCGTTACTTTGCATCGTGAAAATGCACTTTTCTAGGCAAACAGCCCCTATTCCATTAGTAAATTAACACCAGTGTGTGTGTTCCAATATTTGCCAAAACTCCAACTGATCTTTATTGAAATACCTAGTCCTAGCAGGTAATCCTAGTTCTTACTCGATTTCTACATTACATTACATTTGAAACCCGGATTCGGATGGAGAATTTTGTACGACGTGCTTTTCGGCAGCCGATTTCGCTTTTTTTTATCAGACAAAAGCTGGATGTGCAGACTATACATTTTTGTCAGTGTCCGATTTTCGTTTCATCTTGTTTCGTTTTCAGTCTTTTTACGAAAAAAAAAACGTAAGAGCAAGACTACGCATGCTCAGAAAAGCAAGAATACATACAAAACTATTCAACGCATTATATCACTTCTGACGTTGTATCCTGGTGAATGAAAATTTTCGTATTGTGAGTGACCTCTTCACTTTTGACATGAGACTAGCATGCCACAAAAAAACGGACGTTCGGTCATCTGAAAATCTAAGCCTGTGTACGAGGCTTAACTTTAAAACCAGGCATACGCAATCCTCAATCCCCCTCACTTCCATCTCACCCATTCACACCTTTTTTTTAAAAATACCTTTGTTAGCTGTTTTCCAGCCTCCTGACTCTCCAGCTTGCGTCCCTGACTGGTGCCACATTCAGGGTTGCAGTGCCGCACTCTGTGGCCATGTGGACTGGTCATGTCTTTGTAATGACATCCAGTAATGCAGCTTTTGGGACCTGAGAGGGCCTTCACTGTTGGACAGCCAATGGGTAGGGTCTATGTCACCCGTGCATTTGTGTGGATGTCCCCAAGTAATACCCACCTCCTCTGCAGAGGAAGAGATAAGAGACTCAGATCCCAGCATATCTTTATTTGCATCCACGTGGGCTTGCCACTTCTTTGTAATGACATCCAGCACCTCGGTTTTCAGGACCTAAGAGGACCCATACCCCTTGACATCAAATAGGTAGGATCTATGTCATTCATGCAGTAATGTTTATGCTACAAGGAGGAATCTTCTCCTCTGCAAGGAAAGTGATAAAAGATTTGGGACCCAGCGCATCTTTCAAGTAATATACTTGGTGTAGAGCAAAGAGCAGGAGGGGGTTTTCACTCCTGGAGTTCAGGTTTACCGCCTAACGCATTATACCATTTGAGTTGGGTTGTCCCAACCTAACCTTTAAGCTAATGCCGCGTACACACAATCCGACTTTTTGACGGACTTGGTCCGGCGGACAATCCGACGGACTTTGCAGCTGAGGTCCACCGGACTTTCAAGCGAACGCACTTGGCCACACACAATTCTGACGGATTCGAACGTGATGATGTAGAATAAGGAAGTTCATAGCCAGTAGCCAATAGCTGTCTGTAGCATCGGTTTTATTCCATTGGACTAGCACACAGACGACTGTATTTTTCGACCGGACGCGAGTCCGTCGGAAAGATTTGAAGCAAGTTTTATTTCTAGGGAAGAAATTTTGGGAAGAAAAAGTCCACTGGAGCCCATACACGATCGAATTGTCTGACGGATTCCAGTCTGCCGGACCAAGTCAGTCGAAAAGTCCGGTCCCGTGTATGTGGCATTACACTAGCTATCTGTTGTTGGGCACAGCAAAAGCTTCCATTTCTACATGCCAGAAAATTGTGATCCAAGGGGGCCAGGCCAAAAAAAATGATTGGTCCTGCTTGTAGAGCGTACAGTCACTGGTTGTGCAATGTGTGGTTTATTTTATTATTATATACTGTTACAGTGGCTTTCTTGTTGTATCACCTGAGTAACATATTGTCTTCCAGGAGCTACAGAAAAAGCAATAGTGACTTTCAATCCCAACTGGGTCAAAGTATTCACAGGAGAGTCTATAACTATGATGTGCTACGTAAGCCTTGCCCATCAAAATCAAAGGTTTTCCTGGTACAAAGATAATCAGCAGTTATCTGTCAATGGCCAAACGTATACAATATCCTACACCGGAACTGAACATACTGGAAATTACCAGTGCGGGACAACTTTTTATGAAACTAGTGGTATTAGTAGGCTGGAGGTCATCTACGGTAAGTTCCCTGGTAAGGTAAGGATTAGACACTTTTTTGTCTTTTCTGTAGAAGCAGGGTGGCACTTTTTTGCTTAGTGAAGAAGAGGTCTAACCACATTTGGAGAGATTCCTTTAAAGTAAGAGCTGTGAAATGTGAAATAGCCTTCCATAAGAGATAGTTTTAGCTAAGCCCTGAGCAGCCTACATTGGCTAACCATAAAGAATCGAATCACATTCAAGACCCTCTGCCTCACCCACAAATGCATGCATGGAGACGCTCCTCAATACCTATTCGAGAAAATAAAACACTACACACCCAACCGCAGTCTTCGATCCTCTAACCAAAACCTCCTCTTCATTCCCAAATCTCGGTACAAATCTAAGGGGGAACGGAGATTCGCTCTCCAAGGACCACGGCTATGGAACGCTCTACCAACCAACATCAGCTTGGAAGGAAACCTCCAGGTCTTCAGGAAAAAACTCAAGACCTTCCTCTTCTACAAGCTGGACAACAAAGCTCAGCACAGCGCCTTGATGCGATTCAGTTCGCTTTGAGCGCTATACAAATTATTCATTCATTCATTCATTCATTCAACTCTTTAGATTGTTAAAAAAGTTGGATGTATTTCTAAATTCACTTAATATAGCTGGCTATTTATCAGAAATAATACGGTAGATTACAGATCCAGGTAGTATCTGATTGCCTAAGGGCATCACAGGAATGTGTTTCCATATTGCAGGAAACTGCATCATAAGGGTTTTCGCCTTCATTTGGATCTTCCGGGGTGTAGGGTTTTGTGGATAGAGAATTTAAACTTTTTTATTTGCCTATTGGTTGAACTCAATGGACTATTTTCTACCTATGAAAGGAATTGTAAAAAGACATTAATTTAGAGTCTAATTCAGTAAAGGGTTCAAGTTGAAAGTGAAAATAGCTTACAGTCATAGTTCATCTTGTACTGGTCTCATTTGCCATAATTGTCTCAAATTGTCACATAGACCATACTAGTTTTACAACAGTGACCTCACTCGCAGAAAAGCTGAAGAGAATAAGCTTAGTTAGAAGTAGACACATTGTGAGTACAGGAATAGAATCCATTGAATGATAATAATATAGATCTGTTATGCTGCGTACACACGACCAGACTTTTCGACGGACTAGGTCCCGACGGTCTTCCCGACGGACTTTCCGAATGA
Source organism: Lithobates pipiens (assembly GCF_037356315.1). Taxonomy (NCBI): domain Eukaryota; kingdom Metazoa; phylum Chordata; class Amphibia; order Anura; family Ranidae; genus Lithobates; species Lithobates pipiens. The sequence goes on from NW_027507791.1 coordinate 50,981,500, forward strand.
GTGGCCACACACAATCACACCAAAGTTCGACAGATTGGAACATGATGACGTATGACCGGACTAGAATAAGGAAGTTCATAGCCAGTAGCCAATAGCTGCCCTAGCGTTGTTTTTTGTCCATCGGACTAGCATACACACGAGTGGATTTCTCGATAGGAACTGGGTCCGGTTGAGTTCCGGTGAAAAAATTTGAAATCATGGGCGCCTGCAGGTAGGGGCAAGGGGGGTCAAGTTCCCCCCCCCCCCCCGGAATCAGGTATTGGATGTTAAATTCAGTACAGTTGCGTCGCTATTGGGGTGCGGGTAGCCTGCACCCAAGCGCCACCTGCCAGTGGGGTGACACCATCAAGGTGCTGTCAAGCCCCTCATCAGTGTAGTGTGACTTTGAGCTCTTTTCCCTGCTCAGTACAGCAGAGAACTTGGCAGTGCTGTGACAGAAGAAAGGTGAGCTGTGGGCTATCAGAGGCTTCTCCCACTCTCCCCACTTTCTCCTGTCAGGGAGAAGAGACGGCGGCTCTCACTAGGTTCCCCGTCAAGGTTCCTTCCCGCTCTGTTCCTTCCCTATTGGCCATAACTGAGGGCCAATCAAAGGAGACTGGGAGAGGAGATCATCGTGGGACATGTAGTCCCAAAGATTGGTGCCCCCATTTTCCACAGGGAGGAGGCTACAGCTCGATCAAGAGAGATATTGACAGACTGCAGCCTGGAAAAAAAGAGTAGGGAGAGAGCACTACAGGACAAAGAATGAGAAGTGTGCTGGGCGGAAGCCAGAGAGAGAGCCGCACTGCCCAGAGCCACCAGAGAGAGAGCCACGCTGCCCAGCACCACCAGAGAGAGAGCCACGCTGCCTAGTGTCACCAGAGAGAGAAAGACTGAGCCACTACCAGGGTACAGACATGCTACACTACTGACAAAAGTCGCCCCCAGGGAACCCAGAGTGAAAGATCGTCCAGCCGGAGGGATCACTGCTGTAGTTTCACTGAGTCTGGTAAAAGGGCTTGTTGGCCATTATCCATTACTTATCCTAGGGACTTACTACTTCTGCAGTCTCTGACCATGATAATGTGATAATGGCCTTGTCGAAAAGGGGCGTTGCATGGGTGACCCCAAAATGATGCCCCCCCCTGAAAAAAAATCTGCGGACGCCCATGTTTGAAGCATGTTCTATTTCTAAAGTCTGTCAGATTTTTGGACAGCAAAGGTCCGATGGAGCCCACACATGATCGAAATGCACAGGTTTGCACAAAACTATAACTGTAATGCCGCGTACACATGACCGGACTTTTCAACAGCAAAGGTCAGACGGCATTACAGTTATAGTTTTGTGAAAACCTGTGCATTGCCTGTGCAGGGCAAAGCAGCAGTTTAGCTTTAATACCCTCTTCCCAGCAGCATATATTTGGCTTTCGTTAGTTCTCCCACATGCTCCATTCCGCCACTGATAACCAAGCCACAGTAACTTGTGACTTACTCCATGTGACAGAGCTTATGCATGGGAATTGGCCCAGCACTGTCACAATGGGTGGGAAGAGAACCCTCATGCTATGTCAACTTTCACTGGAGCAACTTAGATCCTGCAAAGGATTATCTTTCTTCCCTCCTAGTAGCTGAACGGGCCGGTGGGGGAAAAGGTAAGTACAGCTGATACTCGAAAAATTAGAATATCGTGAAAAAGTTCATTTATTTCACTAATGCAACTTAAAAGGTGAAACTAATATATGAGATAGACTCATTACATGCAAAGCAAGATAGTTCAAGCTGTGATTTGTCATAATTGGGATGATTAAGACTTACAGCTCATGAAAACCCCGACATCCGCAAGACCATACAGGTGATTCTAAAGCCTCATACACACGATAGGACTTTGTACAAACTTTCCCTTGGATTTTTGTACAAAGGGTGTCGGCCCTGAACTTGTATTGCATACACACAGCAGGACTTTTTCAGCCAACTTTCACAAAATCACGTGGTTTTTCTGCTCTTTACCGCCACCTTTGGTCAACTTCTGTAATGTTATCTGATCTTTTGCATTGGTTCTGAGCATGCCTGTTTGTACTTTGTACAAAAGTCCTATGGTTTTCTGTACACACGATCAGACTTTGCTCCATCGGACTTTTGTTGCCAGAAAGTTTGTCCGTTCACACAGCCAACAAAAGTCCGATGAAAACCAAAAAAGTTTGTCCGATGGAGCGTACACACGGTCGGACGTTGCTCCAAAACAGCTAATTTGCATGTTTGTTGTCAAAAAGTCTGATCGTGTGTATGGGCCTTAACACCACCTGTTTGTCACTGGATTTGGCCGGTTCTCTCTCACTCCGATGTTGCGATATATCTTTGATCAATGCCAGGATATTTGGATGCATGGTGAACAGCCCCGAAGAAGCAGCAATCTAGTCTGTGAAATGCGGCGGCTAACCAGTATACACAAGAATCTGTTCAAGTTCATTGAAAATTAGCATTAATCTTGGTCATCGCTTTTATGACTTAATATTGTTATCATTTTACATTGTATACTCTAATAAATTATATATTTTTTTAATTTTCCCCTGTGGCTGTGCTTACCTCATGACAGAAATATGCATCCTTTAAAATCCCATTTTCCTTTGAGGAACAGACTTTAATCTGTTCTCTCTCAAATATTCTTTGTTTTATCTTCTGAAGTACGTTCCCAGTTTCCAATAGCTTCTTTAAGATGTCTACATTCGGATGATCTCTTTCAGCATGTTTGCAGTCTCAACAACTCTCCTGTTGCATGTCTGCAGCCTATGACAGCTTTCTGTACATTACATTTACTGAATATTATGTATGGCCATTTGGTTATGTCAGGAGCCACACTTCAATCATCTTGCATCAGAAAGGTGACCACCCTTAGCACACTTTTGCTTTACAGAATTAAAGAGGAAGTAAAGAAGCTAAAAAAAAAAAAAAACACACCCTGCAAGGCAAAGGCATAATGAGCTAGTATGCATAGCATACTAGCTCATTATGAATAACTTACCTGAGAACGAAGCCCCCGAAGCGGTCCTCCATCTTCATGCCCGCCGCTGCCATGGATCCCGGAGTGACTCCCGGGTCTCGCTGCTCCGGTGCATGCGCGCGGGGGCCGGCACTCGCGGCATATCGCCGTGATCTGCGGCCTGCCCAGTGCGCCTGTGTGCCGTCTTAGGGTAAATATCTCCTAAACTGTATAGGTTTAGGACAGGGATATGCAATTAGCGGACCTCCAGCTGTTGCAAAACTACAAGTCCCAGGAGGCATAGCAAGATTCTGAGAGCTACAAGCATGACACCCAGAGGCAGAGGCATGATGGGACTTGTAGTTTTGCAACAGCTGGAGGTCCACTAATTGCATATCCCTGGTTTAGGAGATATTTATTGGACCTACAGGTAAGCCTTAATCTAGGCTTACCTGTAGGTCAAAGTTGGTTGTAAGGGTTTACAACCACTTTAATACGTATAAGTCGTACTTTGGGGTGAGATTTGAAGGATATTTGTTAGAATAAATGAAATGAGGGTTTGCAGGATCAAGTTTCTAGTGTTCTTCTAAGCTTCAGCAGATGTTTAGTGTTCAGTGTTTAATGTTCAGCTGCATTTGACAACATCAGAAAAATCTAATGATACATGTGCCACCCAAGCTACTGTGTGCAATCAACCCGTTTTAGAGGTCAACTGACCCTTTGACAATGTTTTCTTACTTTCAGGTTATCTGATTTTGCAAGTTCCTCTCTTGGTGTATGAAGGGGATGGTGTGTCTTTGAGATGTTACAGCTGGCCTGGGTATTCAGTACGACGCACCATGTTTTTCAAGGACAATGCAGTCATAAGACCACTGAAGGCTGACACCAACCTAATCATTCCTAATGTCGATAAAGATGCAGCTGGGAAGTACAAATGTGAAAAGAAATCTGAGTCCTCCTCTGACATGAGTTACACTGATGAATCCTTCCTTTATGTCCAAGGTAAAACAATCCAATACTGCAAACTTTGGAGCTCAACTGTAAACCTGAAAATCCTTAATTGTTAAAAGTCGATGGTTAAAACATGTCTGGGTACTTAAGGATCATTCTAATATGTATAAGCCTTTGTACACACAGTCGGAGATTCTGACGGAATGTGTCCGATCGGACCGTTTTGTCGGATATTCCGCCTGTGTGTGGTCTACATCGGACTGTTTCCGTCTGAGTATCCGATAGACCAAGTTTTCCAACTTGTTGGTAAAATTTTCCGACAAAATGCTCCTATCGGACATACTCCGATCATGTGTAGAGAATTCCGATCGGACAAAGTGCCACGCATTCTCAGATCAAATTCCTACACCAAAGCTATTGGCTACTAGCCTGAACGTAGTCCCGTCGTAACGAAATAACGTCATCACGACGGATTTTCCGACAACTTTGTCTGACTGTGTGTATGCAACCGTTTCGGACAAAATCCGTCGGACAAAATCCGACGGATTTGGTTGTCGGAATCTCCGGCCGTGTGTACAAGGGCTAAGAGAGCTATGACTGAGGCTGCTTAGCCAAAGCACGTTAGCTTTGGTACCACTGTCTTAACCATGGACTTTTAACAACAAAGGATTTTGAAGTCCTACTGTCCAGTTCTGGTGCTTGCCAAATTTGAAAGTTTTTGCATGGGTGAGTAGGAAACCAACCATAAAGCTGACACTCCATCAGCCATATTGGTTGAGAGGTCAAGCTTGTCTGCTTCCTTTAAAAAAATAAACATTGCTTGCATTGGAAACTATCATGTATTCTACAAGAACATTACTACTTTACGGTCAACTCTTCTATGTTTCTAAATGTGGAAGACGTAAAAATCTCAGTGACTGAATATTTGACAAATACTCATTTAATGGACATTTCCTTATGGATCTTATTTTTCTTCATCAAAAGACTTATTCCAATGTAGATGTAACTACATTTTGTGTAATGCCCTGTACACATGATAGGATTTTCCGACAACAAAACCGTGGATTTTTTTTCCGAAGGATGTTGGCTCAAACTTGTCTTGCATACACACGGTCACACAAATGTTGGCCAACAATTACGAACGTAGTGACGTACAAGACTTACGTGATATCTCCATTAAGAACGCTAGTTTTACAAGACTGAGCACTTCCGGCTCGTACTTGATTCCAAGCATGTGTGAACTTTTGTGTACACACGATCGCGAAGTCCGACAACAAAGTGTTGTTGGCGGAAAATGTAAGAATCTGCTAGCCAACATTTGTTGGCGGAAAATCCGTCAACAATCGTTCGATAGAGCATAGAAATGGTCGGACTTTCAGCCAACAAGCTTACATCTAACATTTCCCATCGGAAAGCCCCATCGTGTGTACGGGGCATAAGCCCTTGTACACATGGTCGGACATTCCAACAACAAAATCCGTCGGATTTTGTCTGACGGATTTTGTCCGAAACTTGTGTTGCATACACACAGTCGGACAAAGTTGTCGGAAAATCTAATCATAGGTAACGTGATGACGTAATTTCGTTAGGACGGGACTATGTTCAGGCTAGTAGCCAATAGCTTTGGTCTAGGAATTTGATCTGAGCATGCGTGGCACTTTGTCCGATCGGAATTCTCTACACACAATCGGACAAAGTCCGATCGGATTTTGTTGTTGGAAAGTTTTATAGCCCAGCTCTAAAACTTTGTCCGCCAGATATTCCGACGGAAACAGTCCGATGGAGCCCACACACAGTCGGATTATCCAACAACGCGGTTCGAACGGACATTCTCTGTCGGAATATCCGACCGTGTGTACAAGGGCTAAGAGTTGCAAAATCCAAGCCAGCTTGTTGAATCGTGTCCTATTCCTTTGTAGACCTCTTCTCAAGTCCAGAAGTAAATAAGACTCCATACCCCGTGACACAAGGCGACAACCTGATTCTGACCTGTGACACAGTTCTCAGTCCGCTCAGGCAGGAGACAGAACTGCATTTTGCCTTCTACAAAGATGGACAGTATGTTCAGAGATTCAGTTCATCAAACCAATATGAAGTCCAGTCCGCTCAGCTGGAGGATATTGGGAAGTATTCCTGTGAGGTGAAAACCTCAAGCTCCACAGTAAGGAAGATGAGTAAAGCAATACATGTCCAGATACAAGGTGACCATCTTATCAATATAGCTTGTTCGGTGTTTAGAACTTAATTTGCTATCCATTAAAAGTCCAAAGAGGACTCATTAGGGCTGATTTACTAAAGGCAAATACTGTATACTGTGAAGTTTGCAAGTGCAGTTGCTCCAGAACTTGGAAAATTTGGTAAATCTTCACTTTACAAAGAATACCCAATCACATACAGTATATACACCTAATTAGAAGATGGAAGTCAGCACAGCTTTCACGCATTTACTAGGGTGAGGATGAGGGACACCTACTAGAAAACCTACTAAACTAGGTCTATGGCATTTTTATTATTTTTTTTTTTTACCAGTTATCAGGACTGCGATATTGCAGCAGACAAATTGGACACTTTTGACACATTTTTGGGACCATTGACAATTATACAGCGAGCAGTGCTAAAAAAAATGCACTGATTACTATGTAAATGTCACTGGTGGGGAAGGGGTTAACACTAGGGGGCGATCAAGGGGTTAAGTGTGTTCCCTCACTGTGTTCTAACTGTAGGGGGGATGGGACTGTCTAGGAGGAGAGGGAGATCGGTGTTCATACAATACTTACTCCCCTGAAGGAACTGGGATTTGTGTGTTTACACACACAGATCGTGGTTCTTGCTCTGTCACGAGCGATCACAGGAGTCCGGCGGTCATCTCACCCGCCAGGCACTCGCATTGGCTCCGGGCACATGCTGCGGGCCTCAGTGGCCAAAAGGAAAAGCGACGTAAGGTAACGTCGATTTGCCCGGGCCGAGTCAACCTACCAGCGGCTGGTCCGGAAGTGGTTAAACATCTATATTTTACTATTGGGTTACATGGTCGGTTGACTAATCATTAAATAGACACTATAGTGGCCTAGGGATGAGCTTCGAGTTCGAGTCGAACTCATGTTCTACTCGAACATTGCCTGTTCGCCTGTTCAGCGAACAGTGAACAATTTGGGCTGTTCGCAGCAAATTCTAAAAGCCGGAACACCCTATACAAGTCTATGGGAGAAATCTAAAGTGCTCATTTTAAAGGGTAATATGCAGGTTACTGTCCTAAAAAGTGTTTGGGGACCTGGGTCCTGCCCCAGGGGACATGGATCAATGCAAAAAAAGTTTTAAAAACAGCCGTTTTTTCAGGAGCAGTGATTTTAGTAATGATTAAAGTGAAACAATAAAAGTGTAATATTCCTTTAAATTTCGTAGCTGGGGGGTATCTATAGTATGCCTGTGAAGGGGCGCATGTTTCTGGTGCTTAGAACTGTCCCTGCACAAAGTGTCATTTGTGCAGGAAAAAAAGTCTTTTAAAATCACTTGCGGCTATTGTCGGGTCCCGTAATACAGAGAACACTCAATGAGTGTTCTCTGCATTAGCCGACAATTCATTCATTCATTGATAAAAAAAAAAAAGCGTGGGGGTTCCCCTAAATTCAATTACCAGGCCCTTCAGGTCTGACATGGATATTAAGGGGAACCCCGTGTCAAATTTAAAAAAAAATTGACGTGGGGGTCCCCCTAAATATCCATAACCAGACCCTTCAGGTCTGATATGGATATTAAGGGGAACCCCGCATCAAATAAAAAAAAAATTGACGTGGGGGTCCCCCTAAAAATTCATATCAGACCCTTTATCCGAGCACGCAACCTGGCAGGCCGCAGGAAAAGAGGGGGGCGAGAGAGCGGCCCCCCCTCCCTCCTGAACCGTACCAGGCCACATACCCTCAACATTGGGAGGATGCTTTGGGGGTCTGTGACCCCTCAAAGCACCTTGTCCCCATGTTGATGAGGACAAGGGCCTCATCCTCACAACCCTGGCCGTTGGTTGTGAGGGTCTGCGGGCGGGGGGCTTATCAGAATCTGGAAGCCCCCTTTAACAAGGGGACCCCCAGATCCCGGCCCCCCCCTGTTTGAAATGGTAAGGGGGTACAAAAGTACCCCTACCATTTCACAAAGAAAGTGTCAAAATGGTTAAATAAGACAAACACACTTTTGAAAAATTCCTTTATTAAAAATAAAAAAAATAAAAAAAAGATTCCAGCGGTGCTAATCCACTCTTGCTATCCAGCGACGGGTCTCCGGGGTCCAGCGATGGTTGATCATATCCAGCGACGGGGGATCTCTCAGTCCAGCGCTGTCCATACATCCTTCTTCTGTCTCCACTCCGGAGACACTGCAGAGATCCCAGCGCTGACGTTTCTTATATTAGGAGGGCGGGGCCACCCGTCACCTGACCCCGCCCCTCTGACGCTGGAGAGGGAAGCCAGGGGTTCCCCAGTGACGTGTGGGTGACCCCGCCCCCTCTGATGTAACGGAAACCTGCGTTACATCAGAGGAGGCGGGGTCACCCACACGTCACTGGAGAACCCCTGGCTTCCCTCTCCAGCGTCAGAGGGGCGGGGTCAGGTGACGGGTGGCCCCGTCCTCCTAATATAAGAAACGTCAGCGCTGGGATCTCTGCAGTGTCTCCGGAGTGGAGACAGAAGAAGGATGTATGGACAGCGCTGGACTGAGAGATCCCCCGTCGCTGGATATGATCATCCATCGCTGGACCCCGGAGACCCGTCGCTGGATAGCAAGAGTGGATTAGCACCGCTGGAATCTTTTTTTTTTTTTTTTTTTTTTAATAAAGGAATTTTTCAAAAGTGTGTTTGTCTTATTTAACCATTTTGACACTTTCTTTGTGAAATGGTAGGGGTACTTTTGTACCCCCTTACCATTTCAAATAGGGGGGGGCGGGATCTGGGGGTCCCCTTGTTAAAAGGGGCTTCCAGATTCTGATAAGCCCCCCACCCGCAGACCCTCACAACCAACGGCCAGGGTTGTGAGGATGAGGCCCTTGTCCTCATCAACATGGGGACAAGGTGCTTTGAGGGGTCACAGACCCCCAAAGCATCCTCCCAATGTTGAGGGTATGTGGCCTGGTACGGTTCAGGAGGGAGGGGGGGCGCTCTCTCGTCCCCCCCTCTTTTCCTGCGGCCTGCCAGGTTGCGTGCTCGGATAAAGGGTCTGATATGGATTTTTAGGGGGACCCCCACGTCAATTTTTTTTTAATTTGATGCGGGGTTCCCCTTAATATCCATATCAGACCTGAAGGGTCTGGTTATGGATATTTAGGGGGACCCCCACGTCAATTTTTTTTTTTATTTGACACGGGGTTCCCCTTAATATCCATGTCAGACCTGAAGGGCCTGGTAATTGAATTTAGGGGAACCCCCACGCTTTTTTTTTTTTTTTTTTATCAATGAATGGATGAATTGTCGGCTAATGCAGAGAACACTCATTGAGTGTTCTCTGTATTACGGGACCCGACAATAGCCGCAAGTGATTTTAAAAGACTTTTTTTCCTGCACAAATGACACTTTGTGCAGGGACAGTTCTAAGCACCAGAAACATGCGCCCCTTCACAGGCATACTATAGATACCCCCCAGCTACGAAATTTAAAGGAATATTACACTTTTATTGTTTCACTTTAATCATTATTAAAATTACTGCTCCTGAAAAAACGGCCGTTTTTAAAACTTTTTTTTGCATTGATCCATGTCCCCTGGGGCAGGACCCGGGTCCCCAAACACTTTTTAGGACAGTAACTTGCATATTACCCTTTAAAATGAGCACTTTAGATTGTGAACGTTCGAGTCCCATAGACTTTAATAGGGTTCTAAAGTTCACACGAAGTTTAGGTCTGTTCGCAGGTTCTGGTGCAAACCGAACATGGGGGTGTTCGGCTCATCCCTATATAGTGCATGTTTTTTGGACTCACTGACATATTACAGGACTGATGTCTGTGCCACTTCTATTAACAGGTCCTTCCATATGACAACTTGTCAATTGTTAATAGCACGTTGATTTTTTTGAGGGGAAAGGTAGTCACTGACACTGGGGTTATTATTGCAGTCTTGGGTACCACATGATTCACCTGATGACTGATACATGACTTAAATATCTACATTTTAATATTGGGTTACATGATCGGTTGACTAATGTCAACCAATCATGAAGAGGTTCTTCAGTATTACAACTAGTCAATTTTTAATAAGCACTTTTTTTCTGAGGGATGTGACTATTTCATTGGCAATTAAGAAAAAAAGGGGGCTCAAAATATCAAGTCCTGAGCTACTAACCAGGACTTAAGAGTTACTCACCACCAGTTTCCCCACTCAACCCCTACCCTGCCCTTCCCTAATTCCGCCCCTAAACATGCCCTTATAAATGATGTCATGAAATTACACTGTGAAATGTTTTATACAGAATAGAGTTACAAAAATAAATATTTAAAAACGACTTTATCAATGCCCATCAGTGCAGCATATCAGTGCAGCTTATCAGTGCTGCCCCATCAGTGCAGCCTTATCATTACCCATCAACACAGCCTCATCAGTGCCCAACAGTGCAGCCTCATCAGTGGCCAACAGCGCAAGCCTATTAGTGCTCATCAGTGCAGTCTCATCAGTGCCCATCAATACAGTCTCATCGGTGCCCATCAAAGTAGCCTCATAGGTGCCAATCATTTCAGCCTCATCAGTGCCAATCATTTCAGCCTCACTGGTGCCAATCATTTCAGCCTCATTGGTGCCCATCAGTGCAGCCTCATTGGTGCCCATCAGTGCAGCCTCATCAGTGCCCATCAATGCAGCCAATCAGTGCCCATCAGTGCAGCCTCATCAGTGCCCATCAATGCAGCCAATCAGTGCCCATCAGTGCAGCCTCATCAGTGCCCATCAATGCAGCCTCATCAGTGCCCATTAGTGCAACATATCAGTGCAGCTTATCAGTGCAGACTCACCAATGCCCATGAGTGCAGCCTTAACAGTGCATATCAATGCAGCCTATCAGTGCCCATCAGTGCAGCCTCAACAGTGCCCATCAGTGCAGCCTCATCAGTGCTCATCAGTGCAGCCTACCAGTGCCCATCAGTGCAGTCTATCAGTGCCTATCAGTTCCCATCAGTGTAGCCTCATCAGTGCCCATCAATACGGTTTCATCAGTGCCCATCAATGCAGCCTCATCGGTGTCCATCATTGCAGCCCCACCAGTGCCCATCAATGCAGCCAATCAGTGCCCATGAGTGGAGCCTCATCAGTGCCCATCAATGTAGCCTATCAGTGCCAATAATATTATATATGTGCTTATGTATTCTTTACAGAATTATTTCAAACTACAGAAATAAGACTGACTTCATATCCATTGGTAGAAGGTGATAACATGACCCTGATGTGTTTCACAAGCCTAAGTCCGCTAAAACAAACAACAGAGCTGCAGTTTGCATTCTATAAAGAAGGACGAAGCGTTCAAAGATTCAGTTCATCCAACCAACACGGAGATTGTTGCGCTCAACTGGAGGATTCTGGGAATTACTCCTGTGAAGTCAAGGCTTTAAACAACAATATTAAGAAAACAAGCAAAGAGCTGTATGTCGTTACACAAGGTGAGAGGAGACGGGGACTGTGCAAAACACGTGCTGAAATTTGTAAATCAAAAATAGAATGATTTATTATTTTAATAAAAACTCTGCTTTGGATTCTTGGCTTTTCTAGAACTCTTCTCCAAACCATACATTACAGCAATCCTATATCCAACGGTAGAAGAAGACCACATGGCTCTTCTATGTAACACAAGTCTGAGTCCGATCAGACAAGAGACAGAACTGCAGTTTGCTTTCTATAGAGATGGAAGGGATGTCCAGGGATTCGGTCCATCTGACCAATATGAAGTCCATTCAGCCCAGCTGGAGGAGTCTGGAAATTATTCCTGTGAAGTGAGGACATCAGCCAACAGTGTAAAGAAGAGGAGTGAAGAGATAAATATTCACTTTCAGGGTAAGCATTAAACAGGCTGTGAGTTGTAGTTGTTAAAATTTCTTTATAATGCCCCGTACACACGATCGGACATTGATCGGACATTCCGACAACAAAATCCATGGATTTTTTATAACGGATGTTGGCTCAAACTTGTCTTGCATACACACGGACACACAAATTACAAACATCAAGAACGTGGTGACGTACAACACTTACGACGTGCCGAGAAAAATGAAGTTCAATAGCCAGTGAGGCTCTTCTGCTTGATTCCGAGCATGCGTGGAACTTTGTGCGTTGGAATTGTGTACACACGATCGGAATTTCCGACAACGGGTTTTGTTGTTGGAAAATTTGAGATCCAGATCTCAAATTTTGTGTGATGGAAATTCCGATGGAAAATGTCCGATGGAGCTTAGACACAGTCAGAATTTCCGACAAAAAGCTCCCATCGAACATTTCCATCGGAAAATCTGACCGTGTGTACGGGGCATTAGTTTTAAATAACTTAAAGTGTAAGTCAAGCCAAAAAATGTTGCTTTTATTTTTGGATCAAGTGGGAAAGCTTAGAACCCCTGTAGGGTTCAACCGCTTCAGCCCCGGAAGATTTTACCCCCTTCCTGACCAGAGCACTTTCTGAGATTCGGCACTGCGTCGCTTTAACTGACAATTGTGCGGTCCTGCAGCACTGCGCCCAAACAAAAGGACGTCCTTTTTTTTGCACATATAGATCTTTCTTTTGGTGGTATTTGATCACCTTTGCGGTTTTTATTTTTTGGGCAATAAACAAAAAAAGATCGTAAATTTTGAAAAAAAACACACTATCTTTTACTTTTTGCTATAATAAATATCACCCAAAAATGATGTAAAAAAACTATTTTTTTCCTCAGTTTAGGCCGATATGTATTCTTCTACATAGTTTTGGTAAAAAAAATTTAATAAATAATATTGATTGGTTTGCGCAAAAGTTATAGCGTCTACAAAATAGGGGATAGTTTTATGGCATTTTTATTATTAATTTTTTTAGTAGTAATGGCGGAGATCTACGATTTTTATCGTGACTGCGACATTATGGTGGACACATCAGACACTTTTGACACTATTTTGGGACCATTGTCATTTATACAGCGATCAGTACTATAAAAATGCACTGATTACTGTGTAAACGACACTGGCATTGAAGAGGCTGACCACTAGGGGGTGATGAAGGGGTTAAGTGTGTCCTAGGGAGTGATTCCAACTGTGGGAGGGGGGCTACTAGTCACTTGACAGCAATCACTGCTTCTGATGACAGGGAGCAGTAGATCTCTGTCATGTCACAAGGCAGAATGGGGAAATGCCTTGTTTACATAGGTATCTCCCCGTTCTGCAGCTCCCTGACACGGTCACTGGGAGACTGGCAGACATTGAGTCCACCGGTCCCGCGGGTATGGTCACGCTATACACAAAGGGTGTGTGCTTGCCTGCTATCCCCAGCTCTTAAAGGGGACGTACAGGTACGCCCATTTGCCCACCGCTGCCATTGTGCCGACTTATATCGGCGTGCAGCGGTCGGCAAGTGGTTAATGCTATGGGGGTATCAATTAAAGAGATTTGTCCTCCCTTCCTGTCATGCAGACATCAGTTTCTCCAGACAGGAAGTGAAGGAAATTCTGCAACAAGACATAGACAGCAAGAAGGGCTTGGGTCAATGGGCTTTGGGTTTGTATCGGTGGCATTACTTTGACTTCAGCTGGAGATGCTTCTCAGATCCTTCACAAGTCATTGACAGGTGCATTTGGCTATTTTGTCCTTATTAGTAAACACAGCTAGCTGACCCGTATGGGCAAGGGCAGGTCAAATGCACCTGTCAATAAATGACCTGACTTGTCCTTATGAGTAAGCACATCTAGTGCGAAACAAGTTAAAGTGGAAGTTTAGTCAAAAGAGTCTAAACTAGTGATGGCGAACCTTGGCACCCCAGATGTTTTGGAACTACATTTCCCATGATGCTCAAGTTGAGCATCATGGGAAATGTAGTTCTAAAACATCTGGGGTGCCAAGGTTCGCCATCACTGGTCTAAACCTACTATGAAAATACGAACATACGAAATTACGAACAAAGGATTGAAAATACGAAATGCAAATCATTTGTTATAGTTGTAATTTTCTTTCTTTTACTGTTTCAGAGTTTCGTATTTTCGTAAGTTTGTCCGTTCGTAAGTTCATATTCACACATGTTCATTATTTTGCTAATTCGTAGATTCATAATTTTCGTATTTTGGTTCTTTCAGCTACTCGGATGTTCGAATTGATCCAAATGTACAAACACTAACAAATTCGTACAAAAATCTATTCATTACAAACCGAATCGCACATGTCTGCTTACCTATACTGTGCAGCTCGTTTTGCACAGAGTGGCCCCAAACCTGCTCTTCTGGGGTCCCCCGGTGGCTCTCGCGGCTTCTCCCCACATCAGATAACCCCCTGGGAGGTGAAAAAACATGTAGGTTTACTACCCCTTTAACCGCTTCAGCCCCGGAAGATTTTACCCCCTTCCTGACCAGAGCACTTTTTCGCGATTCGGCACTGCGCCGCTTTAACTGATAATTGCGCGGTCATGTAACATGGCTCCCAAACAAAATTGACGTCCTTTTTTTCCCGCAAATAGAGCTTTCTTTTGGTGATATTTGATCACTCCTGCAGGTTTTATTTTTTGCACTATAAACAAAAAAGTGTACATTTTGAAAAAAATGCATTATTTTTTGCATTTTGCTATAATAAATATCCCCCAAAAATATATAAAGAAACATTTTTTTTTCCTCAGTTTAGGCCGATACGTATTCTTCTACATATTTTTGGTATAAAAAAAAATCGCAATAAGCGTTTATTGATTGGTTTGCAAAAAAGTTATAGCGTCTACAAAATAGGAGATAGCTTTAAGGCATTTTTATTAATATTTTTTTTTTACCAGTAATGGCGGCGATCTGCGATTCTTATCATGAATGCGACATTATGGTGGACACGTCAGACATGTTTGACATATTTTTGGGACCATTGTCATTTATACAGCAATCGGTGCTATACAAATGCACTGATTCCTGTGTAAATGACACTGGCAGTAAAGGGTTTACACACTAGGGGGCAGGGTAAGGGTTAAGTGTGTCCTGGGGCGTGTTTCTAACTGTGGGGGGAGGGGTGTGGCTACATGTGACACGTCATTGATCTCTGCTCCCGATCACAGGGAGCAGAGATCAGTGACACTGTCACTAGGCAGAACGGGGAGATGCTTGTTTACATTAGCATTTCCTCATTCTTCCTCTCCGTGAGACGATCGCGGGTATCCCCACGGACATCGAATCCACGGGACCCGCAGTCAGACCCACGGAGCTCGCGGCGGGCGTGCAAGCTCATGTGTAATAACGTGATTTTGCGCAGCGGAGCCAGCCTGCCGCAGTAAAACTGCGTTGGCTGGTCTGCAAGCGGTTAAGGACACGGCTGCCGGTTTCCCGACCCCGTTCCTTAACAACACATTGACTGTGAGCTCGGCAGACGAACATCTCGCAGATCTCGCAGATCTCCCAGTTCTTCCTCCCTGTGAGACGATCGCGGGTATCCCCGAGGCGATCGAGTCCGCAGGACCTGCGATCGGGCTCACGGAGGTTCCGACGGGTGCGTGCACGCACCGCCAGAAGCTTGCGCGCGATGGCATGGCGGTAAATTTAAAGGGACATACCTGTACACCCATTTGCCTGTCCGTGCCATTCTGCCGACGTGCTCCGGTCGGGAACCGGTTAAGTTAAGCATTTAGGGGAAAAAAACCCGGTAGCTGATTGGTTTCTATGCGGAGCTGCACCAGATTTGCCCTCTCCGGCTTTAGTAAATCGACACCCAAGCATGATAGCAGTGGCGTAACTAGAACCTTCAGGGCCCCGATGCAAGAAACCATGAAGGGCCCCCCTGAACCCCAGCCAGGGCCCTTCCCTCCGAGTCCGGTGGTGGAACTCCAGGGCGTGGTCACAGGTATGACCTTTGTGAGCTCTGTAGTTCCACCACTGGCATCAGTAGTTTTTTTTATTATTTTATTTTTTATTTTTAGGTGCCCCATTGGCAGGATGGGGTCCCCGTCCCCAGAAAAGATGAGGTCCTTTTCTCCAGGGCAGATGAAGTTACTGCCCCCAGGTGAGAAGGGGTCCCTGTCCCCAGGGGAGATGGGGGTCCCTGTCCCCATGTGAGAAGGGGCCGCGCACTCATCCATGTTGGCCTGGGCTCCATCCAGTGTGCTGGACAGGTGATCAGCATATGTAGAGGGGGCTGCATGGGCCCCCTGCAGCACATGGCCCAGTTGCGGTCGCGACTGCTGCACCCCCTATAGTTACGCCCCTGCATGATAGTAAACAGCTAAAATAACATAAAATGGAAATCAGAGGCAAATAGTCACAAAAATATCAGTTACAGCTTTAATAGATAAATGTACCCTCAAATGAAATCTCTATATTGTATTTGTAATGGATAAACATTTTTCTCTATTTTTAAGGTACAACGTACAGGAGATATGAGTTGATGAACATAACAAGACTTGTGGCAGCATTCCTTATATATGTTGCCTGCTGTTTTATCACCTTTAAATACTGCTAAGAGGAAACTACTATTGATCTGTCTGTGGAAACTTATTGGATATATTATTTATTTTAAGGAGACTAGTTTGGAACAAGCGGTTAAGGTCATTTCAGTAGAGACGCAAAGTTGGATAAAGGTCACATTGTAATGCTCATACAACATGTTTTAAGCATAGACCTTTCACGGGGTGTGACTACATCAGAAATATAAAGTGCAGTATACGCACAGCCAAATAAGACAACAATAAGAAAACAACAATAAAAAATATTGAAATAAAATAGTACAATGCAACAATAAAAGGACAAAGTACTTCTATATCTGAAGCCCTAAATTTACGGGAAGGTTCTAGCTAGATTTGGTACTAGAAACTAAAAGGTTCTTGAGTCTCTCCAAAACCCTTCCTAATGGCTAATGTGGTATAATGTTTGGGCCCTGAGTCCTCCATTGGAGCACTTAAGTCTATTTGTATCCTACTACAATGAAGGGCATTAATCCCTAAACTATGTCCCAATTTAGGGTCCTTTCACACGGGGCGGATCAGTTCTGATCCGCCCCGTGGATGTCCGTTTGCTCAGCGGGGATCACTCCGCCGATCCCCGCTGAGCAGGGAGATGACAGCTCCGTCTCTGCACACTGCGCAGGGACGGATCTGTCACAGCGCCGCTCTCCCCTATGGGAGATCGGATGACGACGGACCGCAGTGCCCGTCGTCACCCGATCCGATCCGCAGACGGATGGAAAAATAGCTTTTTCCTCCGTTACACTTTTTCGGATCAGAGCGGGTCGGATGTCAGCGGACATGTCACCGCTGACATCCGACGCTCCATAGAGCTCTATGGAGCACCCGTTCAGGTCCGCCTGAAAAACTGACAGGCGGGCCTGAACGGGACGTTAGTGTGAAAGAGGCCTTAGGGTGGCACAGGAGGTTGGGGAAGTTGTGGCCAGTGGTCTCTCACCATTATGGAGTCTGTTAAGAAGCCTCTTGTTGATCTCTTATGATAGAACCAGTGCTGTTGTGGTGACTCTGGACTCTATAGCAGTCATCTCGCACGAAACCAGTGACATCCCTTTCCTCCAACCTGCTGGATCTCGCCAAATTTATGGGAGGGTTTTAGTTAGATTTGGTACTAGAGCACTTAAGTCTATTTGGTTCCTACTACAGTAAAGGGCATTAGTTCCCAAACTATGTCCCAATTTAGGGTGGCACAGGAGGTTGGGGAAGTTGTGGCCAGTGGTCTCTCACCATTATAGAGTCTGTTAAGAAAACTCTTGTTGATGTCTTATGATGGAACCTGTGCTGTTGTGGTGACTCTGGACTCTATAGCAGCCATCTCGCACGAAACCAGTGACATCTCTTTCCTCCAGCCTGCTGGATCTCACCAATGGCTACGGCCTTTTTGCAGCACAGTCTCAGTATGACATTGCGGCAAGTTCCGGTAACGGCAGTAACTCTGACTCAACAGCACCCTACACCAGTCACCTCTCATTCCCCATACGAGACTGCCAAGAGCCCTGGCTATTCCTTCCACTTCCTTCTTTCTGCAGCACACTATTCTGATGTGAAACATGACCGAAACACCACGGACCGGGGCTGTACTGTACTAAAGCCCGGTAAGCATGATTGGGTTTTCTGAGGGCAGTGATGACAGGTTGCTGTCAGAAAATCAGACCGTTTGTACGCTCCATCAGACAATTGTTGGCCAACTTTCCGTAGACAAATGTTGGATGGCAGGCTTTAAAATTTTCCGTGGACAAATGTCTGTTGTCAGATTTTCTGAGTGTGTGTACACAAGTCCGTCGGACAAAAGTCCAAAGTACAAACGCATGCTCGGAAGCAAGGACGAGCCAGAAGCGCTCGGTCTTGTAAACCAGCGTTCGTAATGGAGAATTAACATTTATGACGTGGCAAATTATGAAATGTTGAAATGCAACGCACAATTCTCTTCTTTTTTAATGGGATAATAATGAAGCTGCTTTGCTGGTGATACTCATGGAGTTAGTGCAAATGTATTTGAAAAGGCTTTTTTTTTTCTAGTGATATCAAGAATAATATTATTGTGCTTTTTTTTTATCATTTTTATCATTATGATGGAGCCCCTCATAATGATAAATTCATCATAACGAACATTCGTAATCGTACGGAATTTCAGACACAAATTACGAAATACTAATTCATTCTAATACAAAACGGAACGGAACGAAACAAAACAAATTTATTGATGGTGCACATGTCTAATGCCTATCAATGGCATCTATCAGTGCCGCACATCAGTTCCCATCACTGCCACCTATCAGTGCCCAGCAGTGCCCATCAGTGCCCATCAGTGCCGCCCATCAGTGCCCATCAGTGCCCAGCAGTGCGCCTATCAATGCCACCCATAATTACCCATCAGTGCAGCCTTTCATTGCCCATCAGTGTCTCCTATCAGTGCCCACCAGTGCCACCCATGAGTGCCCAACAGTGCCGCCTATCAATGCCAATCAGTGCTACATATCAGTGACACCCATCAGTGCCCAGCAGTGCCGCCTATCAATGCCACCCATAAGTACCCATCAGTGAAGCCTTTCAGTGCCCATCAGTGTCGCCTATCACTGCCCACCAGTGCCACCCATGAGTGCCCATCAGTGCTGCCTATCAATGCCAATCAGTGCTACATATCAGTGACACCCATCAGTGCCCATCAGTGCCGCCTATCAATATCACCCATAAGTACCCATCAGTGAAGCCTTTCATTGCCCATCAGTGTCGTCTATCAGTGCCCACCAGTGCCACCCATGAGTGCCCAACAGTGCCGCCTATCATTGCCAATCAGTGCTACATATCAGTGACACCCATCAGTGCCCAGCAGTGCCGCCTATCAATGCCATCCATAAGTACCCATCAGTGAAGCCTTTCAGTGCCCATCAGTGTCGCCCATGAGTGCCCATCAGTGCCACCTATCAATGCCAATCAGTGCTAAATATCAGTGACACCCATCAGTGCCACCTACCAGTGTCCATCAATGCTGCCTATCAGTGCCCATCAGTGCCGCCTCATCAGTGCCGCCTTATCAGTGCCCATTAGTGGAGAAAACGTACTTATTTACAAAATTTTATAACAGAAACAAAAGAAAAACTTTTTTTTTTTTTTTTTTACATTTTAGTTTAGCAACAAATAAAGAAATCTCTATTTGTGAGAACAAAATGAGAAAAAATTCTGTTAGGGTACAGCGTAGCATGACCACGCCATTGGCATTTAAACAGCGACAGCGCTGAAAGCTGACAATTGGCCTGGGCGGGGGGGGGGGGGGGTAAGGGGGGGTAAGTACCCGGTACTCCACCCTTTATTGTACTGCCCACCCACCTCTTCTTCTGCTGGAAGCCTTTGTATCAGAACTACAGATATCCTAGTGCTAGTGACATGATAATAACCCTTGTTTTTGTATCAGTTGTGTCTTGCACGGTCTAACCATTTATGAAAGTTCACTGCTTTTAGTCACATTGGCTTGAGGTTACTAAATGGAAAAAAGAGAAAACGTGGTCAAATTTTCCGTTTCGGTGCCTTCACTGCATTGCTCTAGCTTTTCTATAACCAAATTGTTTTCAGTCGCCTATATTTTTTTTTTGCACTTCTGACCACCTGCAGTAACAACAGCATGAAGTTCAAATGTTACACTCCAGCCACGGACCGCAGCGCTCAATGTTTCAAATGCGTTTGTACTTCTTTTTGCCAGTCACCCAGTTCCGCTGTATAATAATAGGTTCACAGTAGGGGAAAACAAAATGTTTAACCACTTCAGCCCCCCCCCCCCCTCCCGGACCATTTGGCTGGCCAAAGACCAGAGCACTTTTTTTGCGATTACGGCACTGCGTCGATTTAACTGACAATTGCGCGGTCGTGCGACGTGGCTACCAAACAAAATTGACATCCTTTTTTCCCCGCAAATAGAGCTTTCTTTTGGTGGTATTTGATCACCTCTGCAGTTTTTATTTTTTGCGCTATAAACAAAAAAAGAGCATCAGTGTTGAAAAAAAAACACATTATTTTTTACTTTTTGCTAAATATCCCCAAAAATTATATAAAAAAACATATTTTTTTCAGTTTAGGCCAATATATACTCTTCTACATATTTTTAGTAAAAAAAAAATCGCAATAAGCGTTTATTTATTGCTTTGCGCAAACGTTAGTGCGTCTACAAAATAGAGGATAGTTTTATGGCATTTTTATTAATATTTTTTTTTTTTTTACTAGTAATGGCGGCGATCAGCGATTTTTATCGTGGCTGTGACGGCGGGCACATCAGACAATTTCGGTGCGTTTTTGGAACCATTCACATTTATACAGCAAACAGTGCGATTGTCACAGTGGGATTACTGTGTAAATGTGGCTGGCAATGAAGGGGTTAACCACTAGGTGGTGCTGTAGGTGTTAAGTGTGTCCTAAGGAGTGATTCTAACTGTAGGGGGGGTGGGGCTGTGTGTGACACGACACTGATCACTGCTTCCTGATTACAGGGAGCTATGATCAGTGTCCTGTCACTAGGCAGAACAGGAAGATGCTTGTTTACATTAGCAATTCCATGTTCTTCCTCACCGTGAGACGATCGTGGGGATCCCCACGGACATCGAGTCCGCAAGACCCGCGATCATGCTCACGGAGCTCCCAGTGGACGTGCGCGTGACCCCAACGTGACCCCCCCTAGACCCCAACATTTAAAACAGTACCACGTGTTGATTGCATTATTTACATGATCATTTCTTATACAGGTACATCTCATAAAATTAGAATATCATCAAAAAGGTACCGTATTTATCGACGTATAACACGCACATTAATTTTAAGAGGGAGTTTCAGTACATTTTAAATAAGGAACTTTGAAGCAAAATAAGGGCCAGTGCCCATCTGCAGCCTCATCATTGCCATCAATGCAGCCTGATCAATGCTCATCTGCAGCCTCACAAGTGCCATCAATGCAGCCTCACCATTGCCTTCAATGCAGCAGCCTCACCATTGCCTTCAATGCAACAGCCTCACCAGTGCCATCAATGCAGCAGCCTCACCATTGCCTTAAATGTAGCAGCCTCACCATTGCCATCATGCAGCAGCCTCACCCAGTGCTATCAATGCAGCAGCCTCGCCATTGCCATCAATGCAGCAGCCTCACCAGTGCCATCAATGCAGCAGCCTCACCATTTCCATCAGTGCAGCAGCCTCACCAGTGCCATCAATGCAGCAGCCTCACCATTGCCTTAAATGCAGCAGCCTCACCATTGCCATCAATGCAGCAGCCTCCCTGTTGCTATCAATGCAGCAGCCTCACCATTGCCATCATTGCAGCAGCCTCACCATTTCCCTCAGTTAAGCAGCCTCACCATTGCCATTAATGCAGCAGCCTCACAATTGCCATCAATGCAGCAGCCTCACCACTGCTTTCAATGCAGCAGCCTCACCATTGCCATCATGCAGCAGCCTCACCAGTGCTATCAATGCAGCAGCCTCGCCATTGCCATCAATTCAGCAGCCTCACCATTGCCTTAAATGCAGCAGCCTCACAATTGCCATCAATGCAGCAGCCTCACCATTGCCTTCAATGCAGCAGCCTCACCATTGCCATCATGCAGCAGCCTCACCATTGCCATCATGCAGCAGCCTCACCAGTGCTATCAATGCAGCAGCCTCGCCATTGCCTTCAATGCAGCAGCCTCACCAGTGCCATCAATGCAGCAGCCTCACCATTTCCATCAGTGCAGCAGCCTCACCAGTGCCATCAGTGCAGCAGCCTCACCATTGCCATCAATGCAGCAGCCTCACCATTGCCTTCAATGCAGCAGCCTCACCATTGCCTTCAATGCAGCAGCCTCGCCATTGCCTTCAATGCAGCCTGATTGATGCCCATCTGCAGCCTAGAGGGGACAGGAAGGGGGGGCGGGACGAGCATGAAAATACAGTGAGAATCTCCTATGATAGACAGAACAGTGGTCCAATGGCTGCCCAGGAGACGGGACTTCCTATTACAGAGGCCATCCAAGTAAACAGGAGATTCTCACTGTGTGTAATCTGACGGTGCTCGTCCCTCCCCCCTCCCTGTCCCCTCCAAGGCAGCTAAAATTGAAGTATATATTGGCATATAACACGCACATGCTATTTGCACCTGATATTCGTGGTGAAAAGGTGCATGTTATACACCAATAAATACAGTAATTTATTTCAGTAATTCAATTCAAAAAGTGAAACTCATATATTTTATATAGATGCGTTACACACAGAGTGATATATTTAAAGCATTTCTCTCTTTTGATTTTGATGATTATGGCTTACAGCTCGTGAAAAGCCAAAATTCTGTATCTCGGAAAATTAGAATATTACATAAGACCAGTGAAAAAAGGGTTTTTAGTACAGAAATGTTGGCTTACTGAAAGGTCTGTCCATGTAGAGTATAGTATGCACTCAATACTTAATCGGGGCTCCTTTTGCATAAATGACGGCATCAATGCGGAGTGGCATGGGGGCGATCAGCCTGTGGCGCTGCTGAGGTGTTATGGAAGAACAGCTCCCAACTTTTAGAGATAGGAATGAGGGACACCTATCAGAAAAAGTATGCAGGCATAGGACATACCCCCCTTGCCACGCCTCCTTAAAGGATAATTGTATAAAAAATAAAAGATTGGTTGAACCCAAAAGTGCTTTTTTTTACCACTACACTTCCTTATATTGAATATCAAAAAAAAAAAGAGATTGCGCTATGGTTTATTTAGAGAAGTTTTTTGTTGTTAAGCTGCCTCTACCGTAATAGTCTGACCGTGAAGGTGAACTATACTATGTGCAAAGAAAAGTGGGTAGACTTGGCGCTATACCTTAAAATTAAAAAGTGTGAAATATTCCTATTATAGCATGAATCAATCTACTAGTGTTTGAGTGACCATAAATAAATCTATCAGGGTATGGCAGCAGAAAAAATATATATATATATTATTTGCTCTCCGTGCCTAAAAGTAATGTGTTCTCATCTCACTGTCAATAAACCATCAGTCTACATATATTACCTACAAAAAATTCATATACAATTAAGAATACACAGCCAAAAATATAAATATATAGTCCGGTGCAAGTGCCTAAATAAATAAATAAATATGTAAATATATAAATATATATAAAAGTGACAATTAATAAAAGTCCCGCACAAAGAAGAAAGAAAGTGATTTGTGCAAAGATCCTTGATTTTTCACAGTAGGACAGACTTCTCCCGGTGCGCTTTTCAGTGCTCAATAATGTAATTGCCCTCACCAGAAATCTTACCCCTGTTGGGGTGGATAAGCTTCCACAGTGTCAAACCCTATTGAAGTCTATGGGAGCCGAACTGGGAAAATCAAAAGTGCCCATTTTGAAAGCTTATATGCAAGTGATTGGCCATAAAAGGACTATGGGGGTCTGGGTACTGCCCTGAAGGATATGTATTAATGCAAAAAACATGGAGTAGTAATTTTATTGATGCTTAACCACTTGCTGACCATCCGCCATCATTTTACTATTACTGTTTAATTTTACGACGGACTTTCTGAACGAAAAGGACTTGGCCACACACAACCGGACTAAGTCAGTTCGAAAGTCCATCTGTTTTGAACGTGATGACGTAAACGGGACTAAACAAGGGCGTTCAATAGCCAGTGGCCAATAGCTGCCCTTGCGTCGTATTTGGTCCGTTGGACTAGCACACAGACAAACGGTTTTCTCAATTTTTAGTCCGTCAGGCTCGAGTCCGTTGGATTTTTGAACGGTTTTCTCAATTTTTAGTCCGTCGGGCTCGAGTCTGTTGGATTTTTGAAACATGTTTTATTTCTTGGTTCGTTGGACTTTTGGGGAAAAAAAGTCCACTCGAGCCCACACACAATTGAATTGTCCAACGGATTCCAGTCCGCCGGACCAAGTCTGCCGGAAAGTGCGATAGCGTGTACGTGGCATTACAGATACAACCAGCCCTTTGAGGGCAACCATAATGCTGATGCAGCCTGCAATGAAATTGTGTTTGACACCCCTGATGTAAATAAATATCACAACTTGGAGACCACCTACAGTATACCAAAGCTTTTCTCCATACAAGTGACATGATCTCTCCAATCTTTGAACACAAAAAGAATTGTATAGGACTCTAACCCAATTCTCTGCTATTGCCTATGGTACATAGTTGTTAATGGTTACCGACTGTACGTATAATGAAAATGTTATGAAAACTTATTGGAAGTAAAAAGAGCACCATGTGTCCAAGATACATCAAGAAGTGTATTTAAAATAACAAATCACCATACAATATATATCACTATACAGTCCAGTGGAAAAAAAAGAACAATTCTGCACTAATTAATACACCAAAATACATGCAAAAATAAAAAGACCAAAATTAAAATGGTAATGAAAAGTAAAAATCTAATATCTGTGAATTTAAACTCCCAATGATAAACTCAATGGTGAGTTTATGATGACCATCAAGAGTTTATGATGAGTTTATGATGACCATCAAGAGTTTATGATGAGTTTATGATGAGTTTATGATCACCATCAAGAGTTTATGATGAGTTTATGATCACCATCAAGAGTTTATGATGACTTTATTATGACCATCAAGAGTTTATGATGAGTTTATGATGACCATCAAGAGTTTATGATGAGTTTATAATCACCATCAAGAGTTTATGATGAGTTTATGATGACCATCAAGAGTTTATGATGAGTTTATGATGACCATCAAGAGTTTATCATGAGTTTATGATCACCATCAAGAGTTTATGATGACCATCAAGAGTTTATGATGAGTTTATGATGACCATCAATGATGACCATCAGGAGATGGTCTCATGAACTTGTTAATTGCATCTACTCAATGTTAACTTTTCATTAGCATTCCATCACTGTAGGATAGGGCCATAGACTCATCCTCAAATATTCCTACATCATAATAATGTCTCAAGCCATAAGGGAGAACACCTATACACATGGTTAAGAAACTCTGCTCTAAGGAACATGTGAAAACTCTAAAGCACTGATCAGAGCTTATACCTGCCTGCTAAACTGATCCCACCCCCCCCCCCCCCTAAAAAAATAAATAAAAGGTTAATGGCATAAAAAACTCCCTATCGATAATATGTGTTTTTTGGCAGTCACCCCCCTCCAATTTGCAGTCATCCACATATCACTCTTCCTCCTCCTGCTGAGGTTACTGCAAATACATTGCAGATACTGCCGGTTTCCAGCCCTTAGTTCCATGACATGTCCTTCAAATCCTGGGGCAGTCCCATGAAAAATGGAACAGTAAGGACATCTGGTTAATGCAGGTCTATCTACTGTACAGGGCTTGGGCAAAAGATCTGGAAATACTATATAGTTTGCAGGTGTGAAAATGATGGCATGTTTTGCGTTGAGAGCGGAAGTGATGTAACATTCTTTTGCTTCCGCTGTGTGATGAGACACCTAGCTAACAGGCTGCTAGTAACATGGAGTCAGAGCTTACTGAGTTTCAGAGGGTAAATTGTTGGTGCCCGCTTAGCTGGTGCCTCTGTGACTGAAGTTGCCAATTTATTTGTGGTGTCGCAAGGTGCAGTATCCAAGGTTATGACAGCAAATACAGTTTCCGGGAACGTTCAGCATGGTCAACTGATCGAAGAAGACAAAAGTGTATTGCGCAGGATTGTAACCTGGATTTTTGAGAGTAGTAACAGATTCCATTATCCTCCATCCAAGACTTATATTTGTCAATTCCCAGGAGAGTTCAGGCCGTCTCAGATACCAAAGGCAGTCCAACACCATATTAGGTAACAATTTTGTTCTTTTACCATACCTATTTCCTTAATTTTGTCCAACCGTGTATATCTAGATTGTCGGCTTCAATTTTGTAGGGTAAGATTTATCAGCTTGGTTTACTAAAGAAAAACATAATGTTTTCACGCTGGAAACTGAATGTTCGCCTTACCAAAACTGGCTATACATGTATCAAAATTTGTCCGGTTCGGTAGCAACCAGACAAGATTTGATTCATGTATTGGCAGGCTGATTGTACCTATGTCGACCCATTGACCGACTTGGTTACAACTAACCTGTTGGATTTTTCTACATTCGATTACTGCTCAGAGCTTATACCGGGCTTATACAGGGCTATACTCACCGGGAAGGCGTCCCACACAGGGCGTCTCCCCTTCCCCCCAGGGTAAGGCATCTCATATGAGGTATCATGATACATATGGTTATGGCGATAGAGAGGAGGACTTGTTCACTCGTTCCCCCTATTGATACAACCAAACCCAACCAGGACCTTCCTACCAATCGGGTTTTCCCGGGTCAACTCAAGATTACCTAGGAAGCTCCCCAAGAAGAGAGGTACCAGAGGTGGGTGGAGGGTCCAAGGCAAAAAGAAAAAGGACCTAACCTGTCCCAAACCCCAACTCCCCCCACCTGAAAAACACAATAGCGCTGTAAGAAGCATTCTCAGTCAGTGTTGATGGGGAAATCAAGCAATTTTCTTTCCTTCCACCCATGGTGGAAGTTAAGAAAGTCGAGTAATCTATGGACTGCTTTAGTGATTAGGGTGCAGCTCTACTTTAAACACAAAAATGGGCAACTGAAGTTAAAAAAAAAAAACACACAATCTTTGTTTGTGCATAATTGGATAATGTAAGGTGAATACTTTATTCACTATGACAAGTGAAGATCATTCAGTTTTACTCCCATGTATATGAGTACAAAATGCTGGAGCTCTGGTCCAGTTTCCATGCCCACACGCCGTCTGGAGCACCCTCATGACCAAGAAAAAAAAATCTGTATACATGCCTTTTTCCTATTTCCTGATATATTCAGCTAGGTTCAATGACATCACATGATGTGGAGATTAGGGCCAGATAACAGTGGTGACTGGTGCTCAATATTTTTGGGGAAGTGGAAAAAAATTTAGGAAAAAAATCATCAATTGCAGCTACTGTGCCATCAAATGCTGCCACTGTGCCATCAATTGCAGCCACTGTGCCATCAAACGCTGCCACTGTGCCCATCAAACACTGCCACTTTGCCCTCGAACACTGCCACCGTTCCTTCAAACTCTGCCACTGTGCCCATCAAACGCTGCCACTGTGCCCATTAAGCGCTGCCACTGTGCCCATTAAGCGCTGCCACTGTGCCATCAAATGCTGCCACTCTGCCCATCAAATGCAGCCACTATGCCAAATGCTGCCATTGTGCCCATCAAACGCTGCCAGTCTGACATCAACTGCTGCCAGTGTGCCCATCATCTGCTGCCAGTGTGCCCATCATATACTGCCAGTGTGCCCATCAAATGCTGCCACTGTGCCATCAATTGCAGCCACTGTGCCATCAAATGCTGCCACTGTGCCCATCAAACACTGCCAGGGTGCCAAATGCTGCCAGTGTGCCATTAAACGTTGCTACTGTGCCATCAAACGCTGCCACCGTGCCTTCAAACTCTGCCTATGTGCCCATCAAATGCTGCCACGGTGCCAAACGCTTCCACTATGCCCATTAAACGCTGCTACTGTGCCCTTTAAACGCTGCCACTGTGCCATCAAACGCTTCCACTTTGCCCATCAAATGCAGCCACTGTGCCAAATGCTGCCACTGTGCCCATCAAACGCTGCCAGTCTGCCCATCAACTGCTGCCAGTGTGCCCATCAAATACTGCCAGTGTGCCCACCAAATTCTGCCAGTGTTTCCATTAAATGCTACCAGTGTGCCCTTGAATGCCCCCAGTTTGACCCCCGCCCTCTCGCCGTTTGCCTGGCACTTGCCCTGTCTTGGTGGGGCAGCGACCCTGGGCACAGTGGCATCATGTGAGGTGGGGGGGCGCTGCATGGAGAGTTCCTACCTTCAAGTTGGCAGGACTAGTGAAAGCAGCTTCAGAGTAACAAATATTTGTGCTGAGGTTGAGAGTTTTTGTGTTAGGAGGGAGAGGGAGAAGAGGATTGGTGCTAGGAGAGGGGTTGAAGGGGGGATTGGTGGGCAGAAAATTTGTACCGGGAAGAGGAAATTTGGGGGAGGTAGTGGCGTACGATTTATTTCAATTTGGGGGGGGGGGGGAATTGTACTAGGACGGGCATTTGTGTTATGAATTGGGTATAGGGAATTTGTGCCAGTAGGGATGATTGAGGGGATTTGTGCTAGGAGGCAATATTTAGGGGGTAGAAGATTTTATGCTCAGAGGGAAAATTTGAGGGGTAAAGGATTTATGCTATGGGGGGTATGGTGATTGTATTTTGACAGCAGAATACACTGATCAGCAGCTGCTCACTGATATATATTTTTTTATTTGACTGTTCTGACAATGCTCATTTACTATCTGTCCAATTTGTGGTTGCCTCCCTTCCTTCCTCTTGCAACTTGACAATTTCATTTCAAACCCGCTTTTCCTATATTGCTAAAGAGTGTCCAATCATTGGTACTAGTGGGAGAAATAGTGTCCCATCATTGGTATCAGTGGGAGAAATAGTGCCTCATCATTGGTATCAGTGGGAGGAATAGTGCCCCTTCATTGGCATCAGTGGAAGGAATAGTGCCCTATCATTGGTATCAGTGGGAGAAATAGTGCCTCATCATTGGAGTCAGTGGGAGGAATAGTGTCCCATAATTGGTGTCAGAGGGAGGAATAGTGCCCTTTCATTGGTATCAGTTGAAGGAATAGTGCCCCTTATTGGTGTCAGTGGAAGGGATAGTGCCTCATCATTGGTATCAGTGGGAGCAGCCTGTCTTCTTTTACAGATAGCTGATTTTTTGTTTATATTTTTGAAGACGTTATTTTTCAGGGTCTCATAACCCCCTAAGCCTACAACTTATCCTTATCCCCAAAGTGAGCCCTTAACACTTAACCTGCTCCACCAACAGTCAACCACCATTATGCCGGCTATCTGGCTTGTCCTGCACCGGTAGCCTCTGCGTCAAACTCACACAGATGAATAGGATCTAGTATTTGGACTGTTTGGCATTGACATTGGGTCTCCCCGGTGGATGGGTCTGGTCCTTCCATAGTTTTGGTATGGTATATATCAGTGCTCGACAAAACCCGGTCGCCAGGTCGCATTAGCGACTAGAATCAGCGACCTTGCGCCTGGGGCAGCATAGCTGGGGGTATCCCGTCTCCGTGGACCCCCCCCCGCGCGATCGCGTCGGGCCGCGCGATCGCGTCGGGCCGCGCCGCAGGCGGCCGGTAATTGAGCCCCCGGCTTTGAGGCCTTCTGTGATCCTATGGTTCCTTCTGGAATCTGGCGCCCTCTTGTGGTGGCCTTTGGAATTACAACCAACAATGCTAATGGGCCAGTCTTTCTCCATCCCTTTACTTAGAACCCCTAAACAAAACAAAAAAAAAATATATATATATATATTATTTTATATATATATATATATATATATATATATATATATATATATATATATATATATATATATATATATATATTTATTTTTTTTTATTTTTTATTATTTATTCTAACACCCTAGAGAGTAAAATGGTGGTCGTTGCAATACTGTCTGTCACACCATATTTGCACAGCGGACTTACAAGTGCACTTTTTTTGGGGAAAAATTTTTTATTTAATAAAAAAAAAAAGACAACAGTAAAGTTAGCCCAATTTTTTTTTTTTTATATTGTGAAAGATAATGTTACGCCGAGTAAATCGATACCCAACATGTCACGCTTCAAAATTGCGCCCGCTCATGGAATGGCGACAAACTTTTACCCTTTAAAATCTCCATAGGCGACGTTTAAAAAATTCTTCAGGTTGCACGTTTTGAGTTACAGAGGAGGTCTGGGGCTAGAATTATTGCTCTTACTCTACCGATCGCAGCGATACCTCACATGTGTGGTTTGAACACCGCTTTCATATATGTGTTCGCTTCTGCGCGCAAGCTTGGCAAGACAGGGCACATTTAAAACAATTTTTTTTTTCTTATTTTAACTTTTATTTTATTTTTTTTCACTGTTCTTTTAAAAAAAAAAAAATGTGTGTCACTTTTATTCCTATTACAAGGAATGTAAAAATCCCTTGTAATAGAAAAAAAGCATGACAGGTCCTCTTTTATATATGAGATCTGGGGTCATAGAGACCTCACATCTCATATTTACACTAAAATGCAATTTAAAAATGTCCCTCTAAGAGCTATGGGCAATGACTTGGAGACAGGTGGGGGGCTGGGGGCTATCTTCCCCTCACTCGTCTCCATGTCAGGCCAGGGACAGGTCCAGATCGCCGTCACGGACCTGGCTCCTAACTTTTTTAGCTGGCTCCTAGATTCCAAGCAAATTTGTCAACCCCTGGTATATATCACAGGTACTTGGCAAGTTTGATGTAACAGATATTTAGCTTCTTTCTGGTTCCCAGTTGTATTAAGCTTTCCAATTCTTTCTTATATTTTGTTGTGGGATTTCCCATCAATTTAAGGTAATTATTATGATCATTCAGTTTCCCAGTAAGTTCATCGTTATAATATTCCTTCGCTAAAACCACAACCCCCCCTCCCCCCTTGTCTGCAGGTCTATAGGGCTAGCACCGTTTTGCCTCCCACATTGCTGTTATATCTTTTTATCCTTTTTGTGATCACTTTTACATTGCTTATCTTGCATGTCTTTTTTTAAAAAAAAATTACGCTTGAATAAACCATATCTGGTTGACCTGCACCATATGGAGCATGTGTTTCCTTTTTTATTTTATATTTGGTCACCGTTAATCATCCATCTACCATCATTCTTTCGATTGTCCTGGATTTACCTGGTTGTTGGGTGTCCATCACTGTTCGTCCTTACGATTTGGAGTCGTATACTCTTCATCGTATCCAGTGTGGCATTTCCAGGAACCGAGGATTACGAGCCCGTTCGACCCACTGCCGTATGGTATGTGTGTCCATCATATCTGGTAAGAGTACCCTACCTCTTATTTGTGAACTCCTTTCAAGTGTCCACAGGGCTACCAACTGGTACATACGGATTATATATCCAAAAGTACATCTGGAAACGGGGGAATCAGAACTCTTCCACTTCTCATGTACTTGTTTTTTGGACTGTGATAATTACATTCCATTGTGTCTCACTAGCACAATTCATGTTTAATTTTCTTCACAATTTCACACTATCCTATTTTTGTGTAAATATTTGTATTCACATTTATTTTATTCTTATGAGCATTGGCGATTTCTAATTACCAGTGCACAATTTTTGGCCACTTGAGTATATGTTTCCACTTATATGGTTACATTTTTGAGCGCTACACATTATTTTTGTATCTTGCAGATCTAATGATCACATTTTTTCTTTCCTCTAGCTCCTTAATTCCTCCTCGTTGGATGTATGTTGGATCCCTTATCCTTTTTAGTTTCAGCGTTTCAAGATCTTGTAGTACCATATGGTAGAAAACATCCACATGTTCATTATTATGAATCTGTGGGTTAAACAGCGATTTGGTTCTCAACTGAGTATGGGTATTATCACTGGTTAGGTTTTGTGACCTTTGGGTCATGGCAACAGATTTATTTAGCATTTAGTGAACCATTCTACCAGTAGTTTCCGAAATTCACGTATAGGTAAGGACGTACCTTACGGGATATGATTGCAAAGCATATCCCTGATCCTCCCAGTCAAGCAACTAGCTTCACCTTCTTTCAGGGAAAAGTTTTTTTTTTCCATGCAGGAGATGTTATGCATGCAAGAATACTAAGCTGAATGGTCAAAAAGGCGATACATTCAAATCCACTGTTACCAATAAGGAATATCAGATCAAAGACTTTATTTCTTGTAGGACAGTGGGGGTGGTGTATGTCCTTCAATGTCCGTGCTTGAAGCAATATATCGGTAGGACTAAACGCCCGATGTGGAAAAAGGTCCTCCAAGGTCTGTGCTTGAAGCAATATATCGGTAGGACTAAACGCCCGATGCGGAAAAAGGTCCTCCAATTTCCGTGCTTGAAGCAATATATCGGTAGGACTAAACGCCCGATGTGGAAAAAGGTCCTCCATTGCCTGTGCTTGAAGCAATATATTGGTAGGACTAAACGCCTGATGTGGAAAAGGGTCCTCCAATGTCCGTTCTTGAAGCAATAAATCGGTAGGACTAAATACCCAATGTGGAAAAGGGTCCTCCATTGTCTGTGCTTGAAGCAATATATCGGTAGGACTAAACGCCCAATGTGGAAAAGGGTCCTCCAATGTCCGTGCTTGAAGCAATATATCGGTAGGACTAAACACCCGATGTGGAAAAAGGTCCTCCAATGTCTGTGCTTGAAGCAATATATCGGTAGGACTAAACACCCGATGTCGAAAAGGATTAGAGAACATATTTAAAAAGTTTGTAAGGTGTTTACTAAGCATAGTGTCCCTAGACATTTTGCCCAATTCCACACACAGGCTCCTTCGGTATTGAAATTTTGGGCAATTGAAAGATATAAACCTCACTGGAGAGGGAGCAATAGAGTTAACACACTAAATGTGAATCAAAATGGATTTTTGAAATGAAATCTTTCCATCCTCAAGGGTTAAACATTGATTTTGACCTTAATTGTTTCATTTCTGATTTCTAGATGTTGATTTTTTCATTTTCATTTCCATTTCTATTTACTTATCTATTACGTTTAGTCTTGTTCAATGAAACCACTGTTTGGTGTATTTATGAGCATTTCGGGTCATTTTTATATGTTTTTATATATTAAGTATCCTTTCAGTGGTGATGTTGTTCTTGTCCACCAGATGTCATCCTCTCATACTTACTTAGTATGTCTATAATTGGTTATATAAACTCCTTGTGGCAGCACTATTGTTTTTTGCCCACTGGATGTCACCATTATCATCCCCCTCTCTCTCGTTCATATTGTGTATATTTTTATATCTTTTATTTTTGGATTTAGTTTATTTCTCTCCAATATTCCTTTTTGGGAAATCTTGTACGAAAAATACTTCCGTATCAATTTGCATATTGAATGTCTAAAATTTTTCCATGTTTGCCCGCCATTTAGTGTTCTATTTAATTTATTTAAATTTTATTGTATTATATGCAATCTATAACCTTTCGGGTTGCTAGACAGTTTTCTCTGGTCATGAGACTTTATTTTATTTTATTGTGTGCAACCTATCACCTTTCGAATTGCTAGGCAGTTTTCTCTGGTCATGAGACTTTATTTTATTATGTGCAACCTATCACCTTTCGGTTGCTAGGCAGTTTTCTCTGGTCATGAGACTTTATTTTATTTTATTATGTGCAACCTATCACCTTTCGGTTGCTAGGCAGTTTTCTCTGGTCATGAGACTTTATTTTATTTTATTGTGTGCAACATATCACCTTTCGGTTGCTAGGCATTTTTCTCTGACCATGATGGATGTTTTTTCTTATTAGCCAATTAATTATATTGGACACAGATGAACTAATGACTCACCTGTTACTAAGGCTTACCCATTGGTTAGAGGGGGTATGAATACCCGCCGCTTGTCACTTGCTTCCTATCCCTGAGGAAGTCACATGATCAGTGACGCAACATGTCGGGTGGAGCAATGTGACGTCATTTTCAGTGGCGTTTACAGAAGTGCCGTGAGGAGGCGAGTGTGTCACTACTCCCATTGTTTATTACTGCGATTTTTATTCTTACTTGATGTAAGCAGCTTCTTTTACTTAATAAATGTACTTTTTATTTGGCAATATTGCACTGTGGCTGTTCTTTGTTTTCTTTGAGCACCATTTATACAAGAAGTACCATTTCTTGGAGCGAGCTGTTTCCTCTACGTATGGAGTCTACCAAGATGGTTTGATACCAAGATCTGGACGTAGTTCTTTGACTTTGCTTGGGACATGAATGTCTTTACAAATCCATCAGCAAGATTCCTTAACTGATGAGTCTTGTTTGACCTTTGGGTAATTTTTGGAGGTGAGCGGCCAATTCATAAATTTAATGCCGCGTACACACAATCGGAATTCTCATCGGAAAAAGCTCTGATGGTTTTCCCGTCGGAGTTCCATCAGAATTCCACTCAAACTGTCTTAAAGAAAGTGCAATACCTAGTCGCCAATAGCTTCCGTCTCGTAGTTGAATCTGAGAATGCGTGAGTTTTTGCATGTCGGAATTGCATACACACGATCGGAATTTCCGATAGAAAGTTTTTCCATCAGGAAAATTGAGAACCTGCTATCAAATTTTTGCTGGCCAGCTAAATTCCGATGGAGCATACACACGGTCGCATTTTGCGATGAAAAGCTCTCATCTGTCTTTTGCTGGCCGAAATTCCGATCGTGTGTACGCGGCATAACAGTTGAGGTTTGGATTGATGTGTTGTCTGTTTTTTCTTCTATCAAGTCACTCCTATGAGATTTTTTTATCTCTGTATGAACTGACTCCTACCATTGGGCTTCAGTTGGACTTTTATTTACATTTATTTATTTGTATGTTTTGGATACTTATCATGCAGGGGCGGACTGACCATTGGGCCACTCGGCACTGCGATTATAGCTGCCCCACCTCTGCAGTACCTTCTCAGCCAATAGAAACATGTCTGTGTATACTGTGTGTGCATGTATGTGTATACTGTGTGATTGTATACCATGTGTGTGTATACTGTGTGGCCCCATAATCTCTAATTGCCTGGGGGCCCCATAATCTCCTATTGCCCAGGGGCCCCATGAGTTGTCAGTCTGCCTCTGTTATCATGTTCGTTCTTTAAGTATATTAATTCATGGCACGTTATTGAATAAGTGCACCACTCTTTTTTTTTCCTTTCACCAATGTAAACAGACACCAAAACCACTGACCACCTACTAAAAGAGGGGCACTACACTAGCCATAACCAAAAGCAGTGTAGTGCACTATAGTGACTACCAAACAAAACTTAAAA
This sequence comes from Lithobates pipiens, assembly GCF_037356315.1. NCBI lineage: Eukaryota > Metazoa > Chordata > Amphibia > Anura > Ranidae > Lithobates > Lithobates pipiens. The sequence continues at coordinate 51,016,827 of NW_027507791.1, forward strand.
GGGGATACTACCCTGACCACCAGTTTAAAGGTGGGCACCCAACCACTAACCATTATCTTAAAGCAGGGCACTACACCAACCATCAGTTTAATGGGAGACTACAATGACCACAAATATAATATAGTGTGCTACACCGGTGTCAGTATTATTCTTATGCCCCATACACACAATCGGACTTTCTGACAAAAATCGCAGATTGCCGCCATTACTAGTAAAAAAATAATAATAATAATAATAAAAAGGCTATAAATCTATCCCCTATTTTGTAGACACTATAACTTTTGTGCAAACCAATCAATATACGCTTATTGCGATTTTTATGTAGAAGAATACATACATGATTGTCCGTGATGGCTGCAATATAAGCCCTACCCCCCAAATAAGCCCTAGTTAAAGTCCTTGTAGGTCTTCATTTCAGGGTAGGGCTTATTTTCGGGGGAAATAGGGTAGGGCTTATTTGGGGGGTGGGGCTTATATTGCAGCCATCACCGACAATCACGCTAGATCTTATTTTCGGGGAAACAGGATATCGTCCTAAACTGAGAAGAAAATAGTTTTTGTTTTTTTTAGTTTTTTTTAAATGGGGGTATTTATTACAAAAAGTACAAAATATTGTGGTTTTTTTTTTTCAAAATTGTAGCTCTTTTTTTGTTTATAGCGCAAAAAATAAAAACTGCAGAGGCAATCAAATACCACCAAAAGAAAGCTCTATTTGTGGGGAAAAAAGGACATCGATTTTGTTTGGGTGCAGCGTTGCATGACCGCGCAATTGTCAGTTAAAGCGACGCAGTGCCGAATCGCAAAAATGGCCTGGTCATTCAACAGCCAAATCTGAAGTAGTTAAAACAATAATGAAAGGCCAAACATTATAAATACCTTTTCCTCCCTTTTTACATCGCATCTGTTCTCAGCTGCATAAGTAGCTCAGGGAGGAGAAACAGCAGCATACTCTGCTCACCTGCCTAGTGTGGTCAGTTTTTAATAGTAAAGCTGAGGGACTGGCAAGAACATCAGGGACTTCACACAAAGGAAGCAATACAAAGAGAACAGGATACTTTTTGATACAAGTATATGGTACAGCAGGCGCTTATCAAGAATATGAACATGTTGGGTTGGGTTTACATATTCTTTAATCCTTCCAGCTATAAGTATAGGGGACTTGCCTTAAGCTGGAATGCCCCCCCCCCCCAGTCCAAAATGTAGTGTTGCAGCTAGGCTGTAGTCAGCCTGAGCTCTAATTGCTGATGTTCTGGGTTTCTTGGGCTTCCCTTCTGCCTGTTGTAGGCGAGTGTTCCATTCAGAAGAAGAAGGATATAAATCTCTGTGGTGACTTTGAAGAAGGAGCCTCCTGGGTTGTTGCAAGGAAAGGTGGCAGTGTTGGAGACCAGTGCCTCTCAGAACTGCTGCCTGGGAAGGGCCTTTAGTAGAAGAGAGAACATGGTTTGTGAGTTCATTCTACCTTGCTGGAGCAAATAGAGAAGGAGTGTCCTGCTAAATAATGTCCTGGAGAGCTAGGTTCATGCTAGTGGACCATGCAGAGTGTCCTGTCTAGAGTTGGGGAAATTGCTCGGGCCAAGCAATAGTTCAGCCCAAACATGGCCTGTTCGTCCTTTGGCAAACATCCGAATTAGCAGGGAGCTCGGCATTATGTTTGCCCGCCAAGTGCCCCACAATGCACTGCGCACTGCACATGCCATTCTAAGCCCTGATTGGGCAAAGCTTTGCCCAATCAGGGCATAGTGAATAGTTGGTCGTTAAGGAGCCAGCTGCTGCATCCTTAACAACGGATGAGTCATCAGCTGTCAATGGGCTTCCCCGCCGACAGCTCAATGAAAGCATTGCCGTCAATAGAAAAATAAGGACACCCCTCCCCCCCCCACGGCAATATTTTCAAAAAATACTCCTGGTCAAGCCAAGCTGCAGCTTTGTGTATCCATTCAGAGACGGAGCCGCTGGTCGGCCCTGCTCCCCTCTCTCTCCTTATTGGCTGAGTTTCACAGCAACGGCAGCCAATGGCTCGCTGAAGCTTCAGCTGGGACCTTAAAATCCTGCCCCAGGGTTAGAGCCCCTGCACAGGGGTCTCCTCCAACAGGACTATACCCAGGAACTCTGCTCCTCGTGCCTCAGGCTCCAGAAAATGTATGAGCTCTTCCACTGCATTCTGAGTACACCTTACCGGGCATGGGTTGGATTCTTATAAATATTCAGGCTGCTTGCTCTGTTCTTCCTCCCGTTATACTTCTAGAATCCTCTAGAATACAGGGGGAAGTAATCAGTGCACCAGCCTATGAGACATTGAGCAGACCTAAACAATCAATCCCTGCTTCACTGATTACAAAGCTGCACTACTATAGGAAGGTGCTATATTAAAAAAAAAATATGACTTACATGGGTGGAAAATGGTTTTACTGTTTTAGATTGCAGAGGTCAGAGAACATAAAGTAACTGTATACAGGTTCTGAAAACATTTAGGCACCCTCAAATTGTTCCCATTGAGAACTGAACCTAGTGAACATTAAAGCTTGACCCAAGTCTGTGAGGTAAGGATACTTCAATTAGATTGTAAGCTCTTCTGGGGTAGAGACTGATAGGAATTGTCCCTATTCCCCCATCCTAGGCCAACTGTCTTGTGCTAACCCCCTCCTGTTGCAATCAATTTTCTCACCTTAGTATCTTATGAACAAGGTTAGATGTCATGACTTTAGGCTGTAATGAATGTGATTAAGGGAATGATGAAACGTCTATTCCAATGTCTATTCCAATACATGCCTAACATATATATATCAGCTTCTACGCTTAATAAGCCTTAAAGAGGAAGTAAACCCTGATGGGTTTACTTCCTCTTTGATTCCCTGCAAAGGTAAAGCATAATGGACTACGATGCATCGCATAGTAGTCCATTATGTGTCATTTACCTGACACAGGAGCCAGCAAAGTCACCGCTGCCCCCTGTAGTCCGGAGCCTCCATCTTCTTGGTGGGTCTCGCTGCTCCGGCGCTGTCATTCGTCGGAGCCACGATGATGTCACTCCCGCGCATGCGCACGGGAGCCACTACTCGCGGCATATCGCCGTTAACTGTGGCACGCTCAGTGCGCCTGCGTGCCTGTCTTTCGGCAAATATCTCCTAAACCGTGTAGGTTTAGGAGATATTTCTTGGACCTACAGGTAAGCCTTAATCTAGACTAACCTGTAGGTCAAAATGGTTTGTAAGGGTTTACAACCACTTTAAGGCACATTCAGATATTTTGCAAAGCTTAGGAACTGGACTGACAGTCAACAGGTAACATAAGTTCGTGCCTGCTTCCGAGAATACATTCAGAATATAACAACATAACACCAATGGATTAAAAGAAGCACCCAACTAAAACCAATGTTTTAGCACTGTATGTATATTTATATTCGTGGTTTGTATGTGCCATTCTTGTTGACGTGTCTTAATCTTTAAAGTCTTGAGAAGTGGAAATATTAAACAGAAAGTATTTTACTCTGAACTGAGTGACAGCGTATTACTTCAGCGAGTGCATGCGCGCTATATTCAATCTGATCAGGGGTAGATATAATAATATCGGACTTTTGTTGTGATCCAAAACAAGACTAGGCAGTGTCTGATGCTTTAAGACAGGGGTCGCCAAAAATTTCAAACAAATGGGCACTTTGTTGTCCTTCAGACTTGTGGCCAGCAGCGGCAGAAAATGTCATGGGCCCAGCATCAGTGAGAATAAATATGGCCGCAGAGTTGGTGGTCAATAGGAGGAGGAGTATTCCCCTTATTAGTAGGAGGAATAGTATCCCATCATTGGTATTGGTGGAAGATATAGTGCTCCATTGTTGGTGTTAGTGGGAGGAATAGTGCCTCATATCAGTGGGAGGAATTGTGCCCCAAGGGCCTGATAAAGGCTAGCAAAGGGCCACACTTGGCCCTCGGGGCCGCAGTTTGGAGACCCCTGCTTTAAGAGATGGGCTGCCCACTCTGTTGGTTCACCTAGAACCAGCACCTAAATATATTCGGTAAACTGCAGGCTAAACTCTTCTAACATCTCCGGAACTTTAAGATGCCAAAGAAGTTTTAGTGATTGAAGCACTAGAATGGAGAGGAGATAGAAGAAATAGGCTGTCATAGACGTTAATGCCTGGAAAGGTGCAGCGTAATGTGGCAGGAGAAAACACACAAAGTCCAGGTGCAATAACAAAAATATAATTTAACAAAAGGTCCAGCAAAAACAAACAAGCCAGGTAGGAAAGCAACCCAACTGAGAGCACTCACAAGTTGTAACAGCAAAGCAGCAGTAGAGTGGTGGACCAAAGGTGCCGAAAGCATCTGTCTTAAGGAGCGGAATGTGGCCTGGCCGGTCTGCACCCAAACGGGAAGGCTTCCAGGAAGGATGGCGTGTCCCTGCAATTTCTGTACTGATCTGGAACCTTCCCCTGATGCTAAGCACTGTCCTTGACAGACGAGTGACCTGTCCTTACAATAGCCAGTTACAAAATGGAACCCCAGAGCCAGGGTCTTAAATAGACTATGCCTGACCCAAGCTGGCCTCCAGAGTCACATGGGGTGTCTCCAATCAGATGTCCGCCTCCCTGTGACCGAGGAAACCATAGAGGAACTAGGTTCCTCTCAACTCCCTCCTCCACCTTCATTGCCACTGCAGATGAGCACCACCCGCAGTGGAGAAAGTAGACTGAACCTGCTATCTTTTACAGTTTTTTGTTTAGATTTTTGAGGACCTATCAGGTTCTCATAACCCCCTAAGCCTACAACTCATCCTTATCCCTAAAGTGAGCCCTTAACACTTACCCTGCTCCACCAACAGTCAACCACCATTATGCTGGCTATCTGGCTTGTCCTGCACTGGTAGCCTCTGAGTCAAACTCATACAGATACTGCGTAGATATAATGCAGCCCCAATACCATAGAAACAAGGCTTATGTTTTGAGTAAGTTTACTATGTTACCTAAGCAAAATGAGTCTTAGAGAGTTTGAAAATGGAAATAAAAAAAAATGCGGTTATATTTTCCATTTCCTAAATTCACTGAATCGCTAACCACTATTCTACCTAATTTACAGTCACATGGTCTGCGCACCTGGCATCCTGCACCAACACAAAAGGTGTTCAAACAATGCACACCAGCTATGGAACATAATTCTCAATGTCTCAAATTAACTTTGTTCATTAGCACAGTGTCCTGAAAAAGTATTCATACCCCTTGACATTTTCCACATTTTGTCATGTTACAACCAAAAACATAAATGTATTTTTTTGAGATTTTATGTGATAGACCAACACAAAGTGGCGCATAATTGTGAAGTTGAAGGAAAATTATAAATGGTTTTCCAATTTTATTACAAATAAATATGTAAAAAGTGGTATTGGTGGCTAGCTTATGATTTGTCTGAGCAGTCAATTGAGCATATAAACGATAATGAGGGAAGCTGATAATGAGATAGGATATCTACACTATATATATATATATATATATATATATATATATATATATATATACTACCAGCACATGCCTTACCTGCCCGCTGTCGCCAGTACCAGCCTACTTCAGTCTGCCATCCTCCAGCTGTCTACCAGTCCACCTGCTTCACTGAAGACTACTGACAAACTCTCCTGTCTGGTGTGGAAACACGCTCTGCTACTGCAAAGACCTACAGGTACTCGTGCCACTCTGCACTCCTGCCTCTTCTGTTCAGACTACCAGGGGCCTCGTGTCAGAGGTGTAAGAGAGGTCTTCCTCATCACTTCAGGCTCTGCTCTGCTACCAGGTACGTGATAACTTCTTTCCTATGTACAAAATCCTGGACTGTCATCCTTCCTAGACCCTGTCAGTCCTCGGTAATCAAAAGCAAAGGTCCCGTGAGGACTAGGAGCTCTCAGTCCCCTTTAGAAAATAACATAGTATATAGTAAACTGCATACAGAAGTATCTCCTCTCCTTTGTAGAACCGCCTCAAGCTCTACTGCCTGCAGGAACTACCAGCCCTCCTGGCTGTTTGTCCACCAGCCCACCTGGCTGCTCCAAATATCTCCCAGGGCAAGGGATAGGAAGTTTTAAACACAGCGCTGTCATTCTAAAAGCTTGCTACATGTGGCAGTCATTCCCATCCCCCTACTGGTTGTACTGATGTACTCACTCTGTCATCTTTGCTCCTTGCTGCTCCTTAGGCAAGATTCCTCCTCAAACTAAGTTTATGAAAGGATCTTCCCAAGCCCAGCCTGCAGGCAGAGGCCCCCCAGACCCAGGTGTCCCCTCCTAGGCCACCAACAGCTTCCTCAACACTCTATCTTCCACCAGACTCCTCTGCTAACATGGCTCCCCCATATTTAAGGGGTGACCTAGCCACCTTGCCAGGACATTCTGTCTGAGGATTGGCCAAGTTCCCTCAAGTATGCAGATCAGTACCTCCTGACCTCCGCCCACTAACTTCTAGAAGCTTCTCCAAACTTCTAGATCCAGGGGGAGGTACCAGAGACCTGCCTCTGTGGAGCCATCCAGCTTGACCTGCAGTAACCCTGACCCAATTTCTGACTCACATAACTTACCATGAGTCATAAACTTCCATTTGCCTGCACTAACACTAGTAGGACATTAGAGGGTGCTACATAAGTACCTGAAATAAATTAATTTAAAAAACAGCATTTTTGCTTGTATATGATTAGATGATGGAAGTCAGCAGAGCTTGACCTTAATTAACCACTTGCCGACCTATGTCCCTGCGAATCGCAGTACGGTACGTCGGCTCCTTTAAAAGCCATAGTAGGCGCACGCCCACTGCGCGGCAAGGGACACGATGCGCATGGCCAGCAGGTGTGATTGCTGCCGGCCACCTGCAATCGCAGGCACAAGAGCCAGAACGGGGATTTGTGTGTAAACACACAAATCCTTGTTCTGACAGAAAGAGACAGATCTGCTGTTTCTAGTAATTATGAACAGCGATATGTCTCTTCCCCCAGTCAGTCCCATCCCTCCATAGTAAGAAACACTCACGAGGGAATACATTTAACCCTTTGATCACCCCCTAGTGTTAACCCCTTTCCCTGCCAGTGACATTTACACAGTAATGAGTGCATTTTTATAGCACTGATCGCTGTATAAATGTCAATGGTCCCAAAAAAGTATCAAAAGTGTACAATGTCGCAGTACCTCTAAAAATCGCTGATCATTGCTATTACTAGTAAAAAAAAAAAGAAAAATTAATAAAAATGCCATAAATATATCCCCTATTTTGCAGATGATATGTGGTTTTTTTTTGTTTTTTTTTTACCAGAAATATGTAGAAGAATGCATATTGGCCTAAACTGATGAAGAAATTTTTTTTTTTTAAAACAATTTTTTGGGGATATTTATTATAGCAAAAAGTAAAAAATATTGTTTGCTTTTTTCACAATTGTAGTTTTTTTTTGTTTATAGCGCAAAAAATTTAAAGCGCAGAGGTGATGGAATACTACCAAAATACCACCAAAAGAAATCTCTATTTGTGGGAAAACAAGGACGTCAATTTTGATTGGGTACCACGTCGCAGATCCACGCAATTGTCAGTTAAAGCGACGCAGTGCAGTATCGCAAAAAATGGTCATTAAGCAGGAAAACCTTCCCGGGCTGAGCTCTGGGGAAATTTCCCTTACAAAGTTCAACTTCTCGTACAAAGTGAACAGGGTTTAGTAAATCAACCCAATGCTTCTAATAATAAGTAAGCTCTGTGTGTCCCTTTGGTCATCGGTGTGAAAACCAGAGATCGTTTTGGCCCTTAACAAAAAAAAATAAGTTTGAGGTGCCACAAATCAAAGTGTCAAATTTTTGGTCTTCTGTTGTTCTTAAAATGCTTCTTTCATGATCAGTGAGTCTGTGGTCACTTGAGTTTCCTTCCGCCTACCCTAACAGCTAATAATAGTCTTCATATCTTGTGTAAGGTTGTATATACCTGTCCTACACAAGAAGGATTGGAGAAATGGTTGGAGTGATGTGCAGACTGTTGGTTCCATGTTGGTTTTCGATCATTATCTGTAAGTATGGAGTATTTTTCCAATGTTCTTTGGGTTTTCTTTGTTTTTAGCATATTTTGTATAGTGTAGAGTCCCTGACAATATTTCCTGAGTCCTCTGTGTCTTACATTTCATGCGTAGTGTAAAACCTCGTCTTTTTTGGGGGCCAGAATGGTTATGATAAATATACGCTCAGGGGCGAACTGACAATTTATGGGGCCCCCCGGGCAATAAGAGATTATGGGGCCCCCAGGCAATTTAGAGATTATGGGGCCACACAGTATACACACACACAGTATACAATCACACAGTATACACATACATGTACACACAGTATACACAGACATGTTTCTATTGGCTGAGAAGGAAGTACTGGAGAGGTGGGGCGGCTATAATCTCAGGATTTTTCGACCAAAAGGATGTCGGTAAGGGACATCTCAGAGACAAATGTAAAAAAAAAAAACTGATTTTTGCATACCGTCCCTGGTTTTACTGAGGCTGGCAACCCTGATGGGGCCCTCGGGCAGTGCCCGAGTGGCCAAATGGTCAGTCCGCCCCCTGTATACGCTAAATACCCTGTGGAAAGTTAGAAATTTTTCTGGTTTATTTTAGATTTTGTTCACTGATATATATGGATGTGTGGAGGAATTAGCAAAATCACAGATTTCACCATTCACAACATTTTTCTAAAGTGGAAAGTTTTAGTTTTGTTCCTTGAACGTGTTAAGTTAAATTACTTGAAACAAAAAATAAATAAAAAATCTGCTTTTTTTTTCTTTAATTGTAAGGTGGGATTATTTATTTATCTTTGGTGGTGTATTATGGGTACTTTACCGTGTTTATTGTAGCATTTGTTGAATTTGTGTTTTTATTTTCCTTTTTTTTTGTGCGTGTGATTAGTATTTGTGGGCAGTTTTACTATTTTACTTTTTTTGCTGTCTTTTTCTTTCTCTGGAAAAAGTAATGTAATGTATTTAAAAAAAAAAAAAAAATTCCCTACCGTAATGTCATCTGACAGGTGATCTTGATAATAAAATAACTGATTGATTTTTACACAAAGTGTTTGTCCTTTTGTTGCTGCCAGAAAACCCCATGGGGAATTCTTTCTCTCTTTTTTGAAAGTAGTTTCAAAGTTTCATAGTTTCATAGTTAGTAAGGTTGAATAAAGACACCAGTCCATCCAGTTCAACCTGGGTGAGTGTCTGCAATTGTCAAGGAGCCCTCAAAAGTAATGTAATGAACCTAATGAGGGGCCCTTTTTTGGCACTAAAACAGGTCCAGGATAGTTGAAAGGAGCTTTTCTTCCCCACAGGAGCCATTTAGAAGTCCACTGTACTCTTATGCCCCGTACACACGATCAGACTTTCCGCCAACAAAACTGTGGATTTTTGTTCGAAGGTTGTTGGCTCAAATTTGTCTTGCATACACACGGTCACACAAATGTTGGCCAATAATTCCGAATGTGGGAACGCGGTGACGTACAAGACGTACGACGAACCGAGAAAAGGGAAGTTCAATAGCCAGTGCAGCTCCTTGCATGATTCCGAGCATGTGTGGACTTTTGTGCAACGGACTTGTGGACATACTCTCGGACTTTCCGACAACAAAGTTAAGTTGGCTGAAAATGTGAGAACCTGCTCTCAAACATTTGTGGGCATACACACGGTCGGACATTCCGACAACAAGCTCACATCCAACATTTTCCGTCCGAGTCCGATCGTGTGTACGCGGCATTAGATGCATGAATAAAACATCTTATGTTTGCCTTCCTCATTGTCTCAAATTAATTTTAATGAAATCTGCAAATTATTGCAGAACTTGAAACACTCCTTTATCAACTTTTTTAACATGAAGACCCCTTTCACACTGGGGCGTTTTTCAGACGTTTTTCAAGCGCTTTAGCGTTAAAAAAAAGCGCCTATAAAGCGCTTGAAAGAAGCCTCATCTGCAGTCCCAATGTGAAAGCCCAAGTGCTTTAAGAGCCCTTTCACGATGTCAGCGCCCGAAAAACGCTCGTAAAGCGCTGCTTAAACTAGCAGCGTTTTACCAGCGTTTTTGGAGCGTTATTGGGGCGCTTTTAACCCCTGCTAGTGGCCAAATAAAGGGTTAAAAGCGCCCACAAAACGCTGCTGCCAATAGCGTTTTTCAGGCGTTTTTCAGGCGTTTTACAGGCGCTTCCCATTGATTTCAATGGGAAGGGGCGCTTTAGGAGCGTTGTATTCACCGCTCCAAAAGCGCTGCAAAGAAGCTGCTTGCAGGACTTTTTTTGACGCCCTGCCAACGCAGCGCCTCGGTGTGAAAGCACTCGGGCTTTTACATTGGGATTGCAGTTGCAGCTTCTTTCAGGCACTTTTTATAACGCTAAAGCGCCTGAAAAGTACCCCAGTGTGAAAGGGATCTCGGTGTGAAAGCACTCGGGCTTTTACATTGGGATTGCAGTTGCGGCTTCTTTCAGGCGCTTTTTTTAACGCTAAAGCGCATGAAAAACGCCTGAAAAACGCCCCAGTGTGAAAGGGGTCTTAGTATCACTTAAAATACCTTTCTGGTCTCAGGGAACCCCTGTCTAAAATTACAATATCTGTAGCTTGTGGTACATACTGTGGGTGTGATGGTCAAAAGGAAAAATGCTCTTTACATTTAGGGACAGAAGGAAGAAGCCTCCTCCAATAAAAAGCTAAAATAGATCATTGTGGTCAGTGAGAACTTATCTGAGATGCTCTTTGGTCAAGGAAACCCTAGCAATCCTTAGAGGAACCCTGGTTGAGAAAGGCTTTAAACCATCAATAATTCATCCCTTCTGCTGAGAGATATTTTGAACATGCACCCACAATGGAAGATGTATGTAAGTGTATATATATATATATATATATATATATATATATATATATATATCAGTGCCGATCAGTGAAGAAGAAAAAGCATTTTGTTTGTTTTTTCAAAACTTTTTTTGCTTGTTTAGCAAAAAATCAAAAAACCCAGTGGTGATTAACCACTACAATACAGGGCACTTTCACCCCCTTCCTTCCCAGCCCAATTTTCAGCTTTCATCGCTCTAGCGCTTTCAGTGACAATTGCGCGGTCATGCTACACTGTACCCAAATGAAATTGTTATCATTTTGTTCGCACAAATAGAGCTTTATTTTGGTGTTATTTATTCACGACTCCGTTTTTTTTTTTTTGCGATATAAGCGCAAAAATAGCGGAAATTTGGAAAAAAAACAATATTTTCTTTTTTCTATTTGAAAAGAAATCCAATAAAATCAAATTTTGTCATAAATTTAAGCCAAAATGTATTCTGCTACATGTTTTTGGTAAAAAAAAATCCGTTAAGTGTATAATAATTGGTTTGTGTGATCACGGACATATGTACGCAAATGATCATGTACATATGTGTGCAGATAATCATTGGGACATGTGATTTTAGTGGGACATATGTGGGGGACATGTTTTTATTATTAGGGACATGTGTTTTTATTATTTGGGGACATGTATGTTTTGGGGACATGTGTGTTTTGGGGACATATGTGGGGACTGTGTTTGTACTGTGTGGTGTGTTGTGTTGTTACACTACACTGATGATCAGTGAGTAAAAAGCTGTAAAAAGCAGCCCATACTCACTGATCATCAGCTGGCTGCAGCGTTCTGCTCTCCTCTCCTCAGCGGTGACTTCCGTGTGAGGAGAGGAGAGCCGATTGCCTAGCAACCGGCTGTTTGTTTACATCACATGACGGCCGTGATTGGACACGGCCGTCATGTGATCAGGAGGGCCAATCACAGAGCCCTCCTGGCGATCTGAGATGTGCCGTGTCCGGGTGACACGAGCACATCGGGATCGCGCCGCTGCGCGAGCGCGCGCGCGCGATCCCGCTACTCCTGAAGGACGTTCCTGAACGGCCTGTCAGGAGTAGACGGCTCCCACCCGGCCGTATATATGCATTGGCCGGGTGGGAAGTGGTTAAATACCACCAAAGCTCTATTTTGTGTGGAAAAAAAAATGATAAAACATTTTTTTGTGAAAAAAATACAAAAAATTTCATTTGGGTACAGTGTTGCATGACCTCGCAATTGTCACTCAAAATGTGAGAGCGCTGAAAGCTGGAATTTGGCCTCCAGCCATAATTGGCAACACTGATGCCACGTACACGCGATCTAATTGTCCGGCAGACTTAGTCCGGCAAACAATTTCTAACGCGATGATGTACAGCACATAGGACGGGACTAGAAAAAGGAAGTTCAATAGCCAGTAGCCAGTAGCTTCCTTCTCGTACTTGCTTCTGAGCATGCGTCATTCTTAGTCTGCCGGACTAGCACACTGATGAACGGATTGTCCGCTGACAGCCATGTCGGGCGGACAAATTTTGAGTCAAAACTACTTTCTAAGGACTTTACAATGAAAAAGTCCGCTGGAGCCCACATACGATCGAATTGTCTGGCGTAATGCGGTCTGGCGGACTAAGTCTAAGTCCGCCGGACAATTCGATTGTGTGTACGCGGCACAACTCACACATGAATGTGATACCAAAATGCTAACAATTGCAGAAAGTAATTCTGTAAATTATCAGCATACAGTAATAAAATAAAATAAAATAAAACATATACTTTTTTTTTTCAACGGGAACACCTGTTTTAAAATTAACATTAGCGAAAAGCATATTATTTCTGTTTTGTTACATTTTTGTCTATAGATTGCAAAGAAATTGAATATTATTTTCAAGACAATATTGTCAAAAGAAAGACTTGTTTGTAATATGTATTACTTTTATATCTTAACCCCTTTAAGCCGACTGTGTGCAAATATGCGGCCCCACTGGACTGGGCTTTTTTCCTTTGTGTTGAGAGCACACTGCACATCACCAAAACAACACCGTACCCACCGTGAAGCATGGTGGTGGCAGCATCATGCTTTGAGTGTGGTCCCAGCACAGACACTGGGGACTCAGTGGGAGCCTTGGGCCCCGTACTAACGATCGGGACCCAGATCTCCTGATTCCGGGTCACCTGAATACTGTGAAGCTTGCCCTGTGTTTTCTTTCTTTGTATCTCCCCCTAGTGTAAAAATATTGCTTTTTTTTCAAAATTGACGCTCTTTTTTTGTTTATAGCGCAAATAATAAAAAACCACAGAGGTGATAAAATACCACCAAAAGAAAGCTCTATTTGTGGACGTCAATTAAAGAGGGATTCCACCAAAAAAAAAATATTAAAAGCCAGCAGCTATAAATACTACAGCTGCTGACTTTTAATAAATGGACACTCACCTGTCCCGGGTTCCAGCGATGCCGACAGCCGAGGCCGATCGATCGCTCGGCCCTCGGCTGCTGCCGCCACCATTCTAGGTGAGGGAATCAGGAAGTGAAGCGAGTCGGCTTCACTTCCCGGTTTCCTACTGCGCATGTGCGAGTCGCGCAGCGCAATAGGAATTCTCCGCGCTGTCTCTGAGACCCGTGTGTGTCCCGGCAGGACAGGAAATGACATAGACTCCCATGGGAGTCTATGCCCGGAAGTGGGTGTAAATACCTGTCTTTGACAGGTATCTCCACCCCCCTCCCCCCTGAAAGGTGCCAATTGTGACACTGGAGGGGGGGAGGGATCCAATCAGCGGAGGGTCCACTTTAGGGTGGAACCCCGCTTTAAGGACGTCAATTTTGTTTGGGTGCAACATTGCACGACCGCGCAAAAAGTGCTCTGGTCAGAAAGGGGGTAAATCCTTCTTGTCCACACACAAAAAATAATAATCTGTTTTCAGAAAGGAGTTACAAATTTAAAGTTACATGTAGGTGTGTAATACAATAAACATGTGCACCGTCCATAAATTAGTATCAATTCATTCTGTTCCTCTTCGTATTAGCCGTTAATTTAATAACTCGTGTCCGAAACTCAATTTGGATTCGTACGATATATGAATTTTCGCTAGGTTCGTTAACTTTTTGTAACAATTACAAATGTTTGTTATGATGAATTTATCATTATGAGGGTCTCCCACCATCCCTGTGCTGTGCTGACTTCCTGGGTTTTTAACTTCATCATAACGAATAATCCTAATTAACAAATATTCTTAATTCGTCCACTCCCATATTAACCACTTTCAGACCGGACCATTTTGCTGGTCAATGACCAGAGGTCTTTTTACAATTTGGCACTGCGCTGCTTTAACTGGTAATTGCGCGGTCATGCAATGTTGTACCCAAACAAAATTTGCGTCCTTTTTTTCCCACAAATAGAGCTTTCTTTTAAAGGTATTTGACTGACTCTGCGATTTTTATTTTTTGCGATATAAACGTAAAAAGACCGCACATTTTGAAAAAAAATGATATTTTCTACTTTTTGTTATTAGAAAAATCCAATAAACTCAATTTTAGTCATACATTTAGGCCAAAATGTATTCAGCCACATGTCTTTGGTAAAAAAAAAGTCAATAACTGTATATTTATTGGTTTGCGCAAAAGTTGTCACATCTACAAACTAAGGTACGTTTTCTGGAATTTACGCAGCTTTTAGTTTATGACTGCCTATCTCATTTCTTGAGGTGCTAAAATGGCAGGGCAGTACAAACCCCCCCCCCCAAATGACCCCATTTTGGAAAGAAGACACCCTAAGGAAATTGATAAGAGGCATGTTGAGCCCATTGAATATTTAATTTTTTTGCCTCAAGCGATTGAATAATGACAAAGTTGTCACTAAATGATATATTGCTCACACATGCCATGGTTATATGTGGAATTGTACCCCAAAATACATTCTGCTGCTTCTCCTGAGTACGGGGATACCACATGTGGTCGACTTTTTGGAAGCCTAGCCGCGTACGGGCCCCGAAAACCAAGCACCGCCTTCAGGATTTCTAAGGGCATACATTTGTAATTTCACTCCTCACTACCTATCACAGTTTTGAAGGCCATAAAATGCCAAGATGGCACAAAACACCCACAAATGACCCCATTTTAGAAATTAGACACCCCAAGCTATTTGCTGAGAGGCATGTTAAGTCCATGGAATATTTTATATTTTGCCACAAGTTGCGGGAAAATTACAAACTTTTATTTATTTTTTTCACAAAGTTGTCACTAAATGATATATTGCTCACACATGCTATGGGCATATGTGAAATGACAACCCAAAATAAATTCTGCTGCTTCTCCTGAGTACGGGGATACCACATATGTGGGACTTTTTGGGAGCCTAGCCGCGTACGGGGCCCCGAAAACCAAGGACCGCCTTCAGGCTTTCTAAGGGCGTAAATTTTTGACTTCACTCCTCACTACCTATTACAGTTTTGAAGGCCATAAAATGCCAAGATAGCACAAAACCCCCACAAATGACCCCATTTTAGAAAGTAGACAACCCAATCTATATGCTGAGAGGCATGTTGAGTCCATGGAATATTTTATATTTTGCCACAAGTTGCGGGAATATTACAAACTTTTTTTTTTTTTTTCACAAAGTTGTCACTAAATTATATATTGCTCACACATGCCATGGGCATATGTGAAATGACACCCCAAAATAAATTCTGCTACTTCTCCTGAGTACGGGGATACCACATGTGTGGGATTTTTTGGGAGCCTAGCCGCGTACGGGGCCCCGAAAACCAAGCACTGCCTTCAGGATTTCTAAGGGTGTAAATTTTTGATTTTACTCCTCACTACCTATCGCAGTTTTGAAGGCCATAAAATGCCAAGATGGCACAAACCCCCCCCCCAAATGACCCCATTTTGGAAAGTAGACACCCCTAAATTTAGGGGTACACTAGTGAGACTCACAGGTAAAAAAGCACCTAGGCTGTCAGCGACTGTATCAAAACGTGTGTTGTGTTTTGTAAGTGACAGTGATCGATCGATCGATACTGCACTTGGGTGGGCTGGGCTGGGCTTGGCGGAGGGGCTAAACGCAGGTGCTAGCAGGTATCTGGGCTGATCCCGCTAACAATGCGTTTTGGGAAACCTAAACTGCTGGCGACGCTAATATAGATCTGATCAGATACTATATTACTAAGGGAGGTTATGCTTTGTGCGTGGGTGTTAGCGGTACTGGCACTAACCTGACGCTGCCTGGGGCGACGCAGACCTTATCTGACCCTCAAACTTATATCACCCGCCGGGTGATCAGGGGGTTAAACCTTTATTAGGTAATAAATGGCGGGTGCCCTGAAACTATAAAAAAATAACTAACCAACCAGCGTCACCTGTAACAGTTATATGGTGATCACTGGTGAAAGGGTTAACTAGGGGGCAATCAGGGGGCTTTATGCGGTAGTATATGGGGGTCCCTGGCGCTATAAAAAGCTGCGACGAACCTAAATACCTACCTGCCTAACTAGCGTCACCTGTGACACTAATACAGCGATCAGAAAAACGATCGCTTATTAGGCTGGGTTCACACTGGAGCGATGCGGGAACGCCACGAATCCGCGGCGGGTTCCCGCATCACACTGCCCTATGCGAACTGCTGGGAGTGTCAGTGAAATGTTAATGACACCCCCAGATCAGTTCGCATATCGCAGTGCGATCTGCAAACTCGGACAGGAATCGGATCGCATGGTGTGAACACCCATGCGATCCGATTCTGCTGCGGAACAAAAAAGGGTCCCGTGCGAGTTTGCGGCGGGTGCAGCGGGTGCGATGCGAATTCAGCCATACTATCTGTATGGCTGAACTCGAATCGCACAGAGATCGGATGTGATTTGCACTGCAGTGTGGTGCGAATCACATCCGTTCTCATAAACCACTGCAATGTAAACCCAGCCTTAGTGACACTGGCGACGGGGGGTGATCACGGGGTTAAACCTTTATAGGGGGGGTTAGGGGGGTACCCTAGAACTAAAGGGGGCTAACCCTAACTGCCCTAACAGTTATTATAGTCACAAATGACACCAATGCAAAAAAAAAAAATGCAATTGGTGTCACTGTGACTGGGGGTGCAGGGGTGATTGGGGGGGTGATCGGGGGGTGAAGGGGGGGTGAGAGTGTGCCTGGCATGTTCTACTGTATTGTGTAGTGTTGGTGCAACTCACCGATCCTCTCTCCTCGGTGCCGGAACGAAAAATACCGACACGGAGGAGAGATTACATCACTTCCTCTGCCTGTGTTTACATTACAGGAGAGGAAGTGATGTCACGCTGCACTTCCATTCGTCAGGAGCGATCGTGAGGGGGTGGCCATGAACGAATGGCCGCCCCCTCATCCCGGATCGCTCCTGAACGGATTTCGACCGCTGCTGGCACCGGGGGGGGGGGCCCGATCGGGAAGGCAGGGACGTACATGTAAGCCCATATGCCTGCCTGTGCCATTCTGTCGACGTACATCGTCGTGCGGCAGTCGGCAACTGGTTAAAAAAGGTAATTTTCCCAACCCTCACTCAGTAGCAGAAGAAAACCTCTGATTGGTCAACAAAACACCCAGTCACGTTTCCATTCGCAACAGAATTTGGATCCGAAATTCGTAAACGAAATTTCGTATTTTGTACAAAATTCGGAAGCATAGCAATTCGTATTTCGGATCCTCCCGAATGTATGAATTTACGGAAATTCGTACGAATTTTTGTTTTGGACTAAACTAATCGCATATGTCTACAATACAATGAACATTGCTCTAAAGATATCACACTGCTATATGGTTATTCTGTCTATATGTAATCTCCTACACAGAGGGGTTGATTTACTAATCAAAAAATAAATAAAAAATTGTTCTGTAAAATTTGGTTTTCTTCAGAGCTTAGTGGATTTGGTGATACTTCACTTTGCAACGAATACCCACCCAAAAAAAATGAAAATAACAGCATTTTTTCTTGCACATAATTCGATAATAGAAGTTTCATCACATTCATTAAGCGCTGGGGAAAATTCCCTTTAAATAGTGCAACTTTCCTTGCAAAGGAAACAGCGTTTAGGGCTAAAAAGGAGGAGATATTACTGCAGGATGTGATGGAAGGGAATAGAATACTCACCTATGAGGAATTCACTCGGGAATGGGGACATAAATCACTAGACAAATGGAGATACATCCAAATACAACACTTTGCCCAAGCTTTACCACAACCACTGCGAGGAAGAAGCTAACTGAGACCCTTAGAGAAATTATTGAAGTCCCCCCTAAGCTTAGTTAGAAGAATATCAAAAATATATAAAATATTGGTGCGGGAGGCGGTACATGAATACCCTTCTTACTTAGAAAAGTGGGAAAGGGAGATAGGCCCCTTAAGAAATGATAAACATAGGAGCAAGATAATTAGACTGGCCTACTCAGTAGCTAGGGATACACAAACAACGGAAATGTCCTATAAGCTGCTCGCCAGGTTGTATGTGACCCCCCCCCCCCCCCCCAGAGCAGCCGTTCTCAACCTTTTCAACACAAAGGAACCCTTGAAATAGTTTTCCAGTGTCAGGAAACCCCTGCTAAAAATTAGAAATCTATAACTCATGATACATTAGTGTGATGGTCAGTGGGAAGAATGGTCCTTACACTTGTGGTCATTGGGAAGAATTACCCCCTTACAGATAGCTGAAAAGATCAATGGTGTGAGTGGGAACTTATCAGAGAGGTATAAATGGCACAATGCTGAAGGAACCCCTAGCAACCTCTGGAGGAACCCTGGTTGAGAATCACTGCCCCAGAGAGTGCATGGGTTTGGACGGGACAACCCCTCAACTTGCTGGACGGGTTGCCCCACACCGGGGACCTTTTCGCATCTCTGGTGAGAATGTGTTAAAATACGTATGTACTGGGATGGAATCATAGAAGCAATTTTTGATATAACAGGTGAACGGATCAATAAACAGCCATGGGTATGCTTGTTCCATGACACAGAGAAGGGGGTGTCCCAATATAGATTGACTTTAGCCCCATACTTATTGAATGCAGCCAAAGCCTTGATTCCATGCCTCTGGAAAAATCAAGAGGCTCCGACGATGAAAGAGTGGATAATGAGGGTGGAGTGGACAAGAACTATAGAAGAGTCTATACATAGGACAGAAGATACAAGGGAGATGTATATTAAAAGATATGGCGACAATGGCTCGATTTTAGGAAAACGGTGAGATATTTGGGTTTAATAGAAGGATAGAGTTGACGGAGAGGGAGATGGGAGGGGTTCGTTTTTTTGTGGTTTTTTTTGTTTCTCTTTTTGAGGGTGGGGGTGAGGGAAGAAATATTATATACATGCGCTGTAAAAAATGATTGTAAAAATTGTTATGCTTAGTAGAGAATATTTGTATAAGGACAAAAATGATAAAATAAAGAATATAAAAACAAATTAAAAAAATAAACAGTGTTTAGAACAACAACCCCACTGCTTCTAGTAGTAAGTGCGTGATGTGAATCCCTTCTGTGCTATGTTGTATGCATAAGTGTGAAAACCAGAGGCCACAGCCCCTTGATAAAAAAAAGTGTGTGGAAAATTTGACCGCCACTTGGCTGTTATTAGGGTGCTTCATTTATGACCAATGAGCCTGTGGTCACATGAACTTCCTTCCTGAGAACATTAAATACTCATTTACATCTTGTGTGATCAGATCTAAATAACTGTCCCACAGATAAAGGATTGCAGAATTGGTTGGAGTGATGTATAGGCTGTGGGTACCAAGTCAGATTGCTATCATTATTTGTAAGTATGGAGTATTTTTCCATTGTTTCCTGAGTTATCTTTGTCTTTAGTGTATGTATTATAGTGTAAAATCCAATCCAATTATTTGTATTTAGCGTACGTATCATAGTGTATGGTCCCTGCTAATGGCTCCTGAGTTCTTTGTGTTTTTAGTATAAGTATCATAGTGTAGATTTTGTACAAATGTTTGCTGGACTATTTTTGTATTTTGAATATGTATCATAATGTGGAGTCCCTGATGATATTTCATAAGTTATTTGTGTCTTTAGTTTTAGTACCATAGCATAGAGTCCGTACCAAGGTTCCCTGGTCTATCTTTGTCTTTAGTATATGTATCATAGTGCAGAGTCCCTGCCAATGGCTGAGAGGGGCGATCGGGAGCTGGTCGGCTGCTGGTTTTCCAGCATGCTGGTCTGACAGAAGCTGGCCAAATGGATTTGGCTTCTATCAGACCGGTTTCCATACAAACGGGCCGAATGTCGGCTGATTTTTATTGAACTGGCCAATGTCGCCCAACATTTGACCCATGTGTTCTAAACATAAGGTTATCTTTGTCTTTAGTATATGTATCATAATGTAGAGTCCCAACCAATGTCTCCCGAGTTCCTTGTGTCTTTAGTATATGTATCAATGTGTAGAGTCCCTACCAATGTCTCCCGAGTTCCTTGTGTCGTTAGTATATGTATCGATGTGTAGAGTCCCTACCAATGCCCCCCCGAGTTCCTTGTGTCTTTAGTATATGTGTCCCCTGGGTTATCTTTGTCTTTACTATAAGTATCATAGTGCAGAGTCCCTACCAATGGCTTCTGAGTTCTTTGTGTTTTTAGTATAAGTATCATAGTGTAGAGTCCCAACCAATGTCTCCTGAGTTCCTTGTGTCTTTAGTATATATATCGAAGTGTAGAGTCCCTCCCTACCAATGTCCCCTGGGTTATCTTTGTCTTTACTATAAGTATCATAGTGCACAGTCCCTGCCAATGGCTTCTGAGTTGTTTGTGTTTTTAGTATATTTATCATAGTGTAGAGTTCCAACCAATGTCTCCTGAGTTCCTTGTGTCTTTAGTATATATATCGAAGTGTAGAGTCCCTCCCTACCAATGTCCCCTGGGTTATCTTTGTCTTTACTATAAGTATCATAGTGCAGAGTCCCTGTCAATGGCTTCTGAGTTCTTTGTGTTTTTACTATAAGTATCATAGTGTAGAGTTTGTGCCAATGTACCTCTATTGTATCTCACCACCTCCAGCTACCATTGCCACCGTTCTGACACATTTCAAATGTAGTGAAGTAGTGTAGTGTAGATATAAGCATAATATCCTGTGGAATATTAGCGATTTTTTTTTGTTGACTATTTTTAGATTTTTTTCATATGGTTGAAGGATTTACAAAATTGCAGATTTCACCATTTACAAACATTTTCTGAAGTGAAAACTTTCAGTTTAGCTCTTTGAGCCACTTAACTGAAATTGCTTGAAAAAAAATCTCTTTTTTTTTAAATTATAAGGTGTGAGTAATTTATATATATATATATATATATATATATATATATATATATATATATATATATATATATATATATATAAATATATATATATATATTATTTTTTTACATTCTTTTTTAGTAGTAGTAATTTAGTTAGTTTCCTTTAGTGGAATTTTGTTTCCATTTCTTAATGGGTGTGATTGTTAATTGCTTAAAGCGCTGTTAAAAACGTTATTTTATTATTTTACTTTTTTCTTTGTTTTCTGTATAAAAAGAATTTAACAAAGCAAATGAAGGGAATTTTTGTTAGCACAAAAACTGAACCATGATAGTTGGAAGGAGCTTCCGTACCCCACAGGAGTCATTTAAAAGCTCATTGTAATTCTAAAAGCATGAAAAAGCATCTAAATTTTGCTTTTCCCATTAACTCAAAAACATTTATAAGAAATTTGCAAATTGTTCCAAATTTTTAACTGTAATTTTCCCTCATTCCTTCTGCTGAAAGATATTTTAAACATACACCTACAATGGCAATTGTATAGATAACTTCCAAACAATGCTCCTTCTGTCCATTATAAATTCTGAACTTTTGGGGTTTTTAATGCCTTCAGTTAGTTTTCAGAAGCCTTAGATGAGGTAAATAACATAAGCAGTTTTATTCTCCTGTGTGGCCAGAGTATTAATAGAGGTAAGCGTAATATTGTGTGGGAGGTTAGGATTTTTTTTTACTGTGTTTTATTTTAGATTTTGCACACTAATGTGTCAAGGACTTTGCAAAATTGTAAAACTTTCAATTTTGCTCCTTGAGTTGCTTAAGGTAAATTGCCTAAAAAAATGTTTTTCTTTCATTTACATTTTTTTCTTTAATTATAAGGTATATGTATTTATGTATTTGTTTATTTTTGATTTATTTATATTGGGTGTCATATTTTTGGTAGTTTAATTTGTTTCATTTATTTCATTTAGAGTTCCTGGAATTTACAACTGTATTTCCTTTTTTATTGTGTGTGATTGTTATTTGTGTGAGGCCACTTAACTTTTTTAATTGAACTTTTTTTTTCTCTCTTTTCCTTTCTATGGGAAAAGTAATATAATGAAGCTAATGAGGAGATATTTTCTCGCGCAAAACAGGACCAGGATAGTTGACAGGAGCAAACAATGATTCTTCCGCCCATTAAAAATGTTTTTTTTTTGTTGTTTTTCATTCTTTCAATTAATTTCAGAGGTTGTAATTGGAGAAAATAAATTATGCAGTTTTAATCGTATGCCATCCTATTCCATAGCTTTTTAAAGATTTGTTATCTATTAATTCATTTAAGTAAATTGGAAGTAAATTGCTTGGTAGCATAATATTAAAGTCAGTAGTAGTTGTGTCTATATCTATGTGGTCCTGCTATTTGAACAGTGGTAGGGCAGTTGTACAGTGGTGGGGCAGATGTGCAGGGTAGAACAGTGGCGGGGCAGATGTGCAGGGTAGAACAGTGGTGGGGCAGATGTGCAGGGGGTTACAGTGGTGGGGCAGATGTGCAGGGTAGTACAGTGGTGGGGCAGATGTGCAGGGTGGTACAGTGGTGGGGCAGATGTGCAGGGTGGTACAGTGGTGGGGCAGATGCGCAGGGTAGTACAGTGGTAGGGCAGGTGTACAGTGGTGGGGCAGATGTGCAGAGGGTTACAGTGGTGGGGAAGATGTGCAGGGTGGTACAGTGGTGGGGCAGATGTGCAGGGTAGTACAGTGGTAGGGCAGGTGTATAGTGGTGGGGCAGATGTGCAGGGGGTTACAGTGGTGGGGCAGATGTGCAGGGGGTTACAGTGGTGGGGCAGATGTGCAGGGTGGTACAGTGTTGGGGCAGATGTGCAGGGGGTTACAGTGGTGGGGCAGATGTGCAGGGGGTTACAGTGGTGGGGCAGATGTGCAGGGTAGTACAATAGTGGGGCAGATTAGCAGGGGGTTACAGTGGTGGAACAGATGTGCAGGGTAGTACAGTGGTGGGGCAAATGTGCAGGGGACGGTGGTGGGGCAGATTTGTAGGGAGGACAGTGATCTGAGATGTGGAGTTGCAGGAATTGGGGTTGATCTGAGAGAGTGAGAGTACAGGATGTTAATTTCTCACTAATAAAGTAGTTTACAGCATTTACTTTATAAAAAATCCCTAACAATTTCTGTGTTCTTTTGCAGATCTAACAATAGGAAAATCAGGTAAGCTTTTGTCTTTCATGCCTTCTTCAGTGAAATTTCTCGGTAAAAGGAAGGGGACAGAAAGAGGGCCTGCCTTAGCCACGCCCCCTTCCTCCCCCACGTGCTGATGTCACTTTCGGGTAATTGCTAATTTAAATAAACTTGTAGTGTGTGTCAATGCTGTCCCCAGACTGGCACTCATTGTTGTTTTCATCATTGCTGCAGAGATCCCTTCTTAGGAGCTACCTTTGAGTGCTGCTTATGTTGCTTTGTCTTTGTGGACTTCAGTAACTCTACCTCATGTGCCATCTATGTACTATTATATTTACCTTATTCATTGGCAAACTCTCCACACTGTTAACAGTGTCCTCATTCTGGAAATGTCTCTAAGGTTAAAAAAAAAAAAAAATCTGCAGACTCTTCCACCATTGACCCAGGCCATCTCTCGCAATGGTCCCATTTGGTATAATCTTCAACTGGAGTATTTTAATGGTTCCATATGGTCCAAAGTGGGTTGAGTCGGAGCTGAAATATGTTCAACAATTATATTCACAATGTACCTTCAAGTCCTTCTCTTTACTGGACCAGGATTTCAAAATCACTAACACCTGGCATTTTAAGTATCTCCAACTTAGACATTTGGCTAGAGCCTATGTGATGTAGTCTTTCAGAGACTATTTTACCCCAGCTGAATCATACACAACTGATCTCCAGATTCTACAGTAATCTGTTGCAGGATAAGCCCAAACTGCCCCAAATACAAGAACATTGGAATGCAGATGTCCCAGACTGGAGTGAACAAGTTGGGAAATAATTTTTTAACTACTTTTTTAAGCATGGTTGGATAAACTCATTCCACTGCATCATTTCCACAGGGCACACTTCACTCCTGTCCACCTATAAAAATGGGCAAACGGCACACCCCATCTGTCACAAATGCCAGGTGTCAGGTGGGGACTTTTTACATATGGTCTGAGATGTCTCAAAGTCAAACCAGGTCAGGTGACACTAAAATTATTTTCCACATGGGCACTCTTGCCTTCAATGTTTGCCAATCGTACTGTCGATATCTGTTCACATTATTTAATTTTCTCCAATAAAGCTTTTGGAGGAAAAAATAATTATTTCTCATAACTTTTCTATCCACTATATCGGCAATAAGTGATTTTTTTTGGTATCTTGGGGGATATGGACTTGGGCATTTCCAAGAAAATGTTTACTACTTTTTTTATGCTGAAAAAATAATATTTAATAATATATGAGGCTAGGGGTTGCCCCACTAAATTCGAAAAAATGTGGGGGTGACTTCTTGTACTGTATACTCATGAATCAAAATTCTTGGTAAAGTCCTTTCCTATGTTGATATGACCTCAATCCTCATGTCTACAGTCACTTCACATACAGTACCACAATCCATAATGAAAAAAAAAAAGCGTTACACTGTATTGATTTAAATCCATTAAGTTTGTTCATTAATAAACATTACAATATGTACAAGCTTTTTAATTGTGCAACATTACTAATTTTTGTTTTTTCTTTAATTAATGTACTTGAAAACCAATGGTAACCAAGCAAAAATCCGCCCTTCTTGAGTTCCCACCATTGCGCTTACGAATTAAATTAAAATTATAGTGAAGCTGCCACTTTTAATAAAAACGTGAATGTGATATATAAATTTTAACACCCTCAAGGAATATATTGTAACAAAATCAATATAAGCAGCGCTTAAATAACACTACTACAGTGATATCATGAAAGCCTGTTGACATAGACCTCCTGAACAATATATCACATACATCACCCTTGTGACAGTGTGAAAAAATTATATACTAAATATATAAAAAATATACTTAAAAATAAAGTCCATGAATTTGATGAAATAATTGACTGTATGTGAAATTTCTTTAAATCTTCCACCATACCCGAGTGTCAGTGATTCCTCGCTGACACTCACCAACTGCATATGTTTCATGTCTGTTTGCCGAGCACAAGAGTGCGAGGCATGTGCAGTTGGTGAGTTTTCAATCTGACGGGAGAGGAATCACTGACACTTGGGTGTGGTGGAAGATTTAAAGAAATTTCACATACAATCAATTATTTCATCAAATTCATGGACTTTTATTTTTATTTAGTATATAATTTTTTCACACTGTCACAAGGGTGGTGATGTATGTGATATATTGTTCAGGAGGTCTGAATTAATTCATCAAATTATCAATTATTTATTGTCTATTAAATTGATTATTATTATTGATCATTCAATTATTATTTATTAAATTGTTATTATTATTGATTATATATTATTTATTGATTATTAAAGGTCAATTATTTCATCAAATTCATGGACTTTTATTTTTATTTAGTATATAATTTTTTCACACTGTGACAAGGTTGATGTATGTGATATATTGTTCAGGAGGTCTGAATTAGTTCAACAAATTATCAATTACTTATTGATTATTAAATTGATTATTATTATTGATTATTACATTATTATTTATTACATTATTATTGATTATTAAATTGATTATATATTATTTATTGATTATTAAAGGTCAATTATTTCATCAAATTCATGGACTTTTATTTTTATTTAGTATATCATTTTTTCACACTGTCACAAGGGTGATATATGTGATATATTGTTCAGGAGGTCTGAATTAGTTCATCAAATTATCAATTATTTATTGATTTTTTAATTGATTATTATTATTGAATATTAAATTATTATTATCATTGATTATTAAATTGATTATATATTATTTATTGATTATTAAAGGTAAATTATTTCATCAAATTCATGGACTTTTATTTTTATTTAGTATATCATTTTTTCACACTGTCACAAGGGTGATGTATGTGATATATTGTTCAGGAGGTCAGTGTCAACAGGCTTTCATGATATCACTGTAGTAGTGTTATTTAACCGCCGCTTATATTGATTTGTTACACTATATTCCTCGAGGGTGTTAAAATTATTATATCATTTTAATGTTAGGAAAGCAAAAAAAACACCCACATGCTTCTGTAATGGAATACCACTGCATGTTTCAGCCTAATTAATTCAGTTTTTTTTTATATGTTGATGTTGGATAAAATGTACCTGTGTATCCTGATTTACTCAACAAAGTACAGGCATACTCAAATTTTAAGTACACAATGGGGCTTATTTACTAAAGCTGGAAAGTGCAAAATCAGGCTCACATCTACATAGAAACCAATGAGCTTCCAGGTTTTATTACCAAAGCCTAATTGAACAAGCTGGGGTTAGAAGCTCATTGGTTTCTATGCAGAAGTGAGCCCGATTTTTCACTTTCCAGCTTTAGTAAATAAACTTTGTTGGGTACATAAAAGTGGGGTATGCCTGTACATTTTAAAAAAAGTCCCCTAGAAAGTAAACTTAAAATCTGCAAGGAACTCAAGTCTGTATTCTCTAGGTGATATACTGTATAACTGAAGACCCAGCCAGGAGAGAAATTTCCATTTTGGTTAAAACCATTTAGTCATTAACCATTTAACCATGTACTTTTGCTAAAAGGTTATGCTTTTGCTCGTTCTGAAATGGAGACACATTTGATATTATACAACGTAGTGTATCTTGGTGACCCCATTGGTTTTAGTGAGAAGAGATTCATAACTTTGTATTGTTTTATGATGTGGTGCGTTGTAGGCTCTTCAGGGAGGCCTGTGTTGACCTTCACCCCAAACTGGAACAAGATCCTCACAGAAGACAGTATAAAAATGAGCTGCAATGGTGATAGAGAGAGAGGAGACCTGACCTACCTATGGTACAAGAACAATGAAAGAATACATGGAGATAAAGAATATATCATTCACAATGCCCAGATATCAGACAGTGGGGATTACCAGTGTCAGGTCCCTGATGGTGATAGAAGTGAATGCTTAACACTGAATGTTACTGATGGTGAGTCAATGGGAGTCAATGGGAATGTGACACATTTAAAGAAACCCTCCAGTAAAAAGAAAAAATGTTTTTTCGAGTTGCTAATGGCAGATCTGAGTACCTATCTAAACATAGCATGGTGATACTGATGGAGTTATTGCAAACAAATTTTCAAAGACTTTTTTTTTCTAGTGATATCAGGAATAATATTATTATGCTTTTTTATTTATTTTTCTATTTGGGCAACTTACCACAACACCATTATCCTGTAGTTTTTAAGATCAAAGATACAACTATGTTGTCATCCCTTGTCAATTTTTACATTGTATTTTTTTTAAATATAGCTGCCTACTCCCAAACTGTCATTTGAAGTAAAACACACAGCCAAGTATTATTCTCCACAATTTTTTTTTATTGTGCATTAAAAAAAAAAAAAAAAAAAAAATTAGACATGCTATCTGCCAATAGATCTTAACCAAAAAGTGCATTCTATGCATCCAAAAATATAGAAAATATACCAAATCAAATCATTATTCAACCAAAAAAATTATGTCAAAGCAATAACTCCAAGGCCAATAATAAATAACACGTTATCTCCTCCGATTTCGCAACATACATGTCTGGTTGACTAACGGCCGTTTAGAAAAAAAACTGAAAAGCCTGAAATGAAAAGTGCAAAATGAAAAGTGCGAAATGAAAAGCGCAAATCAACACTCACCAAACTTCTACTAACAGGAAATTAGCAGAAGAAGCCCAAAGGGTGGCGCTAAAGAGCTGAATAACAACGTAGTACGTCACTACATTCATAATTGAGTGGCCGTGTTTATGCAAGACAAGTTCCGGCCAACGCCCTTTGGACAAAATTCCACAGATTTGTTGGCGAACAATTCGATCATGTGTACGAGGCTTTAGGCGCCAGGAAAGTGGTGGCTCGTGGAATGGATACATGCCATACCTCCTACCCTTGCAGCCTGGATCAATAAAGTAAACAACACCTTACCATATAAAAAGGTTATCTATATTAATCAGGGTTCTCCCTGGGCAAATATAATAAAATCAGGAATAGATGGTTACAGTCTACTTTGACCTGTACCTCATAGCACTGAGTGTGGTTCTTATGCCCTTGTTGGCATACCTTTCATCTTGGGCTGCTTTCGCTGTGAATCTGGCAGTAGTTCTTGAGTATTGTTAGAGATATGCCCTAGTTGATGACCTATGATGTCGAAACGCGTCAGTCCCTGCTTATCTTATGCCTTCCACATTGCTTTTATACGATTTTTGTAACCACATCTTTTTATCCTCTCTGCATCTGTTATTTGAAATATGATCTTAAATAAACAATATTTGATTGACCTGCACCATTGGAAGCCACTCTCTTTTTATATTTTTCCACATACTCATCTCTTGTTGAGGAATTCTACTCCCACGGCTATCCATTGGATTGACCTGCCACTTGGTCCACTGATGCTGTCCGGTCGCATGCTTCGGAGACCGTCTTGTTCCATCTGAATGTTGGCTTACTGAAAAATATGTCCATGTACAGTATAGTGTGCACACAATCAGGGCTCCTTTCGCATGAATTACTGCATCAATGTGGCGTGGCATGGAGGCGATCAACCTGTGGCACTGCTGAGGTGTTATGGACCCAGGTTGCTTTGATTGCGGCCTTCAGCTCTTCTGCATTGTTGGGTCTGGTGTCTCTCATCTTCCTCTTGACAATACCCCACAGATTCTCTATGGGGTTTAGGTCAGGCGAGTTTGCTGGCCAATCAAGCACGTTAATACCATGATCATTAAACTAGGTATTGGTACTTTTGGCAATGTGGGCTGGTGCCAAGTCCTGCTGGAAAATGAAATCAGCTTCTTCATAAACTGATCAGCAGAGGGAAGCGTGAAGTGCTCTATAATTTCCTGGTAGAGGGGCTGCGCTGACTTTGGACTTGATAAAACACAGTGGGCCAACACCAGCAGATGACACGACTCCCCAAATCATCAATGACTGTGGAAATTTCACACTGGACCTCATGCAACTTGGATTTTGTGTCTCTCCACTCTTCTCCCATACTCTGGGTCCTTGATTTCCAAATGAAATGCAAAATTTACTTTTATCCAAAAATGGGACTTTGGACCACTGAGCAACAGTCCAGTCCTTTTTCTAAATTGCTCAGGTAAGACTCTTCAGATGTTGTCTATGGTTCAGGAGTGGCTTGGCACAAGGAATGGGTCAGTTGTAGTCCATGTCTTGGATATGTCTGTGTGTTGTGACTATTGAAGCACTGACACCAGCCGTAGTCCACTCCTTGTGAATCTCCACCAAATTCTTCAATGGACTTTACTTCACAATCCTCTCAAGGCTGTGGTTATGCCTGTTGCTTGTGAACCTTTTTCTACCACACGTTTTTCTTCCACTCGCTCTTTACATTAATATGCTTGCATACAGCAATGTGTGAACAGCCAGATTAGCAATGACCTTTTGCGACTTACCCTCCTTGTGAAAGGTGTTAATGACGTTGTTTGGACAACTGTCAAGTCACCAACTTCCTCATGATTGTATAACCTACTGAACCAGACTGAGAGACCATTTAAAGACTCATTAAACGTTTACACGTGTTTTTGAGTTAATTAGCTGATTAGTGAGTCTACAATATTGAACTGGAAATGGAGTGAGTACAAAGAAGGGCAACTAAGCTAATAAAGGCTCTGGAGGATATTAGTTATGAGGAAAGGTTGCGAGCACTGAACTTATTCTCTCTGGAGAAGAGACGCTTGAGAGGAGATATGATTTCAATTTATAAATACCGCACTGGTGACCCCACAATAGGTATTAACCTTTTTCATGGAAGGGAGTTTAACAAGACACGTGGCCATCAAAGAGGTTCAACCTTAAACTACGTAGAGGGTTCTTTACTGTAAGAGCGGCAAGGATATGGAATTCCCTTCCACAGGTGGTGGTCTAAGCGGGGAGTGTTGATAGTTTCAAAAAACTATTAGATAAACACCTGAATGACCGCAACATACAGGGATATACAATGTAATGCTGACATATAATCACACACATAGGTTGGACTTGATGGACTTGGGTCTTTTTTCAACCTCCCCTACTATGTATCTATGTAACGTTATGAGAATATTCAAATTTTCTGAGATAATAAATTTTGGGTTTCTACTAGCTATAAGCCATAATCATCAAAATTAAAAGAAAGAAATTCTTAAAATATATCACTCTGTGTGTAGTGAATCTTTATAATATACGAGTTTCACTTTTTAAATTGAGTTACTGAAATAAATTAACTTTTTGACTATACACATTTTTTGAGCTGCACCTGTATATCCATACAGTAACCCCACATTAATTATAATTTGTTAAGCACATTTGTATTGCTCTGCATTTCAGGTCCATTGGTTCTGCAGACTCCGGTCTATGCGTATGAAGGTGACACGGTGTCTCTCCGATGTTACAGTCGCTCTAGACATCGTACACGACAGACAACATTTTACAAGAACCAGCAAATCCTACAGACATCAATGAATGACTCTATCTCCTTGGATAATAATCTCACAGATGGGAACGCCATTTACAGATGTACAAAAGAAATGTTCAATCATAATGATCATATTTTCAGCGATGAGATCCATGTTTCTTACACAGGTACGTTTCAGCAAATGAACATGACTTGTTGCAGTTGGAAAAGTGCAAATCAGAACTTAAATTTGAACCACTTCAGATATCTACGAAAACTGCCTAACATACCACACAAAGCTTTCCATACAATTTTAGCTAACTCGCAGATTGTCACCCTCTTAACTCGCTAAGAAAACCAATAATGAATGAATCCATTATTTCAATCAGCGCCAGAATTGTAACTAAAAATAAGAGCGTGCGTAGCAGTAATAGCAAAATTGCCAAACCAGCTGCGAAACAAAACCTATACTTGTAATTAGAGATGTGCGCGGCGGAAAACATTGTTATGTTTTGTTTTCGGGGCTCATTTGGTAAGTTAATAATTTTGCTTCGTCATATACGTTTTGTTAGAGCAATTAATTTACAGAATTCCTTTCATATATTCGGATTTGTTTAGTGTATTCATTGTTCCAAAACAATTTGGATTTTTGGAAGTTGTTTTGGAAGATTCAGATTTATTTATGTAATGATTTCGAGATTCTGATGTATCCACCTTCATCCACAGTAAGTAGAAATCATCATATTTCACTTTTATACCTTACTGTAACTATTTACTGCAATATGTTTCTATTTCATATTGTATTGTTTAGTGTTTTTTTTTTATAATTCATTCACTGGAATAAAAGCACATTTTTTATTCACTAGTATAAAAATTCACTAGAATAAAAACAAATAGATCCGAATCAAGTCAGGTCATTTGTTATTTATTTTATTTACATTAGTTTGGATGCTTCAAGCATTAACACAAGGCCAAATTTATTGCATCCTGTCATCCAAATGAAACATAATAATATAATATTAATTGGCTGTTTTTCTTATAACTTATTTTGGATTTGTTGAAATGTGTTACTATTGTAATTGGGAGATTTGGATACATGCCGATCTCCAAATATGAAAATTTTGTCCAAATTTTGATTAATAACGGAATGAATTGTGTATGTCTACTTTTAATCACACCGGTAGAAATACCATCAAAGGTCCAGCTCACTTCTAGTCTATTTATATTGTTTTCAATCTCAAGTCCTGATGGAGGGGTTGGATTTTGGACCCCCAAAACACACATAGTACTCTTTTGATTGTCCTCCTGACCTTGGAAGGTCGCATCTGGACCTTTTAGCAGTGGTGTGGCATTTTAATTTATATTTTTGGTACATTACACTACAAACCAACCAGACTATGAGTTGACCTTCGAATTGTAGAAGCTGCCTCCTGGGAACTAGATCACTTACATCAGTACATTAACCACTTGCTTACCACTTGCTTACTGGGCACTTAAACCCCCCTCAGTCCCAGACCAATTTTCAGCTTTCAGCGCTGATGCACTTTGAATGACAATTGCGCGGGCATACAACACTGTACCCAAAATAAATTTTTAGCATTCTTTTCCCACAAATAGAGCTTTCTTTTGGTGGTACTTAATCACAGCTGGGAGTTTTATTTTTTGCTAAACAAACAAAGAAAGATGCAAAAAAAAAAAAAATCATGTTTAATAGTTTGTTATAAAATTTTGCAAACAGGTCATTTTTCTCCTTCATTGAAGTGCGCTGATGAGGCGGCACTGATAGGCTGCACTGGTGGGCACTAATAGGCTGCATTGGTGGGCACTGATAGGCTGCATTGGTGGGCACTGATAGGCTGCACTGGTGGGCACTGATAGGCATAGTTAAGGCGGCACTAATAGGCACAGATAAGGCGGCACCGATGGGCACAGATAAGGCGGCACTGATGGGCAAAGATGGGCACAGATAAGATGGCACGGATGGGTGGCACAGATGGATGGCACGGATGGGTGGCACTAAGGGGCACTGATAGGTACCACTGATAGATGGGACTGATGGGCACTGATAGGTGGCACTGATAGGTGGCTCTGATAGGTGGCACTGCTGGGCACTGATGGGCGGCACTGATGGGCGGCACTGCTGGGCACTGGTAGATGACACTGATGGGCAGGGATATGTGGCACTGGGGTGCAGCACCTTTGTTGAGGCAGATTGTGGGCACTGCTGAGTGGCACTGTGGGCACTGCTGGGTGGCACTGCTGGGTGGCACTGTGGGCACTGCTGGGTGGCACTGACGGGGGGCACTTATTTTTTTATTATGCTTAGTGATGAGGGGGCAGGTGGGCACTGGCAGGGGGCAGGTGGGCTGATCTCCCGATCACGGCCGCCGGTGATCGGCTCTTTCTTTTCTCCTCGCGCTGTCAGCGCGAGGAGGAATAATAGCCGATTACAGGCTCCGTTATATCACATGATCAGCTGTCATTGGCTGACAGCTGATCACGTGATAAGGGGTCGGGATCGACCCCTTGCTCGGATCGGTGATCAGGCGAGTCTCATAGACTCGCCGATCACAGAGCGCGCCGGGCGCACCCCTCAGGGGACACACGGGCCGCTCGTGCACGGGACTACATCAAAAGACGTAGTCCTGGCAAAGGAGATCCGCGCTGTAGCCATCATTCGGCTATAGCGCGAGTCTCAAGTGGTTAAGATAATAACAATACCAACAAGATAACCCTAGGGGTCTAACATTATTTTTCCACTTTCCTTAAAGTGGTTGTAAACCCTTACAACACACTTTGACCTACAGGTAAGCCTAGATTAAGGCTTACCTGTAGGTCCAAGGAATATCTCCTAAACCTACATGGTTTAGGAGATATTTGCCGATGCATAGTAGTCCATTATGCTTTACCTTTGCAGGGAATGAAAGAGGAAGTAAACCCATCAGGGTTTACTTCATCTTTAACTCCTGTTACTTTGGAGAATATTAGTAAAATAATATTAGTAAAATATATTTACAAAAATAAATAAATATTAGTAAAATATATTTAGAAAAATATTTTGACCAATCACAGCTAGGACATATATATATGAAAATAAATGCTGCTACACTATATATATATTAGATATTTCCACACTTTTTTATTTGATGAAAATGTTTGAGATTATATGGAAAGATACTTCACCTTCTACCCCACCACTGCCGCTCACAATGGGGTTGTCTCCTTCTTCAAATTGTGTCTTGTCTTGTAGAGGATGCGGGGAGAGTTCTGTTGACCTTCACACCAAACTGGAACAAGTTTCTCACAGGAGACAATATAACAATGACCTGCCATGGAGGAAGTGATGTGACCTATCAGTGGTTACAGAATGGCACTGTGGTTGCAGAAGAAAAGAACTATATAATCACATCTGCCCAGGTTGGACACAGCGGGATCTACCAGTGCCGGACCAATCTCAGTAATAGTGCTTCATTCAGACTGGATGTTGTTGAAGGTGAGTTGGTCTTTAATTTAAAGAACTGTATTTTAACTCCTCCTTTTTTGTACTCCAATGTTCTACAGACTGGGTCAATACCTGTAAGGTGAAAAAAGGGGAGAGGGGGAGGGAGAGTGGAACTGTCTTGGCATAGTATACTTGAAGGTACGGATGAAAAAAATGTCAGAAAGGTAGGTATTGCACTCACATACACAAAGATGAACCCAGAATGTCAATGATGTCAGCTGGCAGTGGCTTCTGGAATTAATGAAAAAAAAACCTAACAGCTCCAGAGGAGCTGCTGTACTAACCATACAATGGTAGTACATCGATCTTCCCTGCTGTGCCATTGTGTTCTGACAGGGGGATTGCCCCTCCGCCACAACACTCCAGTCAATGCACTCAGCCATTAGCTGAGAACGCTGATCGGAAGCCGATTGGCAGACCTTTTTCACTCATGCCCCATCGACAAAAGCTGGCTGGCACACAGGCCGAATTTAATAGAAACCGATACCACCCAACATTCGGCCCATGTGTACTAGGCTTAAAATGATTGTAAACCTTCAGTTTTTTTTTTCTTTAAATAACAAACATATCATACTTACCTCCACTGTGCAGTTCGTTTTGCACACTGTGACACCGATCATCATCTTCTGGGGTCCCCCGGCAGCACTTTTGCGGCTCCTCTTAGCATCAGTAAATCCCCTGGGAGAAGCGCTCTCCCCGGGGTTTACCTTGCAGGTGTGCTCCCCTCTCCAGCATTTGCGTTTATAGACACAAAACGCTGGACTCGGCCCCGCCCCCCGGGGCCTGCATCATTGGATCAATGGCTGCGCTGCTGTCAATCTATCCAATCAAGAGCTGAGAACCCCGGGCAGAGAGGAAGAGCGTGTCTCCACCAAGCGAGTGAAGAGCTCAGGTGAGTAAAATGGGGGGGGGGTTGGGGGCCCAGTCAGTGATGGTTGTATGTCACTGCATTCTAGACGATTGGACTTTGGTGTGATCGTGTTTAGGCAAGACCGCTTCAGCGGAACTCCATTGGAAAAACCGTCAGAGTTTATTCTGATGGAAAAAACGGTCGTGTGTGCGCGGCATTAGTGAGAATGGTGGTGTGAAGAGTAGAATATTAATGTACTCACATTTAGAAATGGCATTGCACATAAAATTTAGCAGACAATGACCTCTTATCCATCCATGATGTTGCTGGTAAGTAGAGGGAGGTTCCTGATGGAGATCCTTGTCAGCCAGTAGGGTACACCCACAATTAAAAAAATTGTAGGCAAAGAGAGAGCTTTTGCCACTGAGGGTAGTATTTATTATAATACAAAGGTAAAAACAGTGTTGCAATCACATTAGTAATACACAGATAAACATTATTCACAAATACCAGCAAATGGCGCCATTTAATGGAGTCCAATGGAAGGCACATGGATGATACATCTCCAATGACCATAGGTGTATGGGTCTGTCAGGACGTGGAGAAAGATGACCATAGGCTGAAGACCAGGAAAAGCCAGCACTAATACTATGCAGTCAGGTGGGAGACAGCAGTGGACAGCAAGGAAGTGTGATGGGTCAATACCTGTTCATCACCTGACATAAATAATCAGGTCCACAGCTCTTTGGAGTACAAAGTGCAGGAGTTCAGGTTAGAAATGAGTTGACGCCAAAGCTCATCTCTTTAGCATTAAGTAAAGCCCCAGTTAAGCAACAGAAGTTTCAAGGTTTTCCACTTGATGTGCTTCATTTAACTCACCTGACTATGGGAATATGAACACTTATTGAATGCTATCGGTTGCTGGACTCACCTTATTCTGCTGTTTGTAGTGCCACACTAAATTAGCCTGTTCATCTTACAGTAGACCTATGGTTCTCAATTAAAATATGCTGCAACACCTATCTATAGCAGAGGTCTCCAAACTTTCTAAACAAGGGGCCAGTTTACAGTACTTCAGACTTTAGGAGGGCCAGGGAGAAAACAATGCTACATCTTTAGTAGGAGAAAGAAGACCCCATCTTCGGTGTCAGTGGAAGGAATAGTGTCCCATCATTGGTATCAGTTGAAGGAAAAGTGTCTCATCATTGGTGTCAGTGGGAGGAATAGTGTCCCATCATTGGTGTCAGTGGGAGGAATAGTGTCTCATCATTGGTGTCAGTTGTAGGAATAGTGCCCCATCATTGGTATCAGTGGGAGGAATAGTGCCACATTGAAGTAACTGATCAATTCAGTCTAGTACTGTTATTATCAGTTATGTATTCCTTTGTCTAGTCCCTATAGTTCAGCTAAGCCTCAAATACGCCAAGCACATGTTATTGTTAATATCACAATACTACCACCCTTGGCTATGAAATCAATACACGGTCTAAGATCAATCAAATCTCATTTAATTTCCCAAGGAAATAATACAGCGTGCATAAGGTATCAATAGAAGTTACAATAATACATAGCATACAATCAAAGTACAATATAAGCCATACTTATCCGACCTTCGCAGCTACGCCTCATGATGGAAGTGAGAGAAGGCCGAACTCACGGTTGCAACCCTTTTTGTTAAACATACCTCAGCCATACCACACCCCATAGCCCATCCTACTTTTTCCCGTAGACCAATCAGCGTCTCTGGGGCGTTTCTGCCCCCAGGCTAATTACCTCGTACAGTCCTGCCATACTTGGCCTCTGGGGGGCAGTGTCTGCCCATGAATTGCAACTGCTCCGACTGGATTGCCATCTTGTGGCTCGATCTCGGCTGAACAAACAGCTGTGTAGATGTATAATACTAATTCCTGTCTGATTCCAACATATACCTCTTTGCGCCTAAAAGGCGCATACCACCCTTCTTCAGACACGGCTCCTTTTGAACAGTCCATAACTGTCTTAACGTGTGTGGTTCCCCAACATGTGCTTCCGAACCAGTACCTGTGGCACAGTCCTTAGCTTGTGTAATGCATGGTTGTTTCCAACGAGCGCTCCAGAGACATCTCTTATGGAACAGTACACAAGTGTCTTACCACGCTGTGTTTTCAACGTGTGCAGAAACAGGTCCTATGGAGCAGTCCATAATTGTTTTACCATGTGATGTTTCCCACCACGTGCCGCTTTGCCACTGAGTGACACATCTCCACCATTCTTCAGCGACAGCTTCCATGTCACCATTCTGCATCTTGGGTATCTTCAGGACGGCAGTACAGGCAAGGGGTGCCCATTCATTCACCATTCACCAGCATCCATTCAGAGCAACATATCCCCCAGCTTTCAGACCCAGAGTCTTGAGGAGGGCCTTTCTTGCCCATATTACTAGCCTACAGTACCCATAGGTCATACTCTACCACAAACATAAATCAACTTATTACCATAATATATACCTATATATGTATTACGCACCCCGCTCCCAACCTCCTATAACCTTTTACTGTAAATACGGGTCGGAATTAGGCAGGCTTGCTCGCAGCGGCGTTGCAGGGCTCTGACTTGGCAGCAACGTCTCCAATTTGTACACAGAGAGCTCACCGTCAAATCGTCCCTCAACTTGCATAGACAACTGGGAGACCCTTCTAGATAAATATCGCTTAACTACACATATAAGTTTACAACAATTACCAAACCCACACAATTCCACCCCTGTGCCTGGATTTCAGAGATCATGCCCATGTGTACCATGCACCTCTACCTACGGTTAGGTTCAAGGAACCCTCTAGTTCCATGACTAACTCTACACTGGTATTCTTTAGGACAAAGAAACAAACTCGCCTATGTCCTAAATAATACCCGGGTGCCTTCTTCCCAGCAATGATCTCTCCATCCAGAATACAGAGAGAAATAACTTCCCAACATTACTCGTTCATCCCCACGTATTGATCTGGCATACAACGGACATCGTGGTCATGCTTCCAACAAAGGGAAATATCCACCTGCCTCCAGCGTTCATCTTCTCTGATCACATGTGTGATATAGCCTCAAATGCAACAAGATAGAATCCCCAGTCAGTAAGCCCATTGATGCCACCAAATATACAGACCGAGTCTGCACTTCTGTATATGGGAACATACATCATAACACCTTTCACAATCCAACTTAGTACCACCCATACAGGCATTCGACCACTACTTTGGATTAGTATAAGCAACGTGTTTTGGCAAAATCTTACTGAGCGGTGATGCTAACTCATCAGGCCACTGCCTCTCATACAGAGACGGTACAATCAGCTTGATGTTGGCTGATATTTCCCCCTGCCACCGAGTGCACGCCAGAGCCAATGACAGGTTTCTGTCCTCTCTACCAACCTCTCAACATGGTTGACAAAATCCGGAGCCATTCTAACCTGAGTGTTTCTGTAACTTTATTGAATGTTATCAAGGATGCCACCAATCTCCCGGGGTAACAAAGTCACGCTCCTTCTCTGAAGCTATGGCTGTGAGTTTGTTCCTTTTATTTTAACAGAGCATGCTCCTGTGTGTATTCACTGGCATTATCTGTGCAGGGTTTCAACCTCTCAGGTGAGACACCAACCGGGCGTATCTTCCTCATGTCTAGTTCTGGTGTCCCGCATGTCCTGTAACCGAAAAATTCTCTCTAGGACCGCTAGGATTGAGACCCCACCCCTACGAGGAAGTTTTCACCCCATTGATGTATCACCTGGCACCCTTTAGTCTGACCAACAGCCACCTTATTATGCATAAGCGCCAGTATACCTCCTGGGTACCTGCACCATATTGTCTCCGTTACATCAATACATGTAATACATTAAAACCTTTCTTCTTTCAATTCCTCCTTCCAACAAAAAAAAACACATATTTTACATTTTCATGTTTTGACGGATTGGATGTGTCATAATTCTTCCCCAACCTCCAACCCATTGCACATGTATAAATAACATGTTTGCATTCATCAGGAGAGACTTCAGCAAAAATATTTCACAAGTTCTCTTGCTAGGCACAGTCTTTCAGATTCAGCATTAGCACCAAATTGTCCATACGAAAAAACAGGTATTAATCTGAATCTTTCAGTTTTCCTTCTCTCCTGATGTTTATCGGAACTAATTTGTGGTGTGGTGTGGCACAGACAAACTGCCAACCAGATGATCATCTGTCATCCATGTTCCAGAAGCCTCTCCAATTCTCGCCCCACTTGGATTCTGGAAGTGAAAAACAAGAGCAGTATCAAATTCTTATCCACAATATCTGCTCGCTTACCATGTTTACTTATAGTTCCCTCCTTGGAGCCCAGGACCTCAGTATTCCTGGCTTCTGCAACTCTGACCAAACTATCCAAACAACCATGACCTCTTTAGGCTACACCCACTGTAAAATGGATCCCCATGGTATGATCAAAAAACGTTTAAAACTGAACGTCAGTGTTGCTTCTCAAAAACGTCAAATTTTACAAACTAAAAAAAACAATGCATCTATCTGTATCTTTACGATGTATGCACTACCCCTTTTCAGGTGACTGGTTCTAACTGAGGGCATTGTCAATTCCCCCCCTTTCAGGTGGATTAGACCTACTACTTTTCCACCTGAATAAAAATATAACTAACATAGAGGACTGAACCAATATCAAAAAAAAAATTTTTTAGAAGAAAAAATAAAAAAAAATAAAAAAAAAATAAAAAAAATAAAATAAAATAAAAAATAAAAAAATTAAATAAAATAAAAAATGTAAAAAATTAAAAATCTGGCCATGATCACACAAACAACATGACAAGACAACCATCATAAAATAATGACAAACACTCAACTTTTAGTTAACAACATCCATGGAATTTTCTCCTGCAAAGAGTGCTTATTCCAATCTGAAATACAATTAGTTAATGGGGAAAACGAAAACCAAAACAAAGCATATGTATCATCACAACATTTTAGCTTCATTTGTAACTCTTTAGTACTATTTATTTTTCATTGTTTGCAAACAATTACTAACTAATGAGCTCAAGGTACCATGTGATAATCGATTATGCATTTACAATAACCTAACCCATGTTCTGCTATATTTTACCACTGTTGTTTTCACTTTGACAGACCTGCAAACAAATGCAAATGTTAGTATCTAAAGCCATTTAACTTCTTCCATGGTCTGTGGAAAAAAAACACAAAGACAGTGATTACACACAATTATCATGACAATTGACTTTTAAGTCCCCAAAGCCTTTCCCATTAATGCAATATAGTTGCCATACCTTTCTATACTACGCAGTGGTATTGGAAATCTTTGCCATATTACCCAAGAAAAATGTCAATGCCATTTGTGTCCAATTACATACAAGCCAAAATGGTAGATTAGCCCAGGGCGCAAATATTGGAATGTTCATGCAGTCTTGTTGCTGGCTGTGCTTAGGGTGTGAACTGTCATTCCTTATCTCTCCTTCAGAACTGTGTAATCTATCCTGGCTGCTATCTTTCATAACTGACCTACCAAAGGTCCTCTATCATATTCTGAACCTGAAACTTACATCAAACCTTTTTCATAGCCGGGAAACATTGACCAGAATATTCTTACCATGCTTGCAGCTCACTAAGTTCTGCTAACATTGTTTCCCCCAGTGCTATATTTGAGTAACCATGCGTCTATCTCCATTTTGACTCTAAGCAACTGTCCTACATATTGCTTTTTAGTTTCTAGACCCCGCATTTTCGTTTTACATGGGAAATGGGTTTGATTACTATGGGTTCCGTGCTGTGGATGGCTACCCCACCTGGCTGAATAACACACATGAAGCCTTGGGGTCGTTTTCGGGTATAATTTCCTTTCGATATGATTATTCGCCGCCCGACAATATTTTGAAGTGTGACCCCCCCTTTTACACAAAAAACATTTTAGTTCTGGTTTCCCTGCATAGGCCATTTTTTTAGCATATGGCGCTGGAAACCCACATTGCTGGATAATATTACTGCGATTGGAATGCACAGACTTTACACTTTCGTTGTCTGAGGAGTCATCCAAAGTGTCAACTCCTGAGTCAATTTCAAGTGCAGTTATCCCACCTTTATTTGCTTCTTCCACATCGATTCCCATCACAGTACTATCATTTGCAGTGATAATAGCATACGGGTTTTCTTCATATTTCACTTCTAGCTTTTCTATACACTGAGCATGTGTGAAGGGTACCTCCACTATTGCACACTTGGAGGATAACTCCATTATGGCTGCTTGTGCCTTAAGCATTGTGATTACCTGCAAATTCTCAGCCTCCCTTTGATTCAAAGAGGCAATGCAACTTTCTCTTAATTTACACGTTTGTTCTAATTCATCTAATCTCTGTTGCAATACACATTTCTCAGTCACTAATTGTTTAATCCGACTATGAGCAACTGCATCAGCCTTTTCAATCCCCATTGCTATATCACTTACCTGTTCCATCACTTTTCCTCTATCAGCAAACCATTCTAATTCTTTTTGTTCCGCAATTTCTTTCATTCTCATTAACATGCATAAGGCATTGGCCATTCTCTGCTTCCTGCCTTTTTTTGATTTATTACTTATGAGACTGTTATGTGTATTACATTGTTTTAACAGTTCATTGAATTGATATGTTAATTTACTTTTGTGAGTAAGTTGAAATCTAATCCCGCCATGCTTGCTAATGAAACCTTCAATGGCTTCCATTGATATGCTAATTAGCCTATCCACACTAGGTTGCTCCACCAGTTGCTTAGACAATAGACAAACAACTATATAACCCCCACAAAGACAGATTCCTACCAACAAACGAACAAAAAAAAAAAACATAGATACGAACCGTTTAAATTTCCAGTGACTTGTGGTTCTACAGCATACAAGACACAAGGCACACTCTTAATCAATGCCTTGGTCTTCTATTGGACCAGAGCAATACACTAAACAAACAGATACCAAACACACAAAGACACAGATGAAGCTGTTTAGAAGCTAGCTTTGACCTGTAGTCCCACTCCAAATACAAAAAAACAAAAAACAAAAAAAACAAATACAAATCCGTTTACCCACGAATTTCTTTAGGAGAACACACTCTTATTCAATGCCCTCCTATACGATAGCAGGTCATAGGGAATTTCTATTGGGACAGAAAGTTTTTTCACAATCACGTGGATATTTCCACTTTTCCCTCAAATTGTATGGTTTATCCTGTCAATCTGCGGTTATATCACATAACCAGGGATGATCAGTCCCTTATCTCGCCAGTGTGCCAATTTGCCCTCTGGTTACAAGTTTGCAGCAAACACAACAATACGTACATATATATATATATATATCAGTCACAGTTCTCACCAGGTTTTACGCGTGCGTTTATACCAGTGAAATATCTCACAGAATTTTCCTACTCATCCAAGCGTGGTTTCAGAATTCGTGAGCCAGCGCCAATCTTGTCCACACTAGAGAAGACTTTCAGTTCTGGGTGGCTTTGAGGGTCCTCGTGACTTACAGGGACTCAGAAACAAAAATACATTAGATTTTTGTGGATTCTGTGTAAAAATACGTTTTACACGCCTTCTGGGGTGCCAAATGAAGTAACTGATCAATTCAGTCTAGTACTACTATTATCAGTTATGTATTCCTTTGTCTAGTCCCTATAGTTCAGCTAAGCCTCAAATACGCCAAGCACATGTTATTGTTAATATCACAATACTACCACCCTTGGCTATGAAATCAATACACGGTCTAAGATCAATCAAATCTCATTTAATTTCCCAAGGAAATAATACAGCGTGCATAAGGTATCAATAGAAGTTACAATAATACATAGCATACAATCAAAGTACAATATAAGCCATACTTATCCGACCTTCGCAGCTACGCCTCATGATGGAAGTGAGAGAAGGCCGAACTCACGGTTGCAACCCTTTTTGTTAAACATACCTCAGCCATACCACACCCCATAGCCCATCCTACTTTTTCCTGTAGACCAATCAGCGTCTCTGGGGCGTTTCCGCCCCCAGGCTAATTACCTCGTACAGTCCTGCCATACTTGGCCTCTGGGGGGCAGTGTCTGCCCATGAATTACAACTGCTCCGACTGGATTACCATCTTGTGGCTCGATCTCGGACGCCCCACCAGCTGTCCTTTGTTCTTGCAGACAAGCCGGCGCCATATTGTCTTTGAAGTTCAGTACATTCCAGGTGGGCTGAATAGAACTCATTCTGCTATTCAAATTGTGTCACATTCCTTGCTTTTAAACATGTGAGACTGCCTGGCATCAATATGGCTAAGTTCGGCTGTACAAACAGCTGTGTAGATGTATAATACTAATTCCTGTCTGATTCCAACACACATCATTGGTATCAGTGGGAGGAATAGTGCCCCATCATTGGTATCAGTGGGAGGAATAGTGCCCCATCATTGGTATCA
Source organism: Lithobates pipiens (assembly GCF_037356315.1). Classification (NCBI taxonomy): domain Eukaryota; kingdom Metazoa; phylum Chordata; class Amphibia; order Anura; family Ranidae; genus Lithobates; species Lithobates pipiens. Next base: position 51,060,228 of record NW_027507791.1, read on the forward strand.
GTAGGAGGAATAGTGCCACATCATTGGTATCAGTGGGAGGAATAGTGCCCCATCATTGGTATCAGTGGGAGGAATAGTGCCCCATCACTGGTGTCAGTGTGAGGAGCTGTGCCCCATTATTGGTGTCTGTGGAAGGAATTGTTCCCCATTATTGGTGTCAATGGAAGGACTAGTGCCCCATTGTTGGTGCCAGGAATTATTCCCCTATTGGTGGTGTTAGTGGGAGGAATAATGCCCCATTGTTGATGTCAGTGGCAGGAATTATGCCCCTATTGCTGGTGTTACAGGGAGGAATAGTTCCTTATCATTGGTATTAGTGGAAGGAATAGTGCCCCATTGTTGGTGTCAGTAGGAGCAATCGTCCCCCAAGGGCTGGATGAAGGCAAGCAAAGGGCCGCATCTGGCCCCTTGGGCCACAGATTGGAGACCATGGATCTATAGGTTCAGCTGAAAATACAGTTTTATCTTTGTCCCAATGAAAAGTCCTTTAAATGCTTGTTGATCCTGCCAGTGAACCCCACCTAATGCCGCTTCCTTTGATTGTGTGGCAACAACGCTGAACTGCTCCTGAACTATAAGCAGAGTTGCAACTCTCATCTAGGCTATGCATACTTGTAAAATAGTGAGATGAAAAAATGTTGCAAGAGGAGTGGCATTGTCACTGCTAATTTTATAAAGTTGTAACTTGTCAACCATCACCTGGCTGCACCTAGTCCTGCCCACTGCTTTCTGGATTGATAGCATTGCCTCTGTTACTAAACCCCCCCACTGTGATCTGCAGTGTCTGAGACGGGGAGCTTGTGAGACATAAATAAAAGAGGATTTGGCTCAGTCAGGAAAGGGAAAGGGACATTTTTTGTTCACTTTAGGAGGCTTTTGCATAACACAGTAAATGTATTTGAGACTGTTTTAGTTGCACTTTAATTGTTTGTTGTCAATTTATCACCGCAGGACCAGTCATTCTACAAGCTCCACCCAACATCTCACAGGGGAAAGAACTGACTCTCAGATGTCATAGTCCTTCTGGGTATATTGCATACCAGACAACATTCTACAAGGATAATGTCAGAAGGCAGTCTAGAGGGGATGGTGGTTCCCTCGTTCTCCCAGGATCAGAGGATGTGTCTGGAAGATACAGATGTGAGAAAAGATTATTTTGGGATCAAAATGTCATTATGACCGATGAAGCCTCCATTCCAATTAGAGGTAACTAACACAAAACAAAGATAGTGCAACGTTTCGGAGCTGCGCAGGACCCCTTCGTCAGGCATGTCATCACATGCCTGACAAAGGGGTCCTGTGTGGCTCGGAAACGTTACACTATCTTTGTTTTGTGATCATGCAATAAATCATCCGTTTGGATCTATGTCGTTCCATGGTGTGCTGGCAAATATCTTCACTGTGACTTGAACCAGTATCCAGCTGGTTGATGCTACATCACCCAAATCCGAGAGCTCATCCAGGAATGTGTGCAATGGGAATATGAAGTACTAGAAGTACAGTTAAATTGCACTTGTTTAATAAGCCAGAAGTCAGGGATCAATGTAGTGGAACAGAAAGCAGGATCTGGAGCCAGAAGTGATGTCAGTAAAGCAAGTCTTGAACAGGATCGCAGGAGATCTCTGTGATGTTGACCAAGGCGAAGGCAGAGATCCTCTGTACTGGACGGCTTAAGTAGGCAGGACTGACGAGCAGGATCATCAACAGCTGAGTAACCGTGGAGAGATAGGAGCTGGCAATTAGACGAAAGCTGAGCGGCCAGTTCAGAGAAGGAAGGGCTGAGCCCAGCCCTGGTAGACAGAGGGGAAGGGGTTGAGCCTGCTGTGGAGGCACTTGGCAGGGGGGTGGAGCCAGGAGGGCCTAAGGGGGACCTGAGAAGAGGAGAATCAAGGATGCTCTATGCAAAAATACTGCATTGAGCAGGCAAGTATAACAGGTTTGTTATTAAAAAAAACTTGACCTTGATATCACTTTAATTATGCAGAAATGTTAACTGCTAACATCAATTTTGTTTTACTTTTTTGCTCTTTTCATATATATATATATATATATATATATATATATATATATATATATATATATATATATACATACATATATATATATATATATATATATATATATTGGCATGCATGCATTTCAGCATGTGTTACTGAAGTCCCAAAGCAACAGACTTTTTAAAACAGGAGGTAAGAAACTAGGTACTAGGGTACTGGAAAATGGAAAGGGATTCTAAAGCTCCACCTACTGGCTAAGCGTGTATACTAATTTGCATAATTTTTCAAATTTTCTACATTTTATCACGTTACAACCAAAAAAAGAAAAGGAAATGTTTCGCGGTCAGTCTTTCTATTGATATAGAGTCTTATAGAGACTACGCTAAGAAACTTTATGTTACTCTGGTTGAGCTACAGATATGGTCCATGTTTGCGCATCATTCATTTTTTGTTTTGTATTATTTGGCAGGGTATGCATGCTCATTGTCATCCCAAACCTGTTTTGTATTATTGCTTCTAACTTTGCACCTATTTGATCTGTCGCCTGAATACTTATCCTGTTAAATTAATAATAAACTTGCATACAGTGCCTTGAAAAAGTATTCATACCCATTGAAAATTTTCCACATTTTGTCATGTTACAACCAATAATTGTAAATGTATTTTATTGAGATTTTATGTGATAGATCAACACAAAGTGGCACATAATTATGAAGTGGAAGGAAAATGGTAAATGGTGGTGTGTATTTGTATAGCACCCCCCTGAGTCAATACTCTGTAGGACCACTTTTCTCTGCAATTACAGCTGCAAATCTTTTTAGCGATGTCTCTACCAGCTTTGCACATCTAGAGTGTAACATTTTTTGCCCGTTCTTCTTTGCAGAATAGCCCAAGCTCTGTCAGATTGGATGGAGAGCATCTGTGATCAGCAATTTTCAAGTCTTGCCACAGATTCTCAATTGGATTTAGGTCTGGACTTTGACTGGGCCATTCTAACACATGAATATGCTTTGACCTAAACCAGGGGTCTCCAAACTTTCCAATCAAAGGGCCAGTTTACTGTCCTTCAGAGCTTAGGAGGGCGGGACTGTGGCCACATCCTGACGCCAGTGGCAAAATATAATGCCCCATTGTATGTTACAATGAGAGTAATTGTGCTCCCATTGTTGATATCAATGGGAGAAATTGTGCCCCATCGTTGATGTTATTGAGTTCCATTGCTGGTGTCATTGAGAGTAATTGTGCTCCATTGTTGGTGTCAATAGGAGGAATTGTGTCACATCATTGATGTCATTGGGCTCTATCGTTGGTGTCATTGAGAGGAATTGTGCCCCATTGTTGGGGTCAATAGGAGGAATTTTGCCCCATCAATGGTGACATTGGGATTAAATGTGCCCCTTTTCATTGTTGTCAGTGGGGGGGGGGGGGATTATGCCCCAAAGTTGGTATCAGTGGATGAAATATAGTGCTCCAAGGGCCGGATAAGAGCTCTGGCTGTATGTTTAGGGTATCGTTGCACTGCTGGAAGGGGAACCTCCGCACCAGTCTCAAGTCTTTTGCAGGCTCTAACAGGTTTTCTTCTAAGATTGCCCTGTATTTGGCTCCATCCATTTTCTCATCAACTCTGACCAGCTTCCCTGTCCCTGCTGAACAAAAGGATGGTGTTTTCAGGGTGATGTGCAGTGTTAGTTTTCTAGCACACAAAGAATTTTGCTTTTTGCAAACTGCAAACGGGATTTCTTACGGCTGTCTTTCAACAATGGCTTTCTTCTTATCACTCTTCCAAAAGGGCAGATTTGTGGAGAGCACAACTAATAGTTGTCCTGTGGACAAATTCTCCCACCTGAGCTGTGGATCTCTGCAGCTCCTCCAGAGTTACCATGACTGCTTCTCTGATTAATGTTCTCCTTGCTCGGCTGGTCAGTTTAGGTGGACGGCCATGTCTTGATAGGTTTGCAGTTGTGCCATACTCTTTCCATTTTCGGATGATGGATTGAACAGAGCTCCGAGAGATTTTCAAAGCTTGGGATATTTTTTGTTTTTATAACCTCAGCCTGCTTTAAACTTCTCCACAACTTTATCCCTGACCTGTCTGGTGTGTTGCTTGGCCTTCATGATGCTGTTTGTTCACTAAGGTTCCCTAACACACCTCTGAAGGCTTTACAGAACAGCTGTATTTATACTGAAATTAAATTACACACAAGTGGACTCTATTTACTAATTTAGGTGATTTCTGAAGGCAATTGGTTCCAATAAATTTAAGTTAGGGGTATCGGAGTAAAGGGGGCTAAATACTAAAGTGCACGCCACACTTTTCATATATTTATTTGTAAAAAATGTTGGAAAGCCATTCATCATTTTCCTTCCACTTCACAATTATGTGCCACTTTGTGTTGGTCTATCACAAAAAAATAAATTTAGGTTTTTGGTTGTAACATGAAAAAATGTGCAAAATGGTGTGAATACTTTTTCAAGGCACTGTAGGTAAGAGGAACCACTACAGAACCACTAAACATTCCCTTTAATCTGTCTAATATTCCTGTGTGAGCTTCTGGTTCACATGCATGTTAATTCTCGCAAAATTGGCACACAATGTTGGTAGAAAAGTTTAGGAGGCTCTAAAAAGTCCTGTTTTCCTTCTAGTGAAAGAGAAGAAAACTGAGCACCTCAATTTAAAAATCGCCATCCCGTTTTTAGTACTAGCCATTCTTATCATCTGGGCTGTCTTGTTCTTCACATCAAAATCGATCCAGTCGCATAGTTCCAAAAGACAAATGGTCAAAACGCGAAGAGGTAAGTGACTATGGCTGTTGGCGATACAGAACTAGACCCTGTCATATCATGTCTGTGCATACTGTACGTTATGTGAGATCATACATGGCCTAATCTTTGCAAACAGTTTAAGAGCCAGATGTGGATTAAGCTGTGGTGGGGCTTTCAACCAGGTAGCAGATTAGCCCATGCTAGGGACCTCCTCGAGGTTGGCAGAGTAGACCACGTGGAAACTTCCTAATGGGTAGAAGATTGGACAATGTTGGGGCTTTTTTGTTGGTTTTGTTGGTAGCAGATTAGATCAAAAAGTGGTGTTTTGCCACGTACACACGATCGGAATTCTCGTCAGAAAAAGCTCTGATGGTTTTCCCATCAGAATTCCAACAGAATTTTACTCAAACTGTCTTGCCTACACACGGTCACACCAAATTCCGACGGTCAATAACACCGCCACATACAACACATTCGACGGCACTATAAAAGGGAAGTTTAATGCTTCCGAGCATGCGTCGAATTGTTTCTGAGCATGGAAATGTTTCTTTTGCTGCGTAAACACGATCGGAATTCTCGTCAGAAAAAGCTCTGATGGATTTCCCGTCGGAATTCCAACGAAATTTCACTCAAACTGTCTTGCCTACACATGGTCACACCAAATTCCAATGGTCAATAACACTGCGACATACAACACATTCGATGGCACTATAAAAGGGAAGTTCAATGCTTCCGAGCATGCGTTGAATTGTTTCCGAGCATGCGTCGGAATTTTGAGTGCCGGAATTGCATACACACGATCGAAAAATCAGATAGAAAGGTTTTCCTTCGGAAAAATTAGGAACAGGCTCTCAATCTAAAGACCATTGGAAATGCCAACAGAAAAAGACCGATGGGCATACACACATTCGGGAAAATCCGATGAAAAGCTCCCATCGGAAATTCCGGCCGTGTGTACGCGGCATTAGAGGGTAGCAGATTTGACCATGTGCAAATAGTGTTTAAAGCAGAACTGTACCCTAAAAGGGAAGTTCCATTGTATGTCCTTCTCCCACCCTCTTCTAACACTTTTGGATGTTTTTATTTTTTGAGGAGGAGTGGGTACCTGCTTAAAGCCTTCTTTGGAACATCGCAGGTCTCAGCAGGTTGCGGGCCCATTCACATGGTGAAGCATGGCTCACACATGTGCAGTATGAAGCCAGTTGTGAAGCAGCAAATAGTTGATAAAAAGCACTGGCCTTGTCAGCAGATGGTTTAGCAATGGGTTGGTTACTCATTAGATTGTCCCCTTGAATTTTATTAAAATAAAATTTTATCTGAACCTCTTAGCAATGCTTCAATTCCCATGATGCTTCAAATCTCATGGAATGTAGATCCTCTGGAGTGTAGAAGCCATTTACCCAGAAACTAGATGATTTACATCAACATCAATACTTTAAAGCGGAGTTCCACCCAAAAATGAAACTTCTGCTTTTTGGATTTCCCCTCTGGTGTCACATTTGGCACCTTTCAGGGGGGTGGAGGGAGCAGATACCTGTGTAATACAGGTATTTGTTCCCACTTCTGGGCATAGATCACCGAGGTGAATGTGGTGACCTACACCACGTCCAGCGCCTACTCTGTCCCTGACGCTGTCTTCTGGGAGACACACAGGTCCCAGAAGACAGCAGGGACCAGTGGGATCACTTCCTGGTTCCCTTACCGAAGATGGCGGCGCCTCCACCCAAGATCCACAGGACAAATCGGCTTTGGGACCCGACATTGTGGGTGCCCTGGATAGTTGAGTGGCAATATATTAAAAGTCAGCAGCTTCAGTATTTGTAGCTGCTGACTTTTAATATTTTTTTTTTCAGCGGAACTCCGCTTTAAGATTACAATACCAATAAAATCACCTTATGGGCCCAGCACTATTTCTCCACTTTTCTCTAGAGTGTATTTGTGACTGTTTCTCTATAGAGATGCATACATTCAATAGAATGTTTCCTGCACCTCTAGAAAGCCTGAAAGTTTTGTTTTTATCAACAGGAACTTGGCATTGAATTGGCCATTGTGCATTTACCATTGTGTCTCTCTGATTGGCAACATTTTTACTGCTTGTAACTCATATAATTTCTGTTATTGTTATCAGTGACATCCAGAGATCAAGACAAGGATGAGGAAACTCAACACCCAAATATTACCCTCAACAAGAATGGTAGGTGATAATTCTGATTGCTCTTATGTCTAGACATGTGCAATTCATTTAGTTCTAAATTTGTTTTTTAACAAATTTTGACAAATTCGTTAATTTCAAATTTCCGGATTTCCGAATTTTTCCATTTCCGAAATTTCAAAATTTCAAAATTTCAAAATTAGCAAAATAACGAATTTCCGAAATTTACAAATTTACAAAATTACACATTTACGAACTTTCCGAATTTTCGAATTTTGGATTTTCAGATTTCCGAATTTCAGATTTTCGGAATTCAGAATTTTTGGAAATTCGGAAATTCGAAAATATGAAAAAAAGAAAGAAAATCTGTTTAATTCTAAATAATAACTAACTATACTTATTGTAATTATAATTATTGGTATTGGAATTCCCTTTCAAATTTGTCTGTTAGTGAACGTAATGAGTACGAATTTATCCAAAGTCACAAATGTTCTGAAATAACAAATGCCGAATCTAACCAAATGGAATGTAACGATCTAATAATAATAATAAAAACTTTTTATTATTATAAATTATTTATTATAAATTATTTATTATTAATTTGTTCCGTTCCATTTGTTTAGATGCGGCATTCATTATTTCATATATTTCGTAACTTCGGATAAATTCGTACTCATTCATTTAATAGTTAGTTATTAATTAAACAGATTTTCTTTCTTTTTTTCAGATTTTCTCATTTTTGGACTTTCAAATCTTTAAATTCCCGAATTCCAAAAATCCGAAAATTCTGAGTTCTGAAAATCCGAAAATTCGGAGTTACGGAAAATCCGAAATTCGGAAATCCGAAAATTCTAAAATCGGAAATCCGAAAAATCAAAATTTGAAAATTCCCGAAATTTCCGAATGGCGAATTTTCAAAAAAAGTAAAAAAAGTACGAAATGAAAATGAAAATGAACTCATTTTTTGTCGGTGCGCATGTCTACTTATGTCACTTACCGCTTTCCAGTGGCCGAGAATCCTTTATTTTCAGGGTTGCTATACCCCAGTGGGACTGATTCACGAAGACTAGAGGAAAGAAAATGAACACCAAACAGAGGTTGTAACAATTAAGCTTTAGCAGTGGTCTCCAAACTGCAGCCCTTTTATCTGTCCCTCTCATTGATACAAGGCACTACTCCTCCCACTGACACCAATGACAAGGCACCTCCCACTGAGACGAATGACAAGGCATTCTTTCTTCCACTAACACCAACAGTGGGGCATAATACCACTGACACCAATGACGGGGCGCTCTTCCTCCCAATGACATCAACAATGGGGCACTATTCCTTCCACTGACACACAATAAGAGGGCACTACTTTCTTACAACAATACCAATGATGGGGCACAATTGCTTCCACTGACACTAACAATAGGGCACTATTCCTCCAAACAATACCAAAGATGGGGCACTACTCCTCACACTAACATCAATGATAAGGCACTATTCTTCCCACTGATACCAATGATGGGAACTATGCATCCAAATTATACTAATAAAAGGGCATTATTCCTCCCACTAGTACCAATAATGGGCAGCTACAGTGCCTTGAAAAAGTATTCATACCCCTTGAAATTTTCCACATTTTGTCATGTTACAACCAAAAACATGAATGTATTTTATTGGGATGTTATGTGATAGACCAACACAAAGTGGCACATAATTGTGACGTGGAAGGAAAATGATAATTGGTTTTCCAAATTTTTTACAGATAAATATGTGAAAAGTGTGGCGTGCATTTGTATTCAGCCCCCCAAGTCAATACTGTGTAGCACCGCCTTTCACTGCAATTACAGCTGCAAGTCTTTTTGCGGATGTCTCTACCAGCTTTGCACATCTAAAGAGGGCCATTTTTGCCCATTCTTCTTTGCAAAATATCTCAAGTTCTGTCAGATTGGATGGAGAGCGTCTGCGAACAGCAATTTTCAGGTCTTGCACAGATTCTCAATCGTATTTAGGTCTGGCCTTTGACTGGGCCATTCTAACACATGAATATGCTTTGATTGAAACCATTCCATTGTAGCTCTGGATGTATGTTTCGGGTCGTTGTCCTTCTGGAAGGTGAACCTCCACCCCAGTCTCAAGTCTTTTGCAGACTCAAACAGGTTTTCTTCTAAAATTGCCCTGTATTTGGCTCCATCCAACTTCCCATCAATTCTGACCAGCTTCCTTGTTCCTGCTAAAGAAAAGCATCCCCACAACATGATGCTGCCACCACCATGTTTCACAGTGGGGATGGTGTGTTCAGGGTGATGTGCAGTGTTAGTTTTCCGCCACACATAGCGTTTTGTTTTTAGGCCAAAAAGTTAAATTTTGTTTTCATCTGACCAGAGCACCTTCTTCCACATGTTTGTTGTGTCCCCCACATGGCTTCTCACAAACTACAAATGGGACTTCATATGGCTTTCAACAATGGCTTTCTTCTTGCCACTCTTCCATAAAGGCCAGATTTGTGGAGTGCATGACAAATAGTTGTCCTGTGGACAGATTCTTCCACCTGAGCTGTGGATCTCTGCAGCTCCTCCCGAGTTATCATGGGCCTCTTGGCTGCTTCTCTGATTAATGCTCTCCTGGCCTGCCAGTTTAGGTGGACGGCCATATCTTGGTAGGCTTGCAGTTGTGCCATACTCTTTCCATTTTCGGATGATGGATTGAACCTAACCCTGCTTTAAACTTCTCCACAACTTTATCCCTCACCTGTCTGGTTTGTTCCTTTGCCTTCATTATTCTGTTTGTTCACTAAGGATCTCAAACAAACCTCTAAGGGCTTCATAGAACAGCTGTATGTATACTGAGATTAAATTACACACAGGTGGACTTCTGAAGGCAATTGGTTCCACTAGATTTTTTTTAGGGTTATTCGAGTAAAGGGAGCCAAATACAAATACACGGCACACTTTTCACATATTTATTTGTAAAAGAATTGGAAAACCATTTATCATTTTTCTCCCACTTCACAATTATGTGTCACTTTGTGTTCTTTTATCACATAAAATCCCAATAAAATACATTTATGTTTTTGGTTGTAACATGACAAAATGTGTAACATTTCAAGGGGTATGAATATTTTTTCAAGGCACTATATTCCGCCTCCTACTGATAACAGGTGCTATGCAATCTTGTTACTCCCACTGATCACTAAGCCTTAAGCCCCATACACACGATTGGACTTTCCGATGGGAAATGTTCAATGTCAGGCTGTTGGCAGAAAATCCAACAGTGTGTACGCTCCATCGGACAATTGTTGTTGGACTTTCCGCCAACAAATGTTGGCTAGCATGTCTTCAAATTTTCCGTGTTGTCTGAATTTTCCGATCGTGTGTACACAATGGAGTTATTGCAAACAAATTTTCAAAGGCTTTTTTTTTTCTAGTGATATCAAGAATAATATTATTATGCTTTTTTTTTTTTTTTATTTGGACAAGTTACCAAAACACCATTATCCTGTAGCTTTTAAGATCAAAGATACAACTATGTTGGTGTTCCTTGTCAATTTTACATTGCATTTTTTTTAAATGTAACTGCCTACTCCCAAACTGTCATTTGAAGTAAAACACATAGCCAAGTATTATTCTACACAATTTGTTTATTGTGCATTAAAAAAAAAGAAAACAAATAAAATTAGACTTGCTATCTGCCAACAGAACTTAACCAAAAAGTGCATTCTATGGATCCAAAAACATAGAAAATATACCAAATCAATCATTATTCAACCAAAAAAAATAATAATGTCAAAACAATAACTCCAAGGCCAATAATAAATAACACGTTATCTCCTCCGATTTCGCAACCTGTCTGGTTGAGCAACGGCCGCTCAGAAACTATCTGAAAAGCACAAAATGAAAAGCGCAAAAAGAAAAGTGTGAATCAACACTCACCAAACTTCTACTAACACAAAATTAGCAGAAAGAGCCCAAAGGGTGGCGCTAAAGAGCTGAAAAAACACGTAAAGACACGTTCGTAATTGTTGGCCAACATTTGTGTGACCTTGTGTATGCAAGACAAGTTTGATACAACGCACTTCTGACAAAATTTGTTGGCAGAAAGTCCGATCATATGTACGAGGCATAAGGCATTTGCTACTTCCACTAACCAAAGCCCAGTCCCCTTAAGGTCGGAAGGACAGTAAACTGGCCCTTTGTTTAGAACATTTGGAGACACCTGATCTATAGCAAACTACCAGGTTTTTATTTCATTTTATTGGAAACTAAGCAAGAATTCTAATTGGTGATATGCAAAAATTCCAGTTTTGCACTCTGTTGCCCCATACACACGGTCGGACATTCTGATCCACAAAATCCGTCGGATATTTTCCGAAACTTGTGTTGCACACACACACGGTCGGACAAAGTTGACAGAAAATCCAATCATTCCGAACAAGGTAACATAAGTAGAGGCCAGTAGCCAATAGCTTTCGATTCCAAATTCCTTCTGAGCATGCGTGGCACTTTGTGTGTCGGAATTCTCTACACCCGATCGGAAAAAGTCAGATCGGATTTTGTTGTCGGAAAATTTTAGACCCTGCTCTCAAAATTTTTCCGACGGAAAAAGCCCGCTAGAGCCCACACACGACCGGATTTTCCGACAACATAATCTGATCGGACTTTTTCCATCGGAATATCCAACCGTCTGTACGGGACACTACTCTGTTTCCATGAATCAGCCCCATAGAAACCATAATATATAAGGTGAAATTTTGACAGATCTGTCTGCAGATTTACAATGCGATAGGAGGAGCAGTAAATCTCAATCACTGTATCACTAACCAGGAAGACAATGAAGATATTTGTAACCCTCGTCCCAGCCCTGGCTACACTGACTCCATACTTTCATTAATTTTCAGCCCCCAGCACAGAGGAGGAAGAAATATCTTATGCTCAACTGATCATCACTAAAAAGGGTAAGTCATTCTGATAGGCTGGACAGTTCATGTTTATCTTTGCTGTTTACCACTCAAGGGGTTCTGAACACATGGCCAACAAGTTGGTGTTTGTGTTCAAATTCTTGAAATTGGGAGCAGACCAGGGGCGTTGCTAGGGGGTGGCTTTTGGGGCTATAGCCCTGAATCTGGGACCCATAGCCCCGAGTCTCTGCAGGGGTCCACAAGTGGGGGGCTCACTGGGGACCCTGATGCAAGGGGAGGCTCTCTGGGGACCCTGATTTTAAGGGGGAGGCTCTCTGGGGACCCTGATTTAAGGGGGAGGCTTTCTGGGGACCCTAATGTAAGGGGGCTCTCTGGAAACCCTGATGCAAGTGAGGGGCTCTCTGGGGACCCTGATGCAAGGGGATGGCTCTCTGGGGACTCTGGTGTAAGGAGGAGCCTCTCTGGGGACCCTGATGCAAGGGGAGGCTCTCTGGAGACCCTAATATAAGGGTGGCTCTCTGGAAACCCTGATGTAAGTGGGGGGCTCTCTGGGGACCCTGATGCAAAGGGAAGGCTCTCTGGGGACTCTGATGTAAGGTGGAGGCTCTCTGGGGACCCTGATGTAAGGGGGGCCCTCTGGGGACCCTTATGTAAGGGGGACTCCCTGGGGACCCTGTTGTAAGTGAGGGGCTCTCTGGGGACCCTGTTGTAAGTGAGGGGCTCTCTGGGGACCCTGATGCAAGGGGAATGCTCTCTGGGGACTCTGGTGTAAGGAGGAGCCTCTCTGGGGACCCTGATGCAAGGGGAGGCTCTCTGGAGACCCTAATATAAGGGTGGCTCTCTGGAAACCCTGATGCAAGTGGGGGGCTCTCTGGGGACCCTGATGCAAAGGGAAGGCTCTCTGGGGACTCTGATGTAAGGTGGAGGCTCTCTGGGGACCCTGATGTAAGGGGGGCCCTCTGGGGAACCTTATGTAAGGGGGGACTCTCTGGGGACCCTGTTGTAAGTGAGGGGCTCTCTGGGGACCCTGATGCAAGTGGAAGGCTCTCTGGGGAATCTGATGTAAGGAGGAGGCTCTCTGGGGACCCTGATGCAAGGGGAGGCTCTCTGGGCACCCTAATATAAGGGGGCTCTCTGGAAACCTGATGCAAGGGGAAGGCTCTCTGGGGACTCTGATGTAAGGTGGAGGCTCTCTGGGGACCCTGATGTAAGGGGGGACTCTCTGGGGACCCTGATGCAAGGGGGGACTCTCTGGGGACCCTGTTGCAAGTGGGGGGCTCTCTGGGGGATATATACACACACACACGTATAATACTGTATATACATGTGTTTGCCCGCCCAAGCGTATGACATTCTTTACTACGCTGCTATGGGCTCTAGCCCCAGATCCTTTGTAGACCTACTGTAGCAACGCCCCTGGACATGTCAAGATGCACTCCACATAGAGTTCAACTGTGTTCATGAAACTGAACCCTGGCAGACATAGGGATAAGCAATCTGCCAGGGTTCAGTTTCATGAACACAGTTAAACTCTATGTGGAGTGCATCTTGACATTCAATACTGATCATTTATTGGACTATATGCAAGCTAATGTCAACGCAAACACATTGGAGGTCAGGCACTGCCATAGGGGAATATACCCATAACAGCAATAAAAGAAGCATGCTAGTTGGGGTCATATGCTCTTCTCTATACACACTGCAAATCCCAAAGTCCATAGTCCCTAGTACATCTCCAGAGAGAAGCAAGCGAAGGTAGCTACAGTCCAGTGGGACTATGGAGAACGAACATCCTCTAACAGGAAGTCAGGTAACAGCAGCAAACTAAAAAGATTTTGGCGATTTGGAGGAGGCTGAGAGCAGCAGAAGGTTTTTTTGGTGTTGAATAGAATTTGTTTCTTTTAACCGCTTCAGCCCCGGAAGATTTTACCCCCTTCCTGACCAGAGCACTTTTTGCGAGTCGGCACTGTGTCACTTTAACTGACAATTGCGCGGTCGTGCAACGTCGCACCCAAGCAAAATCAACGTCCTTTTTTTCCCACAAATAGAGCTTTCTTTTGGGGGTATTTGATAACTTCTGCGGTTTTTATTTTTTGTGCTATAAACAAAAAAATAGCAACAATTTTGAAAAAAACTCAATTTTTTTACTTTTTGCTATAATAAATATCCCCCAAATATATATATATAAAAAAAACATTTTTTTTCCTCAGTTTAGGCCGATATGTATTCTTCTACATATTATTGGTAAAAAAAATCGCAATAAGCATATATTAATTGGTTTGCGCAAAAGTTATAGTGTCTACAAAATAGGGGATAGTTTTATGGTATTTTTATTATAATTTTTTTTTTATTAGTAATAGCGGCGATCTACAATCTTTATCGGGACTGCGACATTATGGCGGACACATCTTTTGACACTATTTTGCGACCATTGTCATTAATACAGCGATCAGTGCTATAAAAATGCACTGATTACTGTGTAAATGACACTGGCAGGGAATGGGGTTAACCTCTAGGGGGCGATGAAGGAGTTAAGTGTTTCCTAGGGAGTGATTCTAACTGTGGGGGGGGGATAGGCTTCAACTCACATGACAGCGATCACTGCTTGTGATGACAGGGAGCAGTGATCTGTGTTATGGCACTAGGCACAACGAGGAAATGCTGGGAGACCAGCGGACATTGAGTCCGCTAGGCCTGCAGGCACGGTCACGCTGTGCTTTCCCCGCCTCTTAAATGGGACATACAGGTACGCCCATTTGCCCACAGTCATTGTGCCGATGTATATTGGCGTGCAGCAGTCGGCAAGTGGTTAAACCAGAGTTTAGTGTCACTTTATGCACTAGTCAGCATACAGGATTCTATACCATGATGCTTAAATGAAGATATGTCGGTGGTAGGGATGAGCCGAACACCCCCCGGTTCGGTTCGCACCAGAACTTGCGAACGACCCCGCGTTCGGTACGAACGTTAGAACCCCATTGAAGTCTATGGGACTCGAACGTTCGAATTGGAAAGTGCTAATTTTAACGGCTAATATGCAAGATAGTGTCCTAAAAAGGGTTTGGGGACCTGCCTCCTGCCTCAGGGGACATGGGTCACTGCAAAAAAAAGTTTTAAAAACTGCCGTTTTGGCGGGAGCACTGATTTTAATGACGATTAAAGTGAAAAAAAAAAAAGTGAAATATTCCTTTAAATATGGTGCCTGGGGGGTGTCTGTAGTATGCCTGTGAAGTGCCACGTGTTTCCCGTGTTTAGAACAGTCCCTGCACAAAATGACATTAAACGGAAATAACACCATTTAAAACTGCTTGCGGTTTTAATGTTATATCTGGTTCCTGCAATATGGTTGAAAATCATTGAGAAACATGGCATGGGTAGCCCTCCCTGCCCATTACCAGCCTATTTGGGTCTTGTACGCATATTAAGGGGAACCCCGTACCCATATTAAAAAAAGGAAATGCGTGTGGCCCCCAGGCCCTATATACTCAGAACAGCAGTATACAGGCGGTGCAAACAAGACAGGGACTGTGTAGGTTTGTTGTGTTAAGTTGAATCTGTTTGTCATTTTCAACCGGTACATTTTTAAAGTGTAGCTCCAGTCAAAAAAACTATCTTTAAGCTTTTTGGAAAACATAGGGAAGGGTTATCACCCCTGTATAATTTGTTTTGTCGTCCATCTTTTTTCATCTCACTTGCTGCTGTCTCCTTGCGTTTGCAAGTAGGAGATGTTTGTAAGTTGGATGTTTGAAAGTAGGGGCCTGCCCTATATTATAGCGGTATGTACTGGGTACAGAGCACGCAGACAGCACGCACTATCTCCTAACACTACTGACTGCAAGCTCTATTATTAACCACTTGTTAGCCCAATGTTTGCATAAAGTGAAAGATGAAGTTATGCTGAGTAAATAGATATCAAACATGTCACTCTTCAAAATTGCACATGCCCGTGGAATGGCGCCAAACGTCGCTACTTAAAAAATCCCCATAGGCTACGCTTTAATTTTTTTTTTACTGGTTACATGTTTTGAGTTGCAGAGGAGGTCTAGGACTAGAATTATTGCTCTCGCTCTAACATTCTCGGCGATACCTCACATGTGTGGCACATGCGAGCACATGGGGACATGGGCGCTTTAATTTTTATTTTATTTTTTTATTGTTCATTTTACTTTATTTATTTTAGTTTGACATTTTTTTCCCCAAAAATA
The DNA here is from genome assembly GCF_037356315.1 of Lithobates pipiens. NCBI lineage: Eukaryota > Metazoa > Chordata > Amphibia > Anura > Ranidae > Lithobates > Lithobates pipiens. Next base: position 51,076,251 of record NW_027507791.1, read on the forward strand.
TATTTTTGATCACTTTTATTCCTATTACAAGAAATGTAAACATCCCTTGTAATAGGAATATGGGGTGACAGGTCCTCTTTACAGTGAAATCTGGGGGGTCAATATGACCCCACATCTCACCTCTAGGCTGGGAAGCCTGAAATAAAAAATAAAAAAAAGATTCTGGCTTTGATCGTACTGGCGAGTTGGTAGAAGCACCGGAGGGCGGTGAGGGGTGGGGGGCGTCTATGGCTGGGTATTTCAGGGTATCACCGAGTATGGCTGGGTATCTCTGAGTATGGCTGGGTATGGCAATTTATGGCAGGGTATTACAGAGTATTGGCGGGGTACTACAGAGTAATAGCAGGGTACTGCAGAGTATTGGGGGGTACTACAGAGTAATGGCAGGGTACTGCAGAGTATTGGGGGTACTGCAGAGTATTGGGGGGTACTGCAGAGTAATGGGGGTTACTGCAGAGTAATGGGGGTTACTGCAGAGTAATGGGGGGTACTGCAGAGTAATGGCAGGGTACTGCAGAGTATTGGGGGGTACTGCAGAGTAATGGGGGTTACTGCAGAGTAATGGGGGTTACTGCAGAGTAATGGGGGGTACTGCAGAGTAATGGCAGGGTACTGCAGAGTAATGGCAGGGTACTGCACTGCAGAGTAATGGCGGGGTACTGCAGAGTAATGGCGGGGTACTGCAGAGTAATGGCAGGGTACTGCAGAGTATGCACTGGTATTGCAGAGTATTGGCAGGGAATTGAGGGGTTAAATTCGGTGAGCAGCGATGTGGGCACTGCAGATGCAGCCCACATCGCTGCTGACACCGATCTCTTTCCCCTCCGCTGTACCGATCGGTACAGAGAGGGGAGGGAGGAACCGGCGTCATAACATGACGCCGGTTTGTTTCCAAGTGATCACTCCGTCATTTGACGGAGCAATGACGTGGTAAACGGCCGCTATGAGCGGCCGTTTACCGTGATCCGTGATGCGCCGGGTCCTGTGGACCCGGCGGTCACGGATGCTCTCGAGTGCGCACACCTCGGGGCACGTGAGAGCAGAATTCTGGGAGGCCGTTAATTAACGGCCTCTAAGAGTTAAACAACCCCCCTGAAGCCGTTAATCGGCAATGGGCAGTTGTTAAGTGGTTAAAGCTAGATCACTAGCTATATAGGTGAGGTGAATATAGTGGTGTATACTGCAGTCAGGGCACAGACAACAACCACTACACAGCAGCAAGATAGGAAATCAGCCAAAAACGATTGGTGTGTACTGTGTCGAAGGTACACAGAACACCCACTGCTTCAGATGCTAAGTAACACTCTACAAGAAGCCGCCTCAAAGGCGGCCTTATATAGTGTGGGGCGTGCACTACACAGCCTGAGCTATGATTGGCCACAGGCAGGATGCCTGTGGCCAATCATGGCTCTCCTCGCTGCCGGCGCTGCGATTGGCCAAGCATGCGGGGTCACAGTGCATGCTTGGCCAATCATCGGGCAGCAATGCACTGCGCCAACGCAGTGCATTATGGTCCGCGCGCGCGTCACTCGAATTTTGACGCGAACGGCCAAAACGTTCGGAATTCGCCGAACGCACGAACAGCCGTTCGACTCGAACACGAAGCTCATCCCTAGTCGGTGGAGCTCTAGATGAATTTTGGTAGATATTTACAGTAGATCTATACATTTTGTAAGAGGCTGCTCTCTAAAGCTGAACAAGCTATACAAAAAGATGGCAACCACCCCAATTTATAACTAGTTTTTGCATTAAGGTGCACATGGAAAGGTCATGCTCTTCCTGGGCGTCCAATGTGTCGCAGTCCCTTTAAAGTAGTTGTAAACCCTTACAACCAACTTTGACCTACAGGTAAGCCTAGATTAAGGCTTACCTGTAGGTCCAAGAAATTCCTCCTAAACCTACACGGTTTAGGAGATATTTGCCGAAAGACAGACACCGCTGTCTACGGCGCATGCGCCGTAGACAGAGGCGCGCAGGCGCACTGAGCGCGCCGCTGTCAACGGCGATATGCCACGAGTGGCAGCTCCCGTGCGCATGCGCGGGAGTGACGGCTTCGCCGAATGACAGCAGCGGAGCAGCGAGACCCACCGAGAAGATGGATGCTCCAGACTATAGGGGACAGCAGTGACTTCGCTGGCTCCTGTGTCAGGTAAGTGACACATAATGGACTACTATGCGATGCATAGTAAGTAGTCCATTATGCTTTACCTTTGCAGGGAATCAAAGAGGAAGTAAACTCATCAGGGTTTACTTCCTCTTTAAAGAGGAGTAGCTCACCAGTTCCCATTCGGGGTGTGTTCTAGACCAGTTAGGGTATTGGATTGGGAGGGGATCTGGTCGCTGGGATAGGTAGGATTGGGGTTTGGTACTGGGATGTGGGGAGGATCTGGTGGTGTGGGGGTCAGGGAGGACATTTTTGACTGGATGCTGGTTTTATAGAATTTTTCAATAAATCATTGTGGAGTTTACTCAATAGGGTGTGTATATTGTGTTCCTTTTTTTGTTTTTTGATAGACTTAATGTTAGATGATCACCCCCCTTATATTGAGGTGAGTACTCCTCCCCATTCATATGGATTACTGAGCAAGGTTCCCAGGTCTTTTTTTGTGTTTAACTAGTTACTGACCAACCGCCGCAGTTGTACTGAGTGAATCGCCGTCATTGTACGTAGGGCTCGTACACAGCAATTTGTGGGCATGCCCATTCGCAAGCGAGGGAGCTGTCCAGCGAGGAAGCCAACCATCGACTCCGCCAGCCCCCCATGATCACTCCAACGACAGGCAGAATGGTGATCTGTCAGTGTACATAAACAGATTCCCATTCTGTCATGGGAGGAGAGACAGATCCTCTGTTCCTAGTGATTAGGAACAGCAATCTGTCTCCTCCTCCAGTCAGCCCAGCCCCCATACAGTTAGCAACACCTCCAAGGGAACACATTTAACCCCTTGATCGCCCCCTAGTGTTAACCCATTTCCTGACAGTGACATTTAAACAGTAATCAGTGGCTATTTTTTAGCTCTGATCGCTGTATATACAGTACATATATACATAATGGCCTAAACTGAGGAAGAAATGTGTGTGTATATATATATATATATATATATATATATATAATTCTTTTTTTTTTATAATTCTTTATGTATGTAAACAGTAAAAAAGGGAGGACAGACCATATTGGCCCCATAAAGAATGAGGAATGACATCTGGTTACAAAGGATGCGGAGATGGCAAAGGTATTGAATTTATTCTTCTCCTCAGTCTTCATGAGGGAATCGGGGGGCTTCAGTAACCAAAACTGCAGTGATTAACAGAGGATAGAATTAAAATTAGACTTGGGAAACTTAACATTAATAAATCACCGGGACCAGATGGCTTTCACCCGAGGGTACTTAGGGAACTTAGTCAAATAATTGCCAGACCATTGTTCCTAAGTTTTACTGACAGTCTACTGACTGGAATGGTACCAGTTGATTAGCGATAAGCCAATGTAGCACCAATATTTAAAAATACATCCCTGGGAATTACAGACCAGTTAGCCTAACATTAATAGTATGCAAGATCTTGGAGGGGATGATAAGGGACTATATACAAGATTTTAGTTATGAGAACGGTATCATTAGCAGTAATCAGCATGGATTCAGGAAAAATCATTCTTGCCAAACCAATCTATTAACCTACTCTGAGGAGGTGAGTTGCCATCTAGATAAAGGAAGGCCCGTAGACATGATGTCTCTGGATTTTGCAAAAGCATTTGACACAGTTTCCCATAAACATTTACTGTACAAAATAAGGTCCGTTTGCATGGCCCATAGGGTGAGTACATGGATTGAAAACTGGCTACAAGGGCGAGTTCAGAGGGTGGTGATAAATGGGGAGTACTCGGAATGGTCAGGGGTGGGTATTAGGGTCCCCCAGGGTTCTGTGCTGGGGCTAATCCTATTACATTTTTTTATAAACGACCTGGAGGATGGGGTAAACAGTTCAATCTCTGTGGGCAATCTAGGATGGAAAAGGACCTGGAGGTTCTAGTAGATGATGGGTTCATCAATGAGATGCAATGCCAAGCTGCTGCTAACAAAGCAAACAGAATATTGGCATTAAAAAGGAGATCAACTCCAGAGATAAAACAATATATTTCCCGCTCTACAAGACTCTGGTCCGGCCGCACCTGGAGTATGCTGTCCAGTTCTGGGCACCAGTCCTCAGGAAGGATGTACTGGAAATGGAGCGACTACAAAGAAGGGCAACAAAGCTAATAAAGGGTCTGGAGGATATTAGTTATGAGGAAAGGTTGCGAGCACTGAACTTAATCTCTTTGGAGAAGAGAAGCTTGAGAGGGGATATGGTTTAAATATACAAATACTGTTCTGGTGACCCCACAATAGGGATAAAACTTTTTTGCACAAGGGAGTTTAATAAGACACATGGTCACTCATTAAAATGAGAAGAAAAGAGTTTTAACCTTAAACTTTGTAGAGGGTTCATTACTGTAAGAGCGGCAAGGAGGTGGAATTCCCTTCCCCCATGGTGGTCTCAGCGGGGGGCATTGATAGTTTCAAAAAACTATTAGATAAGCAGCTGAACGACCGCAATATTCAGGGATATACAATGTAATACTGACATATAATCACACACATAGGTTGGACTTGATGGACTTTTTTCCACCTCACCTACTATGTAACTATATGTAACTATGATATTTATTATAGCAAAACGTAAAAAATATTGTTTTTTTCTTCAAAATCGTCGCTCTATTTTTGTTAAAAGCGCAATAAATAAAAACTGCAGAGGTGATCAAATACCACCAAAAGAAAGCTCTATTTGTGGGAAAAAAAGAAACATACATTTTGTTTGGGTACAGCGTTTCACGACTGCGCAATTGTCAGTTAAAGCAAGGCAGTGCCTTATAACAGTTCCGTGCCCTAAAAATGGCATGGTCATAAAGGGGGCATATCCTTCCGGTCCTTAAAGGGTAAGTTCACCTTTAGAGAAAACTCCGTAAGGTGAACTTACAAAGGTCCACCCCCCCGTCCCGCTGACCTGGACCACGGATATCTCCGGTTCTAAGCCCCCGTATATCCACACCTGGTGTCTAGGGCTCAGAAATCCTCTCAGCTGAATGTCCAAAACGTCCTCCGTCAGGGGGACCTGTGTATGTTCACCTTACAGATTTTTCTGTAAAGGTAAACTTACTCTTTAAGTGGTTAAAGAGAAATAGGCTCCCTCCAGGCAAAACCTGCTCTTAATTTATTCAATGCTATACAGTATATGCTTCAGCTTGGAGACTCTCAAAATGATAGAGTTAGGACTGCAGTACACAGAGGAGCCTTAGCGTAGGAACTACGGCTTCCAAATGTGGTCAATTAAACCCCCTACTTTTAACCCCAATTGTTAGAGTCAATTTGCTTTTTTTGCAGGCTAACTGGTAAGTGTTCTGTGAAATGTTTGGAATGTTCTCTAAAGCCATACACCAGTAGAATTTTTTTTAAGCCTTCCTTTTTTTAAACGTTTGTTTGATTTTCTAATGCCCCGTACACACTAGTGGATTTTCCTTGGTTTTTCTGACGGAATTTCAATCAAGCTTGACTTGCATACACAAAATTTCTCTGAACTTTCAACCGTCAAGAACGCGGTGACGTACAACACTGCGACAAGCCGAGAAAATGAAGTGCAATGCTTCCGAGCATGCGATGAATTGTTTACAAGCATGCGTAGGAATTTTGCGTGTCGGAATTTGTACGGAAGATCTGAACTTTTTGCGACCAAAAAATTGAGAACATGCTCTTAATCTTTTGCTGGCCGAAATTCCGCCAGCAAAAGTCTGATGGAGCATACACACAATTGCATTTTCCGACCAAAAGCTCTCATCAGACTTTTGCTGGAGGAATTTCCGATCGTTTGTACGCGCCATTATGGTTACAGTTACTGCGGTTGAAAAAAGTCACAAGTCCATCTAGTTCAACCAATAAAAGGGAAAAATAGAAAGAAAAAAAAAATGTTTTACAATCCTATAAACACAGTTGATCCAGAGGAAGGCAAAAAAAAACCCAGCAAAGCATGATCTAATTTGCTCAAGCAGGGGAAAAAGTTCCTTACTGATCCCCTGTAGACGCAATCAGATTTTCCCTGGATCAACTTTACCTATAAATGTTAGTACCCAGTTATATTCTGTACATTTAGTTAGTGGGGTGAAACCAGTAATCTTTTTTGACTGTAATGATGTTTTGACTATAAGGGCAATACAAATTTGAAGAAGCGGGGTGCATAATTCTTCTCAAATAAAATTCTTACTATGAATATGGTTTTCGTTCAGGAAATATCAGATTTTATTTGGGAAAAAATTGCTGTGTCCAGAACCCCATGTGCATGTTTTTGGCACAAAAGGAACGTTTAATACATCTGGATTCCATTCAATTAGGAGGTCTGAAATTTTAAGGGCTTTTGAAGAAAATTAGTTGACTCAGTGATGGCAAAATTAAATTGCTGACAATCTGACAAGCAATTTTTTTAGCCTTGCCGTAACAAAATACTACTGGTGTATAGACCGCATAAGATATAATAGGTCAGAAGAAGCAGTCCCTGGGTTGTAAGTAGTACGTTTGGTAGAGTAAGGAGAGGATGGCTGCTGGACCATCGAGCAGATCCTTAATCCAGGCTAGAGAGTTCTACTCCACGATACCCATTCTTAGTACAGCTTCCCAACCCACACCTGTACTAGTGCTGAAAAAGGAGATTTGATTCTGAAATGTATCCTACTAAGTGGCTTGGTGCTTAACACTTCTGTTGTGCAGTACTGGGGTCACTGGTTTGAGACCCAGTCTACACATTCCCTGGATGGAGTTTACTTTCACTGCCCTTGTGCAGATGTCCTTTCATACTCCAAAGGCATGCTGGTAGGCAATTGGCTCCTTTCAAACATTGCCTTATGCCGCGTACACACGAGCGGACTTTTTGATGGACTAGGTCTGACGGAATGAATCCGTCAGATATTACGATTGTGTATGGGCTCCAGCTGACTTTTTTTCCCCAAAAGTCCAACGGACCTAGAAATAAAACATTTTTCAAATCTTTCAGACGGACTCGAATCCGGTCGAAAAATCAGTTTGTGTGTATGCTAGTCAGACGGATGAAAACCAACGCTAGGGCAGCAGTCCAGTCGTATATCATCACGTTCAAATCTGTCGGACTTTGGTGTGATAGTGTGAGGCCAAGTCCGTTCGTTTGGAAACTCAGCCGAAAGTCCATCGGGAAGACCGTCGGACCTATTCCGTCGAAAAGTCCAGTCGTGTGTACGCGGTATAAGTTGAGCTTATCACTTTAGATTGTAAGCTCCTTCAGGGCAGGGACTGATGTGACTGCAAAAACTGTCAGTGCTATCAAAGTAGCTATGGAGATGTTCTTAAAAGGCCATCACATTTTGAAAAATCCATTAAAAAACTGCCTTAGTAACAAAGTGGATTAAAAATGAATTGTGTTTCCATTATACAGGATACGTAATACATTTTTTTTTAAAATGACTAATTTAGAATGTGAAATTATCATGATAGGACATTTTCAGATAAATTTGCTTATAGTTGGCAATTAATTTCTACTTTGCTTTTTATTTTCAGGTGCACACCCAAAAGACACCAAAAAAGACACCAAAAATGTGAGTTTAATTCATGACTTATCAATTTATTTACTTTTAGGGATGAGCCCGCAGTTCTAGTCGAACGTAAGTTAGACTTGAACATCGGGTGCTCATTTTCAAACAAACCAAACATATGAGGCGTTTGTGGCAAATTAGAGCATCGTGGAATGCCCCATAATGCACTGCAAGATCGCAGTGCATTGATGGCTGCTGATTGGCCAAAGCATGCACCTGACCTGCATGCTTTGGTCAATCACAGCATGCTCTGCTGTGAGAGCCATGATTGGCCAAATGCAGGGTGCCTGCGTTTAGGAAAATTAGGAAAATTGCTGCGCTAAACCACCGTATATAGAGCTACTAACACTAAAAGAATAAATAAACAAAAGTGTAGCGCTGAATATACCAAAATGGAACACCATATGTGTAGTGGTCCAAAGGTATATGAATGAGAACAAATAGTGCATATAAGTGCTAAAACACAAATGGGAATAACATAAAAAATTTCTAATGCCGGACTTTTCAACGGACTAGGCAGGGAATGAATCCGTCGGATATTATGATCATGTGTGGGCTCCAGCGGAATTTTTTTTCCCCAAAAGGCCGACAGACCTAGAAATAAAACATGTTTCAAATCTTTCCGACGGACTTGAGTCCGGTCGAAAAATCCGTTCATCTGTATGCTAGTCCGACGGATGAAAACCGTCACTAGGGCAGCTTTTGGCTACTGGCTATGAACTTCCTAATTCTAGTCCAGTCGTACGTCATCACGTTAGAATCCAGCGGACTTTGGTGTGCTTGTGTGTGGCCAAGACCGTTCATTCGGAATGTCCGTCGGAACTCCACCGAAGGTCCATTGGGAAGACTGTTGGACCTAGTCCGTCGAAAAGTCCGGTCGTGTGTATGCAGCATTAGAGGTGAGGAAAAATATTGATATGTTGTGACAATAACATAAAAAGTCTAAATAATGGAAAAAGAAGTATTAATAAACTTCATAAAATATATGTCCAATCAAGTGACTTATGAAAAATTCCTCAGTGACAAGTGATGTAATGGTGCAGACAAGGAACTGGCTCAGTGGCACATTCAAAATGGGACAGACATTCCTCTAATAGAAAGTTGTAGATAAATACTTCTTACCAGACAAGGTGGAACCACCTGTCATACGACAATGGGTCAATCAAGCTTGTATCGGCCGAAAGCCAGATAGCGGTACTAATTCAGTTGCGAATGGTGCATGTGGAGGGATCACTCTAAATGCAGTAGTTCAATCAATCCATGGGAATGAGTCCAGGCATGGCACAACCAAATATCCAGAGCTCAGACAGGTCTTCAAAGCAGATGAAGATTGGACCGCAATGGGGGGTCCGTGCCGGGAGCCAGTGACAAATGGAACATTATCACATTTTAACCATTATACAAGAAGAGAAAAAAGGCTCCATATGGTGCAGGTCATTAAAAGGAGAAGATTTTTTAATCTTAAAAATATACAAACGTTGGTCCAGATGACTACATAAAATGTGAGCATAAAAAAAGTAGTAGTAAAAGCAATGTAGGAAGCACGTGAAGCAGGGTCCGACGGGTTTCGACCTAAAGGCCTTCAACTGGCGCATAATACTGCTCCCCCACTTTGCTCATATATATAAATATATATATATATATATATATATATATATATATATATATATATATATATATATATATATATATAGTATATAAAACATATCTCGTTAGCCATAAGGGAGGAGGGAAGCTCCGCTCTTGGTCTGCAGACCGGAAATGATGGCCCCCCGGCGTGAGTTCCATGCCTCATTGTGGAAACCTATGAATTGAATCTCTCCAATATCAAAAAATTAGTGGTTATATCCACCAAATTGGAGCCTGGAACACGAGGGTGATGGCATGTGTTACACGTCTCGTTTCCAGGTTCCAAATAGACAATCCCATAATACAATTCAATGTGTCTAATGATTGGCTAAAATTTAACAGTTAGACAAGGATCTGAACACATGACCCCTGCTGCATCTGGCAGGTTATCTTGCTGAGCCACCTGAGATGCTGGACAGTGCCTTGTCTGATACCTTGGACGAGCATACTTTGGATCTTGCTTCTGGTGAGCATCGAACACCAATTGTTACCTTTGACTTGTTTACTGACTAAGTTTCTGCTTGATCTCTACCTGCTATATCTGCTACTGGACCCTGACTTGCTCATCTCTTGGTGGGGTGATCCTGAGGACTGAGACCTTGTACAAAAATAGTTACATTGAATAGATGTAAAAACTACTACAACATAGCTACATAGTAGGTGAGGTTAAAAAAAGACACAAGTCCATCAAGATCAACCTATGTGTGTGATTATATGTCAGTATTACATTCACACTAGAAGTCAGTAACAGCATAGAAAAGTCCCCCATATGTATCTACAGATCTTCTCTTTTCTCTGGCAGGTTGTCTACTCTGATATAAAATTGAAAATGGAGACATGAAGATGATCCAATCCAGGCTCTGATGTGTCTACCTGCCTTTTAGAGGATCAAAATGTTTTTTTGTGAATTTGGCTTCTCTTCTGTGTTCTACAAATCCAGAGACTGAGGAATTTTTATGATGAGCTTCTACCAACTGGACCCGTGTTATCTTATCTAGTTCTTACATTGATTTAAGGCCATAAATGACTTGACAATTTTAGGAAATGTTTAATGACAGGTGCCATAATTCAATGCAATCCTTCTGTATTTCTTTGGTATTATCTGCCTGTCTATGGCCATGAGCTACAAACTAGATAACGCGTAGGGCATTGACTTTTGAGTATGGTAACCAAGGAATTGAATGCCTTATACACCAGCTTGGTCGGTTTTCAGATACAAGGATGCTGTTGGTTTCTGCCAAGAGAGGGTCTCTTCATCACAGCTGAGGACTGTAGGTCTCCTATCCACCGAAGGCCACGGAGGGCAGTAAGGCTACCAGGATGACTATCTGTGACCAACAACCAAGTGTATCCTCCAACTTGTAACTAGCTGCTGGGTCCCAGGGCACCACCTGATATTCGATGTGGGCACTGGTTCACTTTATTTCCCAAAGGAACATTCACTTTGCTAAGTCAACCTGATGGGGCAGAGCAGTCATCGATTTCACTCCCGTCCTCTACCCTGCCTCCCATCTCCTCACTTTAGACAGCTCTATACGAAGTTTCAATTAGAGAAAGGGTTAATGCCACGTACACACGACCGGACTTTCCAGCAGACTCGGTCCGATGGGATCAGTCCGTCGCACAATCCGATCATGTGCGGGCTAGTCCGATCGTTTTTCGGGAAAAAAAATCAGACGGACCTAGAAATAGAACATGTTTTAAATCTATCTGACAGACTAAATTCCGACGGACTTAAAATCGGCAAAACCATTCATCTGTGTGCTGGTCCGATGGACCAAATACGACGCAAGGGAAGCTATTGACTACTGGCTATTGAATTTCTTTGTTTAATCCCGTTTACGTAATCACGTTCAAAACAAATGGACTTAGTCCGTTCATGTGTGGCCAAGTCTGTTAGTTCGGAAAGTCCGTCCGACCACCGCCGAAAGTCCGTCGGGAAGACCGTCGGATCTAGTCTGTCGGAAAGTCCGGTCGTGTGTACGCGGCATAAACAGCAAACAACATCTGCTGTGCTCTTTCTTTAAAACGCCCTGAATGCCTAGCAAATCCAGTATTGTGGTTGCACCCTGAATGAAAGTTACTACTTTAAAAAGTCACTAAAACTGACCCGAAACCATAATTGTTTCTCTCAAAAAAGATTTAGAGTAAAGACATTTACCAAAATAAATCGTGTTCTCACAATGCATCATGCGTCAAGAAAAAAATATTTTTCACAGTTTTACAGTTGACTTTTTCTCAAAATGCTCCTAATTAATGTGGTCCCCCGTTTCCTTCCTCTTCTACCATTAAAGCTCTGAATAGCCAGAACTCGGCACTTTTTGTTTCAGATCTCCTAGGTCTCTTAATACTACACCATTAGCTGATAGTTTCTACAGGCAAATGATTGCATAGAAGAGTTGAAGTGATGTGTGGGCTACGGAGTCAGATTGTCATCCTTATCTGTAAGTATAGATCATTTTTGCATGTGCTGTCACTGCAAATATGGGCTTTTTAGTTCTCTGGAGTTCAGTTTTAATACCTTATATAAAGCTAATGAGGGTTTATTTTTTTAGGGTTTTTTAGCATATTTATATTTTTATTTCGTATTTATTAATATTTTCATAAAAAAAAAAAAAACACATAGAATCATTGCAATTAAAATGTCATCACTATCTCATCTAACATAGATATTCCATCTAAAAAATATCCAAAAAAGACAACTTAACAAAATATCTTAATATAGCATCAATAAAACCTAAATAAATACAGCAAACCAACTAACAGCAAAAAAATAAATAAAAGAAAAAAAAATCCACCTTATGATTCCGTATAGTAGTGTTTTATTTTATTACTAAGCAATTTATATCTACACTACTCCTTTTTAGCACAAGTCCTAAACCCTATTAGCCCTTGTACACACGGTCGGAGATTTCGACAACCAAATCCGTCGGATTCTGTCCGTCGGATTTTGTCCGTCGGATCTTGTCCGAAACTGTTGCATACACACAGTCGGACTAAGTTGTCGAAAAATCCGATCATTCAGAACGTGATGACGTTATTTCCTTACGACGGGACTACGTTCAGGCTAGTAGCCAATAGCTTTGATGTAGGAATTTGATCTGAGCATGCGTGGCACTTGGTCCGATCAAAATTCTCTACACATGATCGGAGTATGTCCGATCGAACCAGTTGGTCGGAAAATATTTCCAACAAGTTGGAAAATTGGGTCCGAGGGATATTCCGACGGAATCAGTCCGATGCATACCACACAGTCGGATTATCCAACAACATGGTCCGATAGGACACATTCCGACGGATTCTCCGACCGTGTGTACAAGGGCTTAGTGTTTATGGCTTTTTAGATCATGTTTATGGCTTTTTGGAAATTCTGGCTTTCTTCAGTGCTATGTGGTGTTTTGTGTTCAACTAAAAGTGGTAGATCTGTTTAGCTATAACTTCTGAGCAATATTCCTGCAATCTGGGTGGTTGCACAATAATTATCTATTCATATATACACAATTCTGTGAAGCATAATTTAGAGAAAACTGGTACAAATGCAAAATCTAGTAAAAAAAAAAAAAATGAAAAAAAAAAGGTTAAAAGATATCCTGATTAACTGAATACAACTGGAATTTCAGCTTAAAACAAAAAGTACTTTTGATTAATAAATAAAAAAATAAACATAAAATTGTTTCTATGTTTTTGAATATAGTATTGCAACAAATGTATTGATATCAGTTTTTGTTAGTGCATTTTTAAAATTTAATATAAGAAGGATTGCAAATTTAAATAGTTTTTCCTTTTTGCTTTCTTTTTATATGAAATTAGTCTTAATGTAATATGCTGTCTTTGGGGTATTATTCCATTGTCTATTTTTATGGAAATACACTTGACAAAAAAATATTTTTTACCTTTTTTTTTATCCAAGAATTTTGGAAATAACCTTATGATTCCGTATTCTAGTGTTTTATTTTATCACTAAGCAATATTCCTGAAATCTGGGTGGCTGCACAATAATTATCTATTCATATATACACAATTCTGTGAAGCATAATTTAGAGAAAACTGGTACAAATGTAAAATCTAGTAAAAAGGTTAAAAGAAATCTTGATTAACTGAATACAACTGGAATTTCAGCTTAAAACAAAAAGTACTTTTGATTAATAAATAAAAAATAAAAAATAAACATAAAATAGTTTCTATGTTTTTGAATATAGTAATGCAACAAATGTACTGATATCAGTTTTTGTTACTGCACTTTTTAAATTTAATTTAATAAGGAACGCAAATAAATTTTTTTTTCCCTTTTTGCTTTCCTTTTATATGAAATTAGTCTTAATGTAATATGCTGTCTCTGGGGTATTATTCAATTGTATATTTTTATGGAAATACACTTAGAAAAAAAAAATGTTTTACCTTTTTTTTATCAAAGAATTTTGGAAATAACCTTATGATTCCGTATCGTGTTTATTTTAACACTAAGCAATATTCCTGAAATCTGGGTGGTTGCACAATAATTATCTACTTATATATACACAATTCTGTGAAGCATAATTTAGAGAAATCCATTTTGCGCTGTAAAAACTGGTACAAATTTAAAATCTAGTAAAATTTTTAAAAAAAGGTTAAAAGTAATCCTGATTAACTGAATACAACTGGAATTTCAGCTTAAAACAAAAAGTACTTTTGATCAATAAATAAAAAAATAAAAAAATAAACATAAAATTGTTTCTATGTTTTTGAATATAGTAATGCAACAAATGTACTGATATCAGTTTTTGTTAGTGCACTTTTTAAATTTAATTTAAAAAAGAATCGCAAATTTAATTTGTTTTCCCTTTTTGCTTTCCTTTTATATGAAATTCGTCTTATAGTAATAAGCTGTCTTTGGAGTATTATTCCATTGTATATTTTTATGGAAATACTCTTGACAAAAAAACATTTTTGATCTTTTTTTTTTATCCAAGAATTTGGGAAATAACTGATTTGTATTTTTCTTGTACTTTTTTAAAAGATCCATCACCAGATCTAATATTACATTTGAATTATTATATAGTCATTTCGGTTTTCTGACCCAAATTTACAAACTCCCCCGCTTGATCTTCATAATTCTTTTCTTGGTTTTTACCAAATCGCACCTGCAGGTATGCACAAATATCAGTACCCTTTTAATTTATCATTAACAACTGTTTCCATATTTAATACAAACCAAACTATTACATAGCATGAGTCAAACCTTATTCTTTGTGCATTCTTTTTACATTTCCCTTCAATTTGCACTATTTTTATAGTTCATGCTTCCCATGTTAATTGCACTTCCGCTGTTCATACCTGTTAAAAGTTATACTTTTACATAAAAAGAAGAAGCAGCTCCAAAAAACGTTATTCTTGTGCTAAAATCACTTAGGCTTAGAACACATGGACCGAATGCTGGGTGACATCAGCTGGTTCAATAAAAACCTGCCAACATGCGGCCTGTGTGTCTGGCAGCTGGTCAGACAGAAGCCGGCTGTTCCTGGAAAACCAGCAGCTGACCACCTCCTGATCAGCGCTCTCAGCCAATGGCTGACTGGAGTATGCTGGAGGGGCATCCCCAATAGCTCATGAGCCAATAGCTCAGCAGGGGAATTCGCTGTACTAACATCCAGTTGTTAGTACAGCGGCTCCGGCCTGAGTTGTCAGGTTTTTTTCTTCGTTCAACTTCAACCTGCTGAGTTGATTGAAAAAAAACTGATAGTGTGTACTAGGCTTTGACCTAGCATGATTGTCGGTGATGGCTGCAATATAAGCCCTACCCCCCAAATAGGCCCTACCCTGTTTCCCTGAAAATAAGCCCTACCCTTAAAATAAGACCTACAAGGACTTTAACTAGGGCTTATTTGGGGGGTAGGGCTTATATTGCAGCCATCACCGACAATCACGCTAGGTCTTATTTTCGGGGGAAACAGGGTAGCCAGGTCTACAATCTAACAGTCTTGCAAGGGAGGATCAATAAAGACGAATGAAAGGATTCATGTATTAACCTTTTATCATTCTATTCATCTATTACATTTATAGATAAAGTTGATCCAGGGAAAATCTGATTGCCTCTCGGGGGATCAGGAAGGATTTTTTCCCCTGCTGCAGAAAATTGGATCCTGCTTTGCTGGGGTTTTTCGCCTCCCACTGGATCAACTGTCAGTTTAGGATTGTGTATAGGGGATTGTATGATTTATTTTTATTTTTTTATTTATTGGTTGTACTAGATGGGCTTGTGTCTTTTTTTCAACCCGACTAACTATGTAACCTTTCCTTTCAGCACTGCTCATTTAACTAATAATAAAAAAATTAAAAAAATTAAAAGATTTTGCCCCTACCAATATGAACTCTAATCCTCACCTTCAATGGAGGTCACATGACCAATTGCCTAATTTTTTAGCACTGGCAGAAGTGAGTATATTCATGATTAAAAAAAAAAAAAAAAAAAATATATATATATATATATATATATATATATATATATATATTATTTTTTTTATTTTTTTTTAAATCATGAATATACTCACTTCTGCCAGTGCTAAAAATATGAACTCTAATCCTCACCTTCAATGGAGGTCACGTGACCAATTGCCTAATTTTTTAGCACTGGCAGAAGTGAGTATATTCATGATTTAAAAAAAAATATATATATATATATATATATATATATATATATATATTTTTTTTTTTTTTTTTTTTTTCTAAATCATGAATATGCTCACTTCTGCCAGTGCTAAAAATATGAACTCTAATCCTCACCTTCAATGGAGGTCACATGACCAATTGCCTAATTTTTTTAGCACTGTATATTCATTCATTCATATTCATGATTTAAAAAAAAAAAAATATATATATATATATATATATATATATATATATATATATATATATATATATATATATATATATATATAACATTTTATGGTCTCCAGGACCGGACCCTGGTTTTATCATCCATTTCCTTATGATAAAATTGTAAAAATTGTCAAAAGTCCAAGTTTTACCAACTAGGTCAGTAGAATGTGGTAATAACCCCACCAGTTACAGTGAGTATAGAGAATAATCACCCCTGCCCCCCCCCTTTAAAATAATCACATTTTGAATCACCCCTGCCCCCCCCCCCTTAAAATAATCAAATTGTGTTGCTTTGCAGCCTGAAATTAAGATAGACACAGTTTTTTTTGCTGCTGTATTTACTCAGCACAGCTTATAACATCCAAGGGAAAGATATGACACCAACATGTCAGACAAAAGTTAAAAAGTTAAAAGTTCAAAAAACAGAATCATAGAGTTGGAAAAAGGATCACCCCCTCCTAAAAATGACTTGAAAAACTCAATCAGGTGTAGCTAATCACTTTCTCAATGGCACACAAAGCTAGTTGACTTTCAACTGGGATCAGCAGTGGCCATTTTGATTAGTGTAGCATGAAAAGAGCTTTCCTAGAGCATTTCAGTCCATGGTGGCGCAACTGAAGCAAACAATCAACTACAGGTGGCAAGGTACCGTCACCGGGATCAAGTTGTGGACAGGCACAAGTAAGGAGATGGTTGCAAAAAACTTTAAAGGCTTTACAAATGCCTAAAAGCACAGTGGAGTCTATTATAAAAAAAAAAGTGAGAAGGTATTTGGTGCAACGCAGACCTTCCCTGGATCAGGACGTCACTTCAAACTGGATGAAAGAGCCAGGAGGAAACTGGTCAGAGAGGCCACCAAGAGGTCTACAACAGCAACTCTGAAGCAGTTGCAGGAATTTATGACAAATAGTGGTCATTGTGTGCATGTGACAACAATACCAAAAAAAATTCTCCACAAATGTGGCTTGTAGGGTTGCAAGAAAAAAAGCCACTCCTCAAGAAAGGCCACATGCAGTCACGTGTTATGGTCAGATGAGACTAAAATTTACTTATTTGGCTTCAACACCAAACGATATGTCTGGCAGAAATCCAATAGAGCTCACCATCCAAAAAACACCATTCCTACAGTAAAGTATGGAGGTGGTAATATCCTGTTATGGGGGTGTTTCTTTGCAGCAGGGACTGGAGCACATCAGGATAGAAAGAAAAATGGACGGGGCAAAATACCATCAAATTCTTGAGGAAAATCTGCTGCCCTCTACCAGAAAGTTGTCAATGGGAGGAAGAAGTCAACTGGCTTTGTGTGCCATTGAGAAGGTGGTTAGGTACATCTGATTGAATTTACAAGTCATTACAAGCAAGCTCCGTGAGTTGGGTCGCGGGTCCCATGGACTCGATCGCCACGGGTATACCGGCGATCGTCTCACAGGGAGGAAGAACGGGGAGATGCTAATGTAAACAAGCATCTCCCCGTTCTGCTTAGTGACAGTGTCACTGATCTATGCTCCCTGTGATCGGGAGCAGAGATCAGTGACGTGTCACGTGCAGCCACGCTCCCCCACAGTTAGAAACACTCCTCAGGGCACACTTAACCCATACACTGCCCCCTAGTGGTTAACCCCTTCACTGCCAGTGTCATTTACACAGGAATCAGTGCATTTGTATAGCACTAATCGCTGTATAAATGACAATGGTCCCAAAAATGTGTCGAAAATGTCCGATGTGTCCGCCATAATGTCGCAGAAGAAGAAAAATCGCTGATCACCGCCATTACTAGTAAAAAAAATAATTAATTAATAAAATGAATAAAACTGCCATAAAACTATCTCCTATTTTGTAAACGCTATAACTTTTGCATAAACCAATCAATAAACGATTATTGCGTTTTTTTTAACCAAAAATATGTAGAAGAATACGTATCGGCCTAAACTGAGGAAAAGAAAAGTTTTTTTATATATTTTTGGGGGATATTTATTATAGCAAAATGTAAAAAAATAATGCTTTTTTTTTTCAAAATTGTCGCTCTTTTCTTGTTTATAGCGTAAAAAATAAAAACCACAGGGGTGATCAAATACCACCAAAAGAAAGCTCTGTTTGTGGGACACCAATTTTGTTGGAGAGCTAAGTCGCACGACCGCCCAATTGTCAGTTAAAATGACTCAGCGCAGAATGCTCTGGTCAGGAAGGGGTTAAATTCTTCTGGGGCTGAAGTGGTTAAGGAGGGTAATTCTTTTCTATACCCACTGTATATGTGGATATTAGACTACTATCATGCAGGGTTGTGCCAGATTCAACACTGTGGTTACCAATTTTGTTTTATTTTGTTTTATTTCCAGGTTTAATACCAAATATTTTAAATGTATTAGATTTATAATTTTCCCCATCCTCGGTCAACTGTCGGTCAACTGTTTTTGCCAACTTCTTCCTGCTTCCATCAATTATCTAGAATGAGGGGATTATTTACTAGAAGACTGTAGAGTGCAAAATCTGGTGCAGCTCTGCATGGAAACCAATCAGCTTTCAGTTTTTATTACCAAAGCTTAATTGAACAAACTGAAGTTAGAAGCTGATTGGCTACCATGCACAGCTGCACCAGATTCTGATCACACCCGTTTTAGTAAATCTCCCCCATAGTATATTATGACCAAGGTCAGATGTCATGACTTCAGACTAGGCAGAAATGCTTTAAGCCCTTGTACACACGGTCGGAGATTCCAACAACCAAATCCGTCTGAGTAATTCTGACGGTTTAATTCCGGAAGTAATGTTGCATGCACACGGTCGGACTAAGTTGTCAGAAAATCCGATTGTACATAACGTGATGATGTTATTTCGTTACGACAGGACTACATTCAGGCTAGTAGCCAATAGCTTTGGTCTAGGAATTTGATCTGAGCATGCATGGCACTTTGTCCATCGGAGTAGGCTACACATGATCGGAGTATGTCCAATAGGGCAAGTTGGAAAACTTGGTCTGTCGGATATTCCGACGGAAGCAGTCTGATGCAGACCATACACAGTCGGAATATCCGACAAAACGGTCCGATAGGACACATTCCATCGGAATCTCTGACCGCGTGTGCAAGGGCTAAGAGATAGATTGCCCACTCTGTTAGTACACCTAGAACCAGCTCCTAAAAATAGACAGCAAACTGCCTCTCAACTCTTCTACCAGTTCCGGTGTTCTGTCAAAAATTGTCCGGCCATCAAATAGTGTCGGCCCCATACTGCGCAGGCGC
Organism: Lithobates pipiens; assembly: GCF_037356315.1. Lineage (NCBI taxonomy): Eukaryota > Metazoa > Chordata > Amphibia > Anura > Ranidae > Lithobates > Lithobates pipiens. The sequence continues at coordinate 51,095,619 of NW_027507791.1, forward strand.
AGCGCTTGCGCAGTACGGAGGAGAAGGAGACTCCGAAAGTCTCCGAAGAAGAACCTTTGTGCCCATCAATTGCCGCCACTGTGCCCATCAATTACTCCCACTGTGCCCCATCAAACGCAGCCATGGTGCCATATAAAATGCTGCCAGTGGGGCCCCCCCGGCTCACCATCTGCACTTACCTGTCTCTGGGGGACAGCTCTTCGATCTCTTCTACGTCCTCTCCACCCGTCCTCTGTTATGATTGGATACCTGGCATCATTTCAGCCATGCAGGTGACGGGTAGCAGATCCGAGCACCTGATTTGCAGAGAGGCGGTTTAGTGTTAGGAAAGCGAATATTCAGGAGAGAGGGGGCCAGTGGCAGCCCGCCCATAGGGGGCGCCCGGGTGCCGCCCCCCCTCCCCCTAGGTGTAAAAAAAAAAGTAAAAAAATAAAAAATAAAAAAAGTAAAAAAAAAAGTAAAAAAATTAAAAAACGGGCCCTTTAAGACATTTAAAAAATATATATATATATATGTCATTTAACAATTTAACATATTGTACTGTGGCGCTGGTCACAGTGCACTATGAGAAGCGCCACGTCGATGCAATCACAAGATTGCATCCATGGCGCTTCATTTGCGGGTTAAAAACCCGCCTTGCGGCGCACTGCAGAACGCCGACTAGCTTCCACCCGTAAAATCGCTGTGATTCTACGGGCGGGAGCATTGTCAATCTTAGACAGGCAGGTCACTTCTGGCTTTCGGCTGCTTCACGAAACCCGGAAGACGTCGGCAGCTCTGTTCCTCAGGCCGAGCGGAGCTGCAATACAGTGAGGCAGGAGGTGAGTCACCGCATAAAGGCTTTCTAGTTTCTACTTTGTTGAGAATGTTCATGCATTTAGCTGAATGAATGGAAAAAAAGCTTTCACAGCCAGAAAGGTTTCCCCAGGCCAGGCGACTTTTGCCGTGGCCAATCAGAGAATGAGCTCTGAAGGAGGAACTCCACGCCAAATTTCTGAAAAAAAAATTGACGTGGGTTCCCCCTCCGAGAGCATACCAGGCCCTTAGGTCTGGTATGGATTCCAAGGGGAACCCCCTACGCCGAAAAAACGGCGTGTTGGTCCCCCCCAGATCCACACCAGACCCTTATCCGAGCACGCTACCCGGCCGGCCAGGAAAGGGGGTGGGGACAAGGCTGGCAAATTCAGGCAAAACTTCAGACCTGATTCGCGCCTGAACAGGTTAACAGGGACACACTGGACCCCAGGAACGAACGCACGGCCGCATATGTGTGAACCCAGCCTTACTGAGAAACATTTCCTTCAGTAAAAGAGTTTAGAACACAAACAGCTACTTGCACATAACCCTACCAACAACATCTCCCTCAGTGAAGTCCAGGGTAGCTCTAGTAATACAGGAGAACAGCTGGAGGCATCCAAGGCTTGAGAACAAAGGGCCAACCTACTAGAGCTGAAGTACTCTGGAGCAGTTGGAGAGGTGCTCCCCAAGGTAGTTGGATCTTACAGAGAAGCTTTATACTATTAGGTTCCTCCTGACTGCCTACATGCCAGTTCTGAAAGTGGAGTGCCAATCACCTGGAAGATCACTTGCCCAGCTAGCCACCTTTGCCTCATCAGGTGTAGTCTCTGTGAGCTGCTGAGGTAGGGAAGCTGAAAAGTTATCTTGCCTTGGTGTTTCCGAGAACCCAGGGAGTTTTAAAGGAGCAAGTTGACGGTTAATATCTACTCCTCAAGGGGGTGGGCTGTCAAGTGCACCTTTTACCTTGCCCTGAATGGGCAAACTGAGAGGAAATGATTGAATATTTTTAAGGGTAAATCACTCATATGCCACATCCGCATAAAGCATTCAAGAAGAAATTTTTTTTCCCCCACTCAGTAAATATGAACATATAAACATACAAAAGTATAGAATTGTATAAAAAGGTATGTGTCCAATAACAGCCACTAGAATGGCCAAAGAGAGAAGACATTACATTTACCCAAGTAGAACAATAACGTTCAACAGAATGGCATCAAAAGAATGCATGAGTCCCTGTGCATCTACGCGTTTCGCTTGGTCCCTTCTTCAGGACACACTTTGGGGGTATAGAAGAGGTCTCACTGATCTGGACAAGCACTGACACCTGCACAGAGATCTTCTTAAGTGGATAACGCAATACTATGATCAACATATAGGGTCCACAATTGGCATATGAAGCCAAATAGTTGGGCCTCTAGGGGCATGTAGAATCCCATGTGATGACTTCCCATTAACTAATGGTCACATGATAGCTATACTAGCATCAGTAGTTACAGCTCAATTATAAAGACAGACCAGCCAAGTCATAGCTCCCTATCAATTCAGAAGCCACACATTTCACAGCACCAGCTGCACCAATACAAAGGGGACCAACACCTGATGGTGTATCTAGTTTTCCCATGGGTAAGTCATGAGGAAATGTTTGTATGATGGATAGGCCATTCACACCTTTAATGCCCAGCTCCACCCAGTATTCAAGTTTCCTACAGACAGAATGGCAATCTGCCTTGTTTACATCACCGTTCTGGCTCTGCCTAATGATCAGCGGGTACCGGCAGACAATGAATCCGTGGTACCCCCAGATCAGCTCCCGCTGTGGCTAATCACAAAAAGAATGAGTGGCCTCATGTAGTTGTATTGAATATATAGACATATATAAACTGTGCCATCATCCAAATTTACTTAAAATAAATATATTGGGAGTCTGGACCCCACTCCAGATTCACCAAAAAAGAAAAAGCAGGCGGACTATCTTGCAATTAAAATGTCATCACTATCTCATCTAACATAGATATTCCATCTAAAAAATATCCATAAAAGACAACTTAACAAAATATCTTAATATAGCATCAATAAAACATAAATAAATACAGCAAACCAACTAACAGCAAAAAATAAAAAATAAAGAAAAAAAAATCCACCTTATGATTCCGTATAGTAGTGTTTTATTTTATTACTAAGCAATTTATATCTACACTACTCCTTTTTAGCACAAGTCCTAAACCATATTAGCCCACGTACACACTGTCTGTCGGATTTTGTCCGAAACTGTTGCATACACACGGTCGGACTAAGTTGTCGAAAAATCCGATCATTCAGAACGTGATGACGTTATTTCGTTACGACTGGACTACGTTCAGGCTAGTAGCCAATAGCTTTGATGTAGGAATTTGATCTGAGCATGCGTGGCACTTGGTCCGATCAAAATTCTCTACACACGATCGGAGTATGTCCGATCGAACCAGTTGGCCGGAAAATATTTCCAACAAGTTGTAAAATTGGGTCCGAGGGATATTCTGACGGAATCAGTCCGATGCATACCACACACAGTCGGATTATCCGACAATACAGTCCGATAGGACAAATTCAGACGGATTCTCCGACCGTGTGTACAAGGGCTTAGTGTTTATGGCTTTTTACATCATGTTTATGGCTTTTTGAAAATTCTGGCTTTCTTCAGTGCTATGTGGTGTTTTGTGTTCAACTAAAAGTGGTAGATCTGTTTAGCTATAACTTCTGAGCAATATTCCTGAAATCTGGGTGGCTGCACAATAATTATCTATTCATATATACACAATTCTGTGAAGCATAATTTAGAGAAATCCATTTTGCGCTGTAAAAACTGGTACAAATTTAAAATCTAGTAAAAAAAAAAAAAAAATAGGTTAAAAGATATCCTGATTAACTGAATTCAACTGGAATTTCAGCTTAAAACAAAAAGTACTTTTGATTAATAAATAAAAAATAAACATAACATTTTTCTATGTTTTTGAATATAGTAATGCAACAAATGTATTGATATCAGTTTTTGTTAGTGCATTTTTAACATTTAATTTAATTTAATAAGAATTGCTAATTTAATTTGTTTTTCCTTTTTGCTTTCTTTTTATATGAAATTAGTCTTAATGTAATATGTTGTCTTTGGGGTATTATTCCATTGTCTATATTTATGGAAATACACTTGACAAAAAAAAATTTTTTTACCTTTTTTTTTTTATCCAAGAATTTTGGAAATAACATTAGGATTCTGTATCGTGGTGTTTTATTTTATCACTAAGCAATTTATATCTACACTACTCCTCTTTATGACAAGTCCTAAACCCTATTAGTGTTTATGGCTTTTTAGATCATGTTTATGGCTTTTTACATCATGTTTTTGGCTTTTTGGAAATTCTGGCTTTCTTCAGTGCTATGTGGTGTTTTGTGTTCAACTAAAAGTGGTAGATCTGTTTAGCTATAACTTCTGAGCAATATTCCTGAAATCTGGGTGGCTGCACAATAATTATCTATTCATATATACACAATTATGTGAAGCATAATTTAGAGAAAACTGGTACAAATGTAAAATCTAGGAAAAAAAATAAATAAAAAAAAAGGTTAAAAGAAATCTTGATTAACTGAATACAACTGGAATTTCAGCTTAAAACAAAAAGTACTTTTGATTAATAAAAAAAAATAAAAAAAATAAACATAAAATTGTTTCTATGTTTTTGAATATAGTAATGCAACAAATGTACTGATATCAGTTTTTGTTAGTGCATTTTTAAATTTAATTTAATAAGGATCGCAAATTTAATTTGTTTTCCCTTTTTGATTTCCTTTTATATGAAATTAGTCTTAATGTAATATGCTGTCTCTGGGGTATTATTCCATTGTATATTTTTATGGAAATACACTTGACAAAAAAATATTTTTTACCTTTTTTTTTTTATCCAAGAATTTTGGAAATAACCTTATGATTCCGTATCGTAGTGTTTTATTTTATCACTAAGCAATATTCCTGAAATCTGGGTGGTTGCACAATAATTATTTATTCATATATACACAATTCTGTGAAGCATAATTTAGAGAAATCCATTTTGCCCTGTAAAAACTGGTACAAATTTAAAATCTAGTAAAAAAAAAAATATAAAAAAGGTTAAAAGGAATCCTGATTAACTAAATACAACTGGAATTTCAGCTTAAAACAACAAGTACTTTTGATCAATAAATAAAAAAATAAACATAAAATTGTTTCTATGTTTTTGAATATAGTAATGCAACAAATGTACTGATATCAGTTTTTGTTAGTGCATTTTTAAATTTAATTTAATAAGGATCGCAAATTTAATTTGTTTTCCCTTTTTGATTTCCTTTTATATGAAATTAGTCTTAATGTAATATGCTGTCTCTGGGGTATTATTCCATTGTATATTTTTATGGAAATACACTTGACAAAAAAATATTTTTTACATTTTTTTTTTTATCCAAGAATTTTGGAAATAACCTTATGATTCCGTATCGTAGTGCTTTATGTTATCACTAAGCAATATTCCTGAAATCTGGGGGGTTGCACAATAATTATTTATTCATATATACACAATTCTGTGAAGCATAATTTAGAGAAATCCATTTTGCCCTGTTAAAACTGGTACAAATTTAAAATCTAGTAAAAAAAAAAAATATATAAAAAAGGTTAAAAGGAATCCTGATTACCGTAACTAAATACAACTGGAATTTCAGCTTAAAACAAAAAGTACTTTTGATCAATAAATAAAAAAATAAACATAAAATTGTTTCTATGTTTTTGAATATAGTAATGCAACAAATGTACTGATATCAGTTTTTGTTAGTGCACTTTTTAAATTTAATTTAATAAGGATCGCAAATTTAATTTGTTTTCCCTTTTTGCTTTCCTTTTATATGAAATTAGTCTTATAGTAATATGCTGTCTTTGGAGTATTATTCCATTGTATATTTTTATGGAAATACTCTTGACAAAAAAACATTTTTGATCTTTTTTTTTTATTATTCAAGAATTTGGGAAATAACTGATTTGTATTTTTCTTGTACTTTTTTAAAAGATCCATCACCAGATCTAA